>NC_051179.1:157834067-158160733 GCF_013339695.2 Rhipicephalus sanguineus
AAACAATGATGCAAAAAGGTGGCAAGTGACCTTACAGAAGGCCTCACTAGAACTAGTACGCATTATTGCCAATCACTACCGCTCATGTTTGAGGTCCTTAATGAACAAAGAGAAACAGCTCTGCAATCGATTCGAGCTTACTTCCCAAGAGGTGAACTCGCTGTGCGCATTCGAGGAAAGGAAACGTAATGAAACATCTGCTATCAAATGTAAGAAGTTACGCCGGGACGGCGTGATGTCTGATTGCACACCTGTGCAACTCCTAAAAAAATTCATTAGGGCGCCCTCCCGCTTCCAAAGTACGGCGTGTTCCAGTGATGTTTCAAACGTTGTTAACATATCGAGCTGTGTTCTGTCCAATGATGAAGTGACTGTATTATCGCGCGGTTTAAATTTTTGCCCTGCAACGGGACACTTCGATGAATTCCAGCTACTGACCGACTTGGACAATTGTGCGCGCAATCTAAGGTTGAGGGAGTTTTTTCATGATAGAGCTGCTACTGGTGACAGTTCCTTGGCACTGTCGTCATCTAAACACTGGACACCACCCTCGCAACGTGACAAATATCTTGACTTATATATTGAGGCTATTCAGCGCGATGTCATTCAAGCATACAGGCAGAAAACTCCGTTCCATCGTAATATGCGACAAGAAGAACTGAAGGCTGTCGAAACATTAAGAAAGCGTACCGGCATCACCATCAAGCCAGCTGATAAGGGTGGTGCCATTGTGGTTATGAACACAGCGGACTATACTGAGGAGGCTCTAAGGCAGCTTAATGATCGTACATTTTATAGGCGACTTGATGCAGTCTAGAGCTGTGCACGGGCCGTATTTCCGAGCCCAAGCCCGGCCCGGGCCCGCTGACCTTGTCGAAAGCCCGCCCGAGCCCGACGGCAAAGGGCTGTGAGCCCGCCCGACCCGGCCCGACGTATGAAAACACAATCCCGGGCCCGGCCCGGCCCGTCTTTTTGAAGATTCGCTGCGCACTAAGCACATTAGCTGTACACAAACAAATAACGTAATAATTATGCACGTGCATATAAAAAATACTGCGAGACAACGGTAAACGTTTTACGTACCAACATGCAACAAATGTTTTATTTGCATTGCATACCTGCGACAGCGCGGCACTTTTGCTATACAAGTACACGGCCCATGCCAGCAACAATGGAGTTCGCTCGCCAAAGCCGTCACGTGTATGGGGTATGCCCATGCAAGCGTCAGCTTGCACGAAGGCTATCTACGTCGGGTCGCTGTCGCGTGCATTTTCACTTATATGGGATTTGGCCTTAAATCTGACGCGAACAGTCGCGTGGCGCCGTCACTAGCTCAGGTAGTGTTAGTTCTCTGTTTGTCGGAGTGCAACAGAGGCAGTGCTTTACCTGCTCCCCTTTTGTTTAAAGTAGCGAATGGAAGGAAAAGCGGTAAAGGGCGGTCGCGGAAAAGGCGCTGTATACGTGCTGGAAAACAATTCCCGCTTATTCTCTATATTTCGGGCTTGAGTCGGGCTTTGCGCCGGGCCCGAGCCCGGCCCGATAAAACTCCAAGTAGCCCGAGCCCGGCCCGGGCCCGAGGTTAAAATACGTCGGCCCGCCCGAGCCCGGCCCGCGGGCCGGGTCGGGCTTTCGGGCTACCCGGAGCCCGTGCACACCTCTAATGCAGACCCCACAAAGGACTTTAAAATAATTTTGAAAGAAAAGATTGCTGTACTCTTCAGAGAAAAAAATATGTGATAAGGCAGCCACAACACTGGTGCCTCTAAGTCCATCTACAGGCCGGTTTTATATGCTGCCAAAAATTCATAAGCCAAACAATCCCGGCCGCCCCATTGTTTCAGCTAACGGAACGCTGACAGAAAACCTGTCTTGTTATGTTGACTCGCTAATTCGTAACATTCCAGCAACATTTCAGTCTTTCGTTAGGGACACGAACCACTTTTTGTCGGCAATTAATGACATTACCGTGCCTAATGGTTCCTTCCTTGTAACACTGGACGTATCGTCCCTGTACACAAACATCCCTCATTCGGACGGCATCTTGGCGGTTGTTGAGGCGTACGACAAATTTTCCGGCAATAAGCCAATAGACAGCCCTTCCCTAGCGACACTACTTGAAATGATTCTCAAGCTGAACAATTTCGTGTTTAATGAAGTCCACTACCTACAGGTTAGCGGTACTACAGGTTAGCGGTTAGTGCAGCTGAGTACACCACCCTGTGGTACACCCGCCTCTTGCGTAAATGGACGAGACAGGACATTACCGACTCTAACACGGAACGTGCGGTGAGACAGGTAACTACTAATCACGTTTAGCATGTTGCCTTGGATTCCCATTTCTGCCAGATCGCCGAGAATTCCAAAACGCCAGGTTGTGTCATATGCTTTCTCCATATCTAAAAACACCGATAAGAAGAACTGGCTGTGCACAAAGGCATCGCGAATAGTAGTCTCAATGCGAACAAGGTGATCTGTTGTGGTTCTACCTTCCCTGAAACCGCATTGTAATGGGTCTAATAGATTGTTTGTTTCAAGAAAATAGAGCAGGCGCCGATTAATCATTTTCTCAAAGAGTTTGCATAGGCAACTTGTCAAAGCTATAGGTCTGTAACTACTGGCGGAGGACGGGTCCTTGCCCTCTTTAAGAACTTCATTTCAACAATAGTCACCTTAAACATTGTAAATCAAGCATCCCATATAGTCAAGCAGTCCGTTTTAAACGCATTTGCTCAGAGCAGGCAGACTTCAGTGCCAGCTGCGATAAACTACGTGTTTCCCTTCTAAAACAGAAGTACCCCGCTCAGATTATTGATGACGCTGTGGCACGCGCAGACAAGCTTGACCGTAAAACGCTTATCAACGCAAAGAGACGTCCCCGTAGCCTCAATAGCGCTAACCTTGTACTCACGCATAGCGCCTCAGCGCCCAATGTAGCAGCAATTCTGAGGAAACATTACAACATGCTGACTCAAAGCGAGCATTTAAAGAAAGTTTTTCCCGAGCCACCCCGCGCCGTGTATCGACGTTGCAGTAATCTGCAGAATATCCTCACGTCCTCCAAAGTTCGAAACAACTACATTCCACACGCTGGTTGCCATCCATGTCACAAACCTCGATGCAAAGTATGCACTCAGATGACGACCACCACTGTGGCTAAAAGCACCGCCAATGGTTTTAGCTTGGAAATTCGTGGCGATTTTTCGTGCGAGACAAATAATGTGGTTTATTTGCTTGAGTGCCCTATCTGCAAGTTTCAGTATATCGGTCAAACCGAAAATGCATTTCGCTACCGTTTCAACAACCACAAAGCGCATGTGCACTCGATGCTTCATTTGCCAATATCTAGACACGTCGCCAGCACCGGGCACACCTTTGAATCATTTACGGCGACTATATTGGACTCAGGATTCACGTCACATTATAAGCGCGAAATGCGCGAGTCATTTTTAATTCACAAGTTCAACACGGTTTCCTACGGCTTAAACGAGAACGCGGGTAGGTTGGCTAGCGTACTTGCCTAGTATACAGTGTACACCTCATTGCTGGCACAAACTCGCCTTTGTTCCTATTCCTCTTGCCTACAACAGTATTGTATTCACCATGCGCAGCACATTCCTATTGTTATTCGCAGTCTTGTGTTCAACATGCGCCCATAACTTGTTCTCAATACGCGGCACGTGCCTATTGTTATTCGCAGCGTTGTTTTCACCATGCGCCCATCACTTGTTCTCAATACGCAGCACGCTCCTATTGTTATTCACAGTATTGTGTTCACCATACGCCCACCCCTTGAGGTCCTCGCGCAGCACGTTCCTATTGTTATTCACAGTGTGGTACGCCCATCACCTGAATGTTGCTTTTGATGCGTGGCACGTTTGATTGTGTTGCACCTGCTGCACTCGATGTGCGGCATCGTTGCACCTGTTCCTATTGTTATTCACAGTGTCGGGTCGTATCTGTTGCTGCGTGGCACGTTTGATTGTGTTGCACCTGTTGCACTCGTTGCCTGATCCTATTGTTATTCATAGTGTCGTGTCGTTGCCTGATCCTATTCGCAATGCCCATAGACTGTCGCGCCGCCAAGCGGAATTCAGGAGCGTCCTCTCGAGGAGGGTTAGTAGACGACAAAATGGCAGCACTGCGCAGTCGCTACCTTGTTCGGCTGTGCTAACCTCAGTGTTAACGCGTTGGCAAGGAAGGAACACTACGACTTGGCATGTTCCCTGCATCAGTGAACAAACTGGGCCCTCCGCGACACGAGAAATCTGATTCGTTCTTGCGAGGCGCGAAGTTTTCGTGAAAATACGTGGCGACTCGCGCTTTCAATGCTAGCCCACAGCGTACGCATACTATCAGCTTCGCGAGGCTTTCTGTAGCCACGTAGGTTAGTTAAATGTTATCGTCTGACATATTCAGTTGAAGTTCACCCTGTTTTACTTGTATATAGCATTGGTCAGCGTTTCTTGTAGTGCATGAATCCCATAACACTGTACGCGGGAGGTCGCGCCGGCTCGCGATGTGCTCTTGTAAAACTGAGCGATCTCAAGTTGTCGATACATTAAAATATGCCTCTATCCTTCGTCAGCAAAGCGCTGTTACTAATCGTGCAAGCGACGTTTCAATCATTTGAGGACGCGTCTGCTCCACGCCTTTAGTGTAGCGAACGCTTTCCACGCCGTCCTTCGCCAGCGTTTCATAGGTTTCATGGCCAGCGCTGCGCCTGCTCCGCTTGTTTTTCTACGTTTGTTGATAGGTGGCAGCACACTGCAAGCGATTTCCTCGTTGACCGATCTGAGAGCGAAATCTCTGGCGAAATGTTCTCCGCGCCCAGACGTCTCTGTAATTGTAAACGTGGTGACGCGGAGTGGTCGAAGTTGTTCGGCGGAGGAAATTCTTCAGATTGCTTTCAGCAGTGATGTTGAAAGAAACCATCTTGACGACGAGGATTTTTCACTGGACGTAGAAGACTGTGAAGGCACCGAGTGACAGCGATGGTGAACGATCAGCTGCTAACTCACGAGGAGCGAGTTGCACTTCACGTCCCCTCGTCCGTTATTGTTCTTTCACGCTTGTAAGTCGCTTTGATTGTATTTAATGTATAATATCCTTGAGCGAGATCAAAATAAAAGCATAGTTCCTCTTGTGCATTGCATGTATCAATTATTGTGGATATTATAGAGCGCCGCATGCCGCCAACACGCTCGAGCTCAACCAGAGAAGCGAAATGGTTAGAGCGTTGGAACGTGCAGTCACAGCCACAATCCACGCCTCTCGGCTAACTTCTTCGACGTTGCGAAAATGATACGTGTGCATTGTTTTCGATATTCGTGTTTCGATCGTGCTGATCGAGCCTGCAACGTGCGAGTGAAGTGAATTGCACACGGCTAGAGTTTCAGCATGGCTGTGGCACAAGCGCTACTGAATGGGAAGTTAAAATACTTGTGTTCCGTTGAAGACTCCGCGTTCCCGACTGCACAAGTAATGACGACGGCGTATTATGTTTGCAAACCATCACCATGTTAAACGTGCGGTCCCGTGCAGCAGCGATGGCCCTACTCGCTGGCGGCCTACTACTGCGGCAAATACGTAAGGCAGGCTCGGACAACGTATCTATAAACGTTGGCTCGGTACGTACTACCTCGGAGTGCCGTTCTGCTCATACGTCAATTTAGTTGATGCAGTTTTATGTAGCACGCACAGGATTTCGCAAAGCATCGTTATGCACGGTAACGGAGCTGAAATATAACATTTCACACCACAGCAACTAATTAGGTGGCGAGTACTTAGCACTTTCCATGGTTTGGCAAAGTAGTTTAGTCTCATATATCCAATTCAGCACTGCTCATGACTTCATCCGGTGAACGTGGCACGGGCCGTACGTCCGCACGTACTATCTGTTCCTATGCTAACAAACGGGTTGACCCTCCTCCTGGCGCCATCTTGAAAAGCACGGCGCGCCACCTATAGTTCGTGGGCATTGCGAATTGTTATTCGCAGTGTCGTGTCGTGTCTGTTGCTCCCGATGAGTGGCACGTTTGATTGTGTTGCACCTGTTTTGCGCTCGATGTGCGGCATAGTTGCACCTGTGCTCCCGATGAGTGGCACGTGTGATTGTGTTGCACCTGTTTTGCGCTCGATGTGCGGCATAGTTGCACCTGTTCCTATTGTTATTCACAGTGTCGTGCGCCAATCACCTGTCTGTTGCTCTCGAAGCGTAGCACGTTTGACTATGTTATACATGTTATTCACCTGTTGCATTGTTATTCTGCACCACGATGTGTAGCCGCACACTTATAAATAGTGTCTGTCACGGGCAGTACATTCATTCTGACGAAGGCTGGCCCACCAGCCGAAACGTTAATAAAACTACATTTCGTACGCGAGTCCTTTTCACACACACACACATATATATATATATATATATATATATATATATATATATATATATATATATATATATATATGTATATATATGGGAACCAAAATGGCCCCAAACTATGTAAATATTTTCATGGCATCTTTAGAGATTCCTTTTCTCGAAAGTTCTCCATCCAAACCTATATTCTACCGACGTTTTCGTGATATATTTTTCGTGTGGGCTGATGGCGAGCATAGCCTTTCAAAATTCAACTCTGATTTCAACTCCCTGCACCCTTCGATAACATTTACACATACGTACTCGTAGGAGAGTGTTCATTTCCTTGATGTCAAAAAGAAATTACACAATAGATTAGAGCATTTACGATTGAGTTTTCAGATTAAGAGATGCAAAAGTACTGTATTTACTCAGTTGTAAAGCAACCACGATTGTAACGCGAGGGGTGACTTTTCATTGCATCCAGGAAGATAAAATAGAATTTTGTTATTCGATTGCAACGCATGAATCAAATTTAGGTTGCAAAAATCTGAAAAAAAATCATTACCTTCAAATAAATACGGTACTAAAGCATACAAGTCAAAAACAAAAAAAATGGCTGTCGGGGGTCCTTTAATATTTGTGGTCAGACATATATGACATTAATGACGGTACCCACTTTTACATTTATTGCAGGTAGAACAGCCTAATGACCACACTTATGTGAAGAAATCTGCATGTCCCACTGAAGCTAAGAAGGTGAAATCATCAAGTAAGTCTAGCACTTCATAAATGAGTACTTCATGTATGTGCATTTAAATTTTCTCTAACATATGCAATTTGAACATAACATTCAATGTATTTATGGAGGCACTCAAGCTTCACTGGTAGAAAGAAAACATGCTTCTACTCAGACAGAGCCCAGTGACTGGCCGCAGCATTCGAACGGTGAAGTTAGTGCCATAAGGTTCAATCCAGCTAGTGCGTCAACTCCGAAAGCACAACGAAAGGTTGCAGCTGATGACTCCATGACATCCGTGTTTAGTAGCCCTTGTGCTGATGCAGATGACACCAGCTTCTATGCAACATCTGATACCACTATGGAAGCGTGAGTTTGAAAGTTTACTCCACAGTACAATTTGTGATTCTTAATGCAGCGACGAGTCATCAACACTGCCTTCAGAAAGGAAGGTGATTGCATTTGAAAGTTGCCTACTGCCGCCGTTCAACATCTGCACTATTTGTCACCAAGCATGCACCATAACCAGCCATACACAGGGAACACTGCTGACCTTGAAGGCTGTGTGCTATTTGAAACATCAGAGAGTGTGGCACAGTCAGCCGATCATTAATGGCACTGCTCCTGGTAATGTGTTGTTGGCTGGTGCTATTTTGTTCAGTGGTGCCAGCCCCACAAAAATATTGTGCCTGCTGAGCTCGGTAAACATTCAGGTGTTTGCGAACAGCACCTACGAAGTATATCAGTATGGCTGCCTACTCCCTGCTATAGGAAAAGTAAGTGGAAATAAGTCTGTAGACGACAGCAAAAAATTGCAGAGTATCATATTTGCAGATATGGACTGTTCAGCAAAATGAACTGGTGGAGTCCTGCAAAGGCCACAGCCTTCATCTTCTAGGCGATGGAAGGTGCGACTCACCAGGCCATTCGGTAAAGTACCTTACATATACCTTCATGGATGCCGACTCTTCGAAGGTCCTTCACTTCACGCAGGTGCAAGTGGGTGATGTAAGGAAAAGAGCTATCTGTGCATCATCTCGACTAAATTGTCAGCTAGCCTTATGAGCAAGGTACAGGATTTAGAGCAATCTTGCGCCAATGTTTGCAGTCACCAGACACAAGAACAAGCCCAGAGATGGAGAAGGCGGGCTTTGTTAGAGGGCTGAGTGCAATAAGAAGCCAACAGCTCACAGTTGCAGCAATTACCACAGACCGCCATGTGGGTATCCGGAAACACGTTCGGGAACAAGAGAGTGGCCTGGAGCACGAGCTGGACAGCTGGCACGTTGTAAAAGGTTTGCAGTGGCAGATATTCAACAAACTTCCTTCTGGCCTGTGGTATCGCAACATAACGAAACCTAACATGGCATAGTAGGATATGAAATAATTGTTCACATAAAGGTGATTATGAACAGCGGCTTTGTGTGTATGTCGCCTGACGAGCTTTCCATAATGTCAAAAATTGTAAAAATTAAAAATACGCTCCTGACACAGACATCTGTCCTGAGCAAACATGCGCTGTGTTTCATGATGCACTCGTACACTTTCAGGGGTTCGAAAGAAACTTCAGCCTCTTGCCAAGAAAGCGGACTGCAACATACTGCAAGGTTGGATACAGCCGATATGTAACCACCTGTATTTCAGTGTGTGCATGTCGGAGAATGACAAAGCTCTTTGGCTGAACATCTAGAAGAGTAAGTAGCAGCTTTTTGTGGGTGCTGTAAAAAAATGTGCAGTTACCCTCCACAACCATTGCGTAAACACAAACCAAGCAGTTATGTAAACAACTATGAATTTAGATTCCAAATGGTATGCTTTTATTTTACAGCAAAAAGGTTGGTCTCTCTAAATGGTATACACTCCTTGTGTGGCACAAAAACATCATAATAATGGTGTGTGAATATAGGTTCAAAAGAACACATTCACAGCTGTTCAACAGCAACAATGCTGGTGCTGGCATACCGAAAAACACCTTGTGTTATTCATCACTGGTAAAGCTTTTTCTACAATTTAAATGCATCTTTGCACTAGTGTGAGTCAGTATATTGCAACTTACGATATGACGCCGTCAGAGGTTGTAAATGTAGAAACTTGTCCATAGCAGCTCAAATGCCTTTGTTTACACCAATAGTAAAATTGGTGCTTCTGCTCCTTCAGGTTATGTTTATGAATTTTTGGACCCATATAGTCCGGCAAACTCACCATCTGTGCCATAAACTGTTATTTCCAGTTGAAATCATTGAACAGAGTAGTGAAATTCATCTATGATGCTCAGGATTCACCGGCATCTGAAATTAGTAATTCTTGTTCTCTGAGGCCATAAGGTTCTCTTTGCTGCGGCATTTGTTACTACAGGTCTTGCCAGGCACGTCATCAACAAACATGAAAGCCATGAAGGACCATACCACAGGTGTCTGCACGATGCGTTTCCTCGGAAACAGTGGCTTGCATAGGGTAATCTTTGTTGTAATACTATGGCATGGTGGCTTTGCATATTGGAATAGATGCACACACACAAAGGAGACCACGAGCAGTTTTTCTTCGCATCTAATTTGCATGTTTGTATACATGTACTACATTGTGCTAAAGTGCAATACTGACTAGCTCAAATATCATTTCTCCTGAAGGCTGTAATAATAAGTGTGCAGCTACAAAGTAATACTTTGTCCTACTTTGGAAATAAAACTACCGCCTGAGGTAACCCTGTGATGATGTTTTTACAGGCACACAGGTCTACGAAAAGGTTTGTGCAATTGTTCTGAAGAAGCGACTCTTGACCGACATTGTTCAGCTCTCGGCAGAAACGCGGACATCATGCTTGGAATCTTTCCATGCACTAATGATCCGGTTTGCTTCAAAGTATTGCATATTCTCCAGGTGTCCTGTATGCCAGGTGAAGTAAAGTGTAGTATTTTGTTAGTTTATTTTGTTAAAGGGCTTTCATCATTGCTTGCATGTTCTTACTGAGCTCTTTGTTGCAGAACCCAACTTGCAGGTATGCACCACAACGAAAATGCACAACGCAAGCAAGCTGAAGATTCGAAAGGGCAGCTGTCATTTTGGCGGAGGCTGCTTAAGGCAAAAAAGGGGCACGAGGTTGTTTGCCCTATGAAAGTCAAGGCGACTTATGGTAAGCTCATTCTGTTTAAAAGAGTTGCTGACCTGCGTGGAGGTTAGAAATTTCTACTCTGGTAGCCAGGGTAGGCTGCTAGACCAGCGGTAACTTATTATGAATATGAGTGACAAACTGCATTGGTGTGAACAAGATGACTACGTGAAAACAGAGGAGATTATGAAATATCTATTATTGCATGCAGCTTTCATAAATATAACTTATTGCGAGGCAGTTTTGATGTTTCCCTTTAGTTAATGCTGAAGCACAGCAGTCAAACAGTATGTATTGTTGTGTATTTATCTTTTTAGGGTATGTTCAACCGTTGCTTGAAGCTGCTCTAGAAGAGGCCAGTATGCAGAGCTTCCACAACATGAGGGAGTCAAGGACATCTGTACAACCTCCGCCAATGTCTGCAGCATATCCACGAATGCGAAAAGAAGGTCTCGTGGCTAAGCGTATGTTACGATTTAAGAATTAGGGGATCAACAGTGCGTTCGATGTTCGCTCTCGCCTCGTGAGTTGGGAACATTCCAGGCCAGTAGATCGTTTCTTTGGCTCTCTTGATGCAACTTCCTATTCCAAGATGTCCCTTGTGTATCTGTAAGAGTAGTCGTTTCATCCAGGCTTTGGAGATAATTATGCAGTTGCCTTTGAAGAGGATGTCATTGTAGAAGGCAAGTTTATCGTGGAATGGCCAAAATAGCTTCATTGCTTCAGACAACCCACTTGTTTTATTCGGCCACTAATGACGGGTTGCTTCGATGAACTTCTAATTGTGGATCTTCTTGTAGGTCTCTTTTTAGCTCGTCCATGGTTGTTTGCACCATCGGGACGATAGCCAACACTTCCATCTCTTTCGTTGCCGACTTTGCAGTGTCAACAGGTTTGCAGTCTCTGCTCAAGAGATCTGCAATAACAATTCCTTAATTTTTTGTAGACAATCTTTGGTGCGCAGTGCTGCACATCAAGCAGCAATCTTTAGAGATGTGGCGGGGCTTTTTCCAGTGGCTTTTGGCTGATTGTTTCCAGTGGTTTGTGGTCAGTCTCCACAATTAGGCGTCTTCCATATAAATACTGATTGAACTTTTTTACATCTGTCGGGGCGGTAGTGGTGGTTTCGTCAGTGGAACTGGCGGAAGAAGGGGTCGTTTTCTGAGCTGCGAGTTTCTTAGAGAAGAACACCAAGGGATGCCAGGTGTTGTCCACGCGTTGCATGAGGGCGGCGCCGATGGCGAAGCTAGATGCGTCCGTGAAGAGTCCCAAGGGAGCGTCTGGCACGGGATGGGTGAGGAGCGTGGCGGTGCAGAGGGCGGCTTTGCATTCTTCGAAAGTTTTCGTTAACGTCGGTGTCCATGTAACGGGTTGGTTTCCTCGTAGCCCAGCCAAAGCATCACGTCCGGGTCACCAGATGTGGGATGCCGTATCGATGGAAGGACGCATCCCAACAGAAAACGTAACAACTGTTTATTAACGAAGTAGCAGCAGCGGGGCGAGCATACCGACGCTGCGCCCGGTCGGGTAGCGAAGGAATGATCTGTTCCGAGCTTGGCAGCTTGGTTTTATAGCCACCGTCGGTGACGTAAGCCTCCGGTGACGCTGCGGTGGCGCTGTCCCTTATAGAGGACTGCCTGTAAAAGCCGGTAAGTGCGCATCAGCTAATCTCTAGAAGACGAAAATTATTTAGCCAAGCGAAACGTAGCACACGCGAGAGACACACAAGTCTCTCTCGTGTGCTGCGTTTTGCTTGCCCTAAATAATTTTCGTCAGTATGCACCAACTAGGCCCTCAGAAAGTCCTATTAATCTCTAGAACTGTAATCAATCTCTTGCATTTTCCTTTCAGCATCTGCCAAACGACGAAAAAGAGCGCCCAGTGGAGGAGCTACCAACATCATTTTAGAGGAAGAACAGGCCATAGGCAACATGGTCGAAATCTGGACCACGCAAGGTATACAGTACTAGCGCTCCTTACGGCCTAGTAACATCACTCGTAGTGCTCTTACTGCAGGGGTAGTGTGAGGACAGGAGCAATTAATGGAAGGCGTTGCTTTCACAGATATCCTCCCACGTCTCCTTGTGAAAGCTTTCAGCACCAAACGTGGTTCACCTGATGATGATCTTCTGCATCACTCGTGTTGACGCCACTGACATGGGGCGCCGACGGTCAATTTCCACATTTGAAAAGATTAAGGCTTTTGCACTAAAATGAGCCACAAATATCGTGTCTCTGTGTTGTACAAATATTAATTCATATAGTGAAAAATGTCTTTTAAATAGTACGCAAGTTGCCCACAATAACGAGATAAAAGGTATCATTAAAACTTTCACGTGCCAAATTAGCTTGGCATGTAGAGAAATCTAGTGCAAGTTTTAAATTTATTTTAATTCAGCATATTTGTTCTTTAGATACATGCAATAGTTTTGAAAACCACTCCAAAAAAGTTTTTTTGTTTACAGAGGACTCAACTTGCTCTGCCATGCTCGTCGGCTGCCCTTCCTACAAGTAGCGGATCACCTGAGCGCCTTGAAGTCATGGGTGCAGAGCCACAGCATGAGAAAGGTAAATTTTAATGTAGCACATAATCTATGGATTTTCCTTCAATAATAGCACAGAGTTATTTTGAAGTTTATGATATATGAAGACCACATGAAGGAGTGTCTTTTTTTTGCATTGTCAGGCAAGTGTCCAAATACTAACCACGATTTAAACTACGTACTGGTGGTTTGATCAGACCCACTATCATTGGTCTCCATTATTCTATGTAGCACTGACCATAGGTCGGCAAAAAAATTGAAGATCAGTCGGACTCACTCAAGAAACTAATTTGCTCTGAGGGCTCCCTCGGACTGAGACTCACTAAACTTTTTCTCAGCTGTACTCACTCGGACTCAAACTCATAAACATTGCTCAGCCAGACTCACGGCTTGACCAGAGCCTGAGTGAGTTGACTCATGAGTCCATTAGCGTATAATTAGCCTTTTCTATAATGGTGTCAAAGCTCTTTTAACGCCAATATCTCATATATAATCACTGCTCCGCGACATGCCTTCTGATCTTGTACCTTCAAATACGAGTTATCAGTGGTTTTACTCCATTAAAGACATTTCTGATAAGATACGCAGCTAAAATGAAGTGATCTTACAAAAACAATTCCCGTCGAAGAGTTTTTCAGGAAGGTCACTGCACCTCTCTCCCCCCCCCCACCTCCCGTCTCCCAAACTCACGCCTCTGATCAATAAATATTGAGGTGGCGAATGAGCGCTAGTGTGTTGAGATATGTGCGATTACACTTGAGTATACGTGTAAGCTGATTTAAGGCTGAAATCGATGCTGAAGGTGAGTATGTAGGACCATAGGTCGGCAGTCAAAGGCGGAGCTCACTCAGACTAACTCAAGAAATATAGTCTGAACTTTGGGCTCACTCGGACTCAGACTCACCAAGTTAATCCTCAACTGGACTCACTCGGACTCAGGTTCACTAAAATTTTCCTCCACTGGGCTCACTCGGACTCGATCTCACCAAAGCTCACCCAGATTTACCCAAACTCACTCACAGTCCGATCTGAGTCTGAGTGAGTCGATTCATCAGTGAGTTTGCCGATCCATGACACCGACGAATATTGGCTTTTGAGCACTGGCGGTAGAGTTTGCAGCGCTTTGCTGAATAATGATTCTTTGTTGGTTGTCCTACATACTCACATTTTCTATCTCTTGAAATAGATGTCAGTCTTGATGCGAACTCCAGTAAACATGCAACACTCAATCTTGAGGTACCTGCATACACTGTTTTATACTTTCCATAATGAGGTGTTGCACTGATATTCCATGCCGTACTTTCGCCTGCCAACCCTAACAGTTACACTATTGGTATTGCATATAACCGGTTGTTTTGTGCATTGCTGCTCGTATCCCTGTGTGCATATGCTTACCCATATTGGTGCATTTCTTCATATTCAGAGTGGGACCACAAATACGCCGTCGGGCCAGTATCTGAGGCTGCTGTTCTCTACAAGGCAAGAGTCGAAATACTGCTTACTACCTGCAGAGAGCTTCAGAAGAAAAGTGACAAGCTTCAGATGGAAAACAGCCACCTTGCAGCTAATTTAACAGAGTTGGAAAGCAGGCTTCACAATGAAAAGCTGCAGCGGGCACAAGAAAAAGTGAGCACTACCAAAGGAGCCACAAGTTTTGAAGAAGTATTTAAGGATGAAAGATGGTTGCAGTTTTATACTGGTTTCACTTCACTGCAACGATTTGAGTTCTTTGTGCAGTTTATAGAAGCTAAGCATGCAGTAACAAAGACATCAAATACTGGTCGACGAACCCTCCTCAGTGTGAGAGAACAGCTTCTTCTCATTCTATGCAGACTTCGAGTAGGATTGCTAGAGGAAGATTTGGCATACCGCTTTGGTGTAAGCTCATCTACTATAAGTAATCTGTTTTCATATGGGTAGATTTTCTGCATGACATTCTTGTTCAGATTACAATCCGGCCGTCACGTCAAACAGTGTCCATTAACATGCCAGAATCCTTCAAGGCACTGTACCCGTCAACGAGGGTGATACTTGATTGCACAGAACTATTTATTGAAGCTCCTTCCGATTATAGTGTCCAAGGTGACACATTTAGCACCTACAAAAGCCACAACACTGCCAAGGGACTGATTGGAATTGCACCAAATGGTTTCATTTCATTTGTTTCCGACTTATCACCAGGTCGCATATCCGACAGAGAAATAACACGGCAAAGTGGATTGTATAACCTTCTGGAGCCCGGTGATAGCGTTATGGCAGACAGGGGATTTCTTATCAGACAACATTTACAAGAACTTAGAGTATCGTTGAACATACCACCCATGATGAATGGTAGGAAACAGTTGTCAGCTAGTGATGAGAAGAAAACAAGCATTGCAAACCTCCGGATCCATGTGGAACGTGTAATCCGAGAGGTAAAGAAGTATAGGATACTTCACGGCGTTTTTCCTAATGCCATGGCATGCAAGCTTAACAAAATTTGGAAGATTTGCTGCTATCTAAACCATTTCACTCATGAGCCTTTGCTTGATCGCCAGTGCAGTGTGGTACGGGAATGAGGTGCACACTAATTCCACTACATTTTATATGCCAGCGGACATAAACAGACAATCTTAAGTATCTAATAATAATAATTTCTGGTAGTACAGTGGTCGCAGTGGTCGGTGCCTGATCTTTTAAGTTCAGGAGCCATGAACACAACCACTGTACCACCATGGCAACTCTTACGTATCTGTAGCCCAATGCTTGATTTCTATTATCACCCAGACTTAAGTGTGGAGCCTACTTTCAACATGAGAGATAACCTGCGTGTGAGAACAGTCATTGCCTTGGCAGAATGTTCTGGCTCTTCACTGTTCTTCACATCTGCATTCATCAGTGCATAATAGGAAGCATGCTTCTTCATTGCTCGATGATACTTCAGGATATGCATTTTTGTGTATGCATTTGTGTATGTGTATGCATGTATGTATGTGTATGCAGGATATGCATTTTTGTGTGAAAGATGTACTGGCGCCTTACGCAGTGTAGTGCACAGTCGAGAAACTTCGTCCAGCAGGCCGCAACCTTCCGTTCGCTCTCTCCACTGACGCTTCCAACAAGGGAAACAGACAACTTTTCCCCATTGCAGTGTGTTTCTACGATGTGAGTGGTGCCGGAATAACTGATGCTCTCATCGACTTTTGTGAGCAGGCGGCGAAACTTCCGGCGGCATCTGCGAACTTTTGGGAACAAGTTTGGAGAAGGCAGGCCTTTCTTTGGAGCGAGCTGTAGCGTATTGCGCGGATAATGCTTTTGTGAATTATGGGAAACATAACTCAGCTTTCCAGAAGATGCAGAAAGATCAGCCGACTTTGTTGAAGGCCAATTGCAATTGCCACGTTGTGCATAACACTGCCAAGCACGCAGTCAAGTCTTTAAAGTTCAACGTCGAAACTCTTGTACTAAAGGTATTCAAAGAATTTTCTTCTAGCTCGAAATGTGTAGAGGAAAACGTTCTTTGAATTTTGTGATCAGGAATATAGCAAAGTTTTGTGTCATATTTCGTTCCGCTGGTTAAGCTTGTTTACAGCCTTAGACAGATTAATTAAGAACTGGACACCCATCAAGTCATACTTTCTGAGTCAAGGAGAGGAGGTACGAAAAATCATCTGGAGATTTATAGGCAACCAAGCCGATGTACTTTCAGAGAGTGTCACGCTTCCGGAGTGCTACATGCACTTCATGCACTAGTTCCTTGCAATGTTCCATTCAGCAATCCTCACCCTCGAAAAGAGTCACCTCAATTGAGCCGACAGAACTTTACGCTGTAATGACTAAGCTCAGGAAACAGCTGATTAATCGAAGGGATGATATGTTCTTCGGTGTCAAGGCTAATCTGGGACTTGAAATCCTTTCTGGTGGACAAGTTGCAAAGCTGGACTTTGTGAATGTCTATGACAGGGCCCTTGCGTACCTCGAAAAGTGGTTTGACTTCGAGAACTCCCCGTTTAAGATGCTCGCCAAATTGGATATGCGCAGAAGTGCGCCCACTATATTGGTGGTAATAAATGCGGGCAACCTTTTTGGTATTGACTTTCAAGAGGAAGGGGACGAACTCTACTCAGAGCTTTGTCTTTTGAAGGATGCTCTGCCTGGACTTCTAAAATGTGACGAGAAATAAAGCTCGATGTGGCTGACGTTCTTCAAAGGGTAAAGTGCCCCCTCTTGCAGAACCTAATGTAGCATGTCTACTCCATTCCCTGCAGCAATTCGCTCGTGGAACGCGTCTTCAGCGTGATGGGAAACTTGTAGACGGATGAAAGAAACCAGCTAAGCGTCCCAATGGTTAAAGCGCCAGTTTGTGTGCGGTATAATTTCGTGTACAGCTGTGAAGAATTTATAAAAATGGCGAGAGAAAACAAGAAGCTCATCCGAGCCACGAAGTCGAATTCTAAGTACATATTCAAGTTCCGCGAATAGGAGAAGGCGAGCACGTAGGATTCACTCTGTTTTTATGCGTTCTGAGTGTAGTGCACGTTATTGCGCGTGTAGGTATACATGCATTGCATACTTTTTAAAGGAGTACTGAACAGCTCAGAAAAAAATGACGAAAACATCGAAATTCTACTCGGAAGACACGACTATTCCGATGAACAGACTTTATTACACACATTTTTGAACAGTTGGCCGTATTTTTGTTTGCGTGCGGCGGCTGTACGCCAGCGTGAGCCGCGATGTCACTTGTCACCGCGGCAGATGAAAGGTACACGTGTTCGTGTCCGTTATCTCCATTTCTCTACCTCTCCTTTATATCCCACTCTCCCTCTTCCACAAACACGCTGAGATGTTACCCCTTCTTCAGGGGCTTTATCTCACCTGGGAACATTGTTCCCTGCAGATGCCGCTCGTAGTGGTTTTAGGAACAGTAGTGGGGGCTGAGCGGGTTGAGAGACACGGGTGACGGAATGGCACGCCAGTTCCAGGCACAGCCGTTCGAGGAAGTTCAAGGCACGCTAGTTCAAGGCGCGGCGGTTTGTGAAAAACGCATTAAATTCATCATTTTCTGCAAGTTTCTGTCTGAAATGAAGGTTGTGTCTACGAATTTCAGCACCCAATTTTTTAGTTTGGCTGAAAACCTCGGCGGGAAATATTTTGTTCAGCATACATAATCCCTTTAACGCTCGTTTGACTTTGAGTGCAAACATTACAACATGGTATTTGTGCGCCTGCCACCAGATACTAATTGATTCGCTCAGTGCTGTGTTTGTATGTACGTGGACATATTATGTTGATGTTGAAGACGGGTACAATAAACGTCATCGCATGTCGAAGATTTAACATCGAGTTTGCTTATTTTCCACATAGCCTCAACTTCGTGACCCCCCGCTGACGGGCCGGTTTTTTCTTTTCTGGGAAAGGTGGCAACCCTAACGCGCGACCACGCGCGACGCGGTTAAGCTACGCTGGCGGAAAGTGGAGAATTTATAGTCTGGCGTCACGGCGTAGCGCCGGCGCGCCCGGCGACATTTGGCGCGCCCCGCGTGGCTGGCGCAGAGATAGAGCATGTTCCTATTTCACGCGCTCCGCGCGGCCGACGCCAGACCACAATGCATTGCGCGCTGCCGCGCCGCTGAGCAGGAGTGCAAAATGGCGGCGTGCGGTGCGCGTCCAGCATCATGGAGGAAGGAAAACTCAGGAGAGGCCCTATCGTATCCCAATGCATTGCGAAAAGTGTGGCGGAAGTGACGTCAGATTTATGGGGCAAACAAACCGGTATGGGGCAAACAAAACAGCAGACGCCCCGCGGCGTGCTTTCCGCGGTGGTTCGCTTCTGCTCGGATTTGTAGTCCCGGCGTAAACTTAGCGCGTATTGTGCGGTTTGCACGTAGTAAAACGTTGCAAGCAGACGTTTACCAGACTGTTCGTGCGTGGCAGGCCCGAGCACAGCGTGCTGAGATTCTTCGAGGAGCGTTTTTGTGCAACAGTGCAGAAAGTACCGGCACGTGCCGTAATCAAAAACATTCAGCCCCTGCATCATCGTATTCGAACTTACCTAGCAGTTTACGCGTTCTACAGGGCGTTAGATCTCTCTTTTCCTTACTCGTAGCCCGATTTCCCGACCTATTGCCCGATTAGCGGTTGCGGCGCAACTCCAATCTATTGGCCTCGAGGCCCACCACTGGAAACGCCGGCGCCACCGTCGGCGTGACGTACTTGGCAGGATCACGTGGTCTCCGCGGCCGCGTCGGCTGCTTGTGGCGCACTGCCGCGTGCTTTGAAAACGAGTTTCAAGTCCCACATGCGCTGCGGTCTGTTCAAATTCGGAAGTTTTCTCTCATTTTCTACTCAATTGAAACCATTTTAATAGAGTGGCTGCCTCCGAAGGCGACGAACATGGGACTCTACCGCTCGGTGCCGCAGCGCCGCGCTTACGCAAAGGAGCCCAGTGTCAGCCTCCACTGGTAACCGCGGGACAAGAAACAGCGTGAAGCATGGGTTGTAAAGCTAAGAACCGGCAAGTAGCCATCCGCTACGAGTCTTGTGTGCAACAAACACTTCCGCGACGAAGACTTTTGTTACTGCGTCGGGCCTGCGATGTTCGGTGAGTAGCAGACAGCGCGCACTGAGACGATGGCTCGCGCGCGCTTCCCGCCGGCAAATGATGCTTATCTGCCACAGGATGGTAAAAGCGCTACATTTTACCACGTGCGATGCCATCTCAGAACCCTCCAATGCGACCTCTTGATCGTCGGCCCCGTGCTCAGCGTCCACAAAATCGGCTGCAGATGCACAAGTCATTGTTTAGATACGTTGAAATAAAAAACGCACAGGGTCCCTTATGCATTCGTTAAAGATGACTAGAAGGCGAAAGCCATCTTTTTCTTGTCAGTCGATGTACTGATTCTCCCGCGTTACTAGCCGAGCATGCTACTACATGCTCGGTCTCGTAGACTGGTTCTCCTTCCACCAGCAATCTCGAAGTGGTGAAGCTTTGGTCTATGAACTTGTTGATCACAGAGAGCGCAAGTTCACTGGAACGCAAACGGAACGATAATAAGGAGCAATAAAAAAAAGGCGTCGCATTTGCTCACGTTTTGTGTGAGCACCAAACGAAACGAATGCGCTGAATAAAGAAACAGAAGCAGCGGAATTTGCCCGCTGAGAAGACCGATCAATACGCAGTACGAGACAACTTGTCAAATGACATTGAAACGTACCCGAATTTAGACCGAAAAAGAAAAAAAAAACACTGAATCGTCGGGACGGCAGATCACAAAGTTGTCATGCGTACCGAAGCCGCAGTTGTAAGGAAATTGTTTTTGAACTGCTCTGATAGCGTCCGCGCAACAGTAGTTGTTTGTTTACTCACAAATTCTCATGTTTTGCGGCCTAAAGTTCACAGCGCGGTGCCAAAACGCGCTCGTAGCAAAAGCGAAACCAGCAGTACGAACATACATGCAGACGCTCATACATGTAGAGTCGTCAGTCGTCGCGAACCCGTGCGATCGCCGGCTTGAGGCTTCTTTCTGTTATGCTCCGTTTGGTTATACAGGCAGTCTACTCTAACGAGATATTTCACATAGTTTGCACTCAGCGAGTGACTACCTTTCACGTAAGAAGCCGGTTCAGGGGTCTCCAACGCGGTGACAGCGTGAAGCGGGTGCTCGGTTTTCTGCAAAGAGACAGCGACTGTAGACTATCTTGTGCTTTCAGTTCGTCGAAAATGATTATCTTAACAGTAAAGAACACAGTTCATTTCGAAAGTACTTACAGAAATGCCCTGGAGGGCTCCCGCGAGGTGTTTTTGTAGAGCGCCGACAGCAAAACCTATGGGGAGCGCGCCGGCGGCATCCTGCCTAGCACGCAATCGAGGCGCGTCCGATAGAGGGCGACTCCGTAACTCCTCGAGGCCAATAGTTGACGTAACTCCACGTCGAAAAGAGGACACCGCTGTATTGTATAGGCGATCGTGCACGTAAAGTTCGTAATTCCAGTGCGCACACAACACAAGCACGCAGCGATCGAGCGCACACCGAACAATACATACATCACGTAGTCCGATAATAACAACAAAAGTTTATTGCCCTTTCGTTGAACGACACAGCCTCTAAAACGTACGATGCCTTCAGCGCATGTTATGTACGGCGCGTCAGACGCCAAAAACAAAAGTTCACATGAGTTCTGAGTTGACAGAACGAGTAACAAGCAACAGAGCGCACATCCGAGAGCTTCGCACGCAAATACCATACCTTAGTGATCAGCAATGAAGCGAACGTATACGCGTACACATGAAAAGTGACACCCGGTACTGTCCGCAGTGCACGCGATTTGCACCGGGTATACGCAACAGCTGGGCATTGCGTAGCTTTGCTAAAGAACACACACCAAGAGCAGCATGCGTGAATCGACTACACCGCTTGCACGGCGAAAAACAAAAAACAAACAAAAAGGCTGCAAAGTTTCGCGATGCGCGCATGCGCTTGCAAACGTCGCGACGGAAGTCGCGAAATGTTTCGCTGCGCCTTCGCTAGGAGGCGATGCGGGTGTTTGCGATGTGGAGGCTTCACGAATGTGACGTCAGGGCCTCTCCTTAGTATTCCTTCCTCCATGTTAGAGTGTACTAGAACTGTCGAGTGGCGTGAACGCGCCTCGCCGCCTGATGCCTTCCGCGTCGACCGTAGCGGCGGCGCTGCAGTCGCTCGGTACTGAAGGCGCGCGGCGCCGCGCGCTAGAACGTGCCGCTAGAACTGCTGGACGCGTCAGCGGCACCCGGCTAATCGGCACTGATGTGGCTTTCGTTGCGTGTCTATCATTATTAAGCGTAGGAATTGTCGTCGTACGCCTTTATGGACGAAACTTGATTGATTAGTGGGGTTTTTTGGCGCAAGGGCCATGGGTGGCCAAAGAGCGCCATGTCTTTTATGTGGTGTTAGCGATGAACAGTGATACGATGATAGGGTGTATTGTGGCTGTAAAGAGGCCTAAAATCTCGCGCTATAAAGAAGCGTAAAAAAATGTGTATACAGTCTAAAATTATGGCAGTGACAAGTGGTGTGATCTATGGTTGTGGGATAAATGACGAGTGATCATGGTATTTACAAGTGAAAAACGGGATAAGAGCACGAGTGCCTCCTCAAGGCCTTTGGTCCCAAAGGCCGGGAGGCAGGTGCTTCCTTTGATGGAAACCGCAGCAGCAGCCTCAATCATGAGGCCGCGCTACGGAGCGCCTGGAAAAATAACGTTGAAATTATGTACACTTTTTAAAAATTCAAAGAGGGACTGATATTTAAAAAGGGGTTCTCTGCCAATGAACATAGCAGGATGAAGAGGGTACTGCAGGTATACAGATGAAAAATGCTTTTTTCTGAGAGCGTCTAGTTCCCTGCATTGCAGTAAAGTGTGGAGTACAGTGAGGGGGTCGCCGCAATGGTCACATACAGGTGGATCGCCTCCGGACAAAATGTATGAATGTGTACTGTATGTGTGGCCAATCCTAAGTCTGCAGAGTGTAACTTCTGTGTGGCGTGATTTTGATACTGGGGGCCAGTTACCTAGTTGCGGCTTGATAACGTGCAGTTTATTTTGTGTGTGCCTATCCCATGTGCTCTGCCAAAAGGCCCTGAGCATTCTTTTGAGGAATGGTTTTAAGTCTATTGGAGGGATAGCTACAGATGTATTGGGACTGTGTTCGTGGGCGGATGCTGCCAGCTGATCCGCCAACACGTTGCCTTGTATCTCGCGGTGCCCTGGCACCCAGCACACTACGACGTGTTGTTTAAGTGAGTAGATCGTGCATAAAATAGAGTAGAGCGAGACAAGGACCGGATTTGTGTGTTTTGTCATAGTTTTTAAAGCTTTCACTACACTTAATGAATCCGTGTATATCACTGCCTTTTGTAGTTTTAACTGTTTTATGTGTTTAACTGCCGCAAGTATCGCGTAGGCTTCTGCCGTGAAGATACTGGAATCAGGGTGCAGAATACCGGAATCGGAAAAGGATGGACCAACGGCTGCGTACGACACAGAAGTGTTAGACTTTGAGGCATCTGTAAAGAACTCAGGGTGTGGGTACTTGTATTGTAATTCAAGGAAGTGTGTACGGATATGTGCAAGTGGCGCATGCTTGCTAACTTCGACGAAAGAAACATCGCAATCTATAAGCTGCCACTGCCACGGCGGGAGATAGGCAGCGGGAGCTATTAGACAGTGTTCGAGAAGTGGCACACCCATTTCTTCAGCTAGGCTCCTCACACGAAGTGAGTACGGCTGTCTCATCGAAGGACGGTTGTGAAAAAGTTCAGAAGCAGACAAGTCATTGATTGTAGTGTGTGAGGGGTGTTCGTTGTTTGCGTTCACCTTCAGGAAATATACAAAAGATAGGTAAGATCTCTGAAGGTGTAGCGACCACTCGTTCGATTCGACGTAGAGGCTTTCCACGGGGCTGGTGCGAAAGGCGCCCGTAGATAGCCGAATGCCTAGATGGTGGACAGGGTCAAGCATTTTTAGGGCGCTTGGTGTCGCAGACTGGTAGATTATTGCCCCGTAGTCTAGGCGAGTGCGTATGAGGCTTTTATACAAATTTATCAGACATTTCTTGTCACTACCCCACGCAGTGCGTGACAATACTTTTAGAACATTCATTGTTTTTATGCACTTGTGTTTTATGTACTTGATGTGTGTTATAAAGGAGAGTTTCGTATCTAGGATAAGCCCTAGGAACTTGTGCTCCGTTTCTACCGACAGACGCTGTCCATGTAGGCCAATATCTGGATCGGGATGGAGGCCTCTCTTTCGGGAGAATAAGACGCAAGTACTTTTTTGTGCATTCAGTGTAAAGCCATTTTCGTCTGCCCATCTAGAGATCTTGTTTAAACCTAGCTGGACCTGCCGCTCACACATCGAGAGGTTGCACGATTTAAAGCCGATCTGTACATCATCGACATATGTGCAGTAAAACATATTCCGTGGGATGCAAAGACGCAAGGAATTCATTTTGATTATAAAGAGTGTACAGCTAAGTACACCACCCTGTGGCACTCCGGTTTCTTGAAGGAATGGTCTTGATAGAACATTTCCTACTCGGACACGGAACGTACGATCCGACAGGTAGCTCTCTATTATATCTAGCATTCTACCACGTACACCAAGGTGGGACAGGTCTCTTAGTATTCCGAAGCGCCATGTTGTGTCGTAAGCCTTTTCCATATCGAGGAACACAGAAAGAAAGAACTGCTTGTGGGCGAATGCGTCACGGATTTGTGCCTCGATACGTAACAAGTGGTCGGTGGTGGATCTACCCTCGCGAAATCCGCACTGGTACGGGTCAAGTAGATTGTTTCTTTCCAGGAAATGCATAAGTCGGCGGTTTATCATCTTTTCGAAAAGTTTACACAGGCAGCTTGTAAGTGCGATGGGCCTGTAACTCGCAACGGAGGATGGATCCTTGCCCTGTTTAAGAATGGGAACGACGATCGCCTCTTTCCAAGACGAGGGGATCTCGCCGGAAAACCAGATGGCATTGTACAAGGAAAGTAAGGTTTTTTGCGTTTTGGCAGGTAGGTTTTTTAGCATGTCATATACCACACGGTCGGAGCCTGGCGCGGAACTACTGCAGCAGGTTAGCGATGCCTGCAGCTCAGCTAAAGAGAAAGCTCTGTTGTACGCATCGTGTTTTGTGGATTTGCGCTCTAATTTCTGTTTTTCTATAGTTGTCTTGTAGCGTTGGAAAGCCTCGGAATAGTGAGACGAGCTGGACACTTGTTCGAAATGTGCGCCTAGAAAGTTTGCTTGGTCTTCTAAGCTGTCGCCTTGTGTGTTTACTAGAGGCAGTGAGTGTGTTTGTCGTCCTTCTACCCTACTAATCATGTTCCAGAGTTTTCCTTCTTGTGTGTATGAATTGATGCCTGATAGAAATTTTTGCCAACTCTCTCTTCTAGCCTGTCGGCGCGTTCTCCTGCCTTGAGACTTGATAATCTTAAAATTTGTAAGGTTCTCCGCTGTCGGGGAGTCGCGAAGCAAATTCCATGCTTTGTTTTGTTTCTTACGCGCATTTCTGCAATCACTGTTCCACCATGGAACTCGTCGTTTTCCAGAGTATCCACTTGATTGTGGAATACATTTGGCTGCGGCATCAATCAGAAATGATGTAAAGTATTCTACAGCTGCGTCTATGCTTAAGGAAGACATGTCCGTCCAACTTAACAGTGTAACTTTCCGAAACTGTTCCCAATCGGCCTTCTTAATCTGCCATTTTGGAACCTGATGGGGACATTCATTTGTAATTGGTGTGTTCAGAAGTATTGGAAAGTGGTCACTTCCGTAAGGATTATTGATAACTTTCCATTTAATTAGGGGCAGAAGTGATGGAGACGCTATGCTGAGATCTATGGACGAGTATGTTCTGTTTGCAAGGCAATAATAAGTTGGTTGTTTTTTATTCAAGAGACATGCGCCAGAAGAGAAAAGGAACTGTTCAATCAGACGACCTCGCGCATCGCAGCGAGAGTCACCCCATAGACTGTTGTGTGCATTCAAGTCTCCAAGGACCAGAAATGGTTCTGGAAGTTGGTCTATTAAGGACTCGAATTCATATTTTTGGAGCTGGCACTGCGGGGGTATGTAAAGTGAGCAGATCGTGATCAGTTTGTTGAATATGATGATGTATGTTGTTTATTGGCGCAAGGGCCATGTGATGGCCAAAGAGCGCCAGGACATGATAGCTAAAGTGAACAATGGTTATGTTAGGTGGCTGTAAAGGGGCCTAAAATTCCTCGCGCTAAAGGCGGGTAAAACATATACGTAGTAAAATTATGAGATGACGTGAGGCATGTGCATATAGAATGAATGACAAGTGATTGTGACGATAAAACAATGAGCGTATGTTGTGAGCACGAATACCTCCTCAGGGCCTTTGAGGCCAAAGGCAGGGAGGCAGGTGCTTCCTCCAATGTAGCTCCCGTAGCACCAACCTCTTTTCAGAGGTCGTGCTACGGACTGCCTGGGTATGTGACGTGAAAGCTGTGGACTTCCTTTAAAAACGCGAAGAGCGACTTATGTTTAAAAACAGGTTCCCTACCGATGAACATAGCTGGGTGTAATGGTAATTGTTGTCGGTAGGGTAATATAAAATGTTTTCTTCGTAGTGTGTCTAATTCTGTACATTGAATTAAAATGTGAAGCACGGTGAGTGGTTCACCACATTTCTCACACATGGGTGGTTCACCACCGGATAGAAGGTGTGAGTGTGTACTGTGTGTGTGTCCTGTTCTTAGCCTTGTAAGTATTACTTCTGTGTGGCGTGATTTTGTTACTGGCGGCCAATTACCCAGATGCGGCTTGATAACATGTAGTTTGTTTTGTGTGTGTGTGTCCCATGTGTTCTGCCAATAAGCCCTGAGCTTGCTTTTAATGAAATGTTTTAAGTCCAGTGGAGGAACGGAAAGGAGTGTATTGGCGGCAGCATTTTCATGGGCGGAGGCTGCTAGCTGGTCAGCCAACACGTTGCCTTGGATCTCGCGGTGACCTGGCACCCAGCACACTACGACGCGCTGTTTGAGTGCGCAGACTGTGCATAGGAGTGAGTACAGGGAGACGAGGACGGGGTTTTTGTGTTTGTTCAGAGTTTTGAGGGCTGTTACCACGCTTAGGGAATCGGTGTATATTACTGCGCTTTGGAGTTTTAATTGTTTTATGTGTTTGACGGCCGCAAGTATGGCGTATGCTTCTGCTGTGAAGATGCTCGTATTCGGGTGCAGAATGCCGGCATCGGAAAAAGATGGACCAACAGCTGCGTAAGACACAGAAGTATTGGACTTTGAGGCATCGGTAAAGAATTCTGGGCAACTGTATTTGTGCTGTAGTTCGAGGAAATATGTACGGATATGTGCTATAGGCGCGTGTTTTGTAACTTCCACGAAGGATACATCACATTCTATGAGCTGCCACTGCCACGGCGGGAGATGTGCGGCAGGGGCCATCAAACAGTGTTCGAGAAGCGGCACACACATTTCCTCAGCTAAGCTCCTCACGAGAAGTGAGTAGGGCTGCCTCACCGAAGGACGGTTGTAAAACAGGGCAGAACTGGACAAATCATTAATTGTGGAGTGTGACGGGTGCTCTTTGTCTGCGTTCACTTTGAGGTAATATAGAAAGGACATGTAAGATCTCTGCAGGTGGAGCGACCACTCGTTCGAGACGACGTAGAGGCTTTCTACGGGGCTGGTGCGAAAAGCACCCGTTGAAAGACGAATGCCCAAGTGGTGGACCGGGTCGAGCATTTTCAAGGCGCTTGGTGTCGCAGATTGATAGATTATCGCCCCATAATCTAGGCGCGTGCGCATTAGGCTTCTATACAGATTCATCAGACATTTTGTATCACTGCCCCATGATGTTCGCGACAAAACCTTGAGGATATTCATAGCTTTCAGACACTTGTATTTGAGATTTTTGATGTGAGGTACAAAGGTCAATTTCATGTCTAAAATTATGCCTAAAAATTTGTGTTCGGTTTTTACAGGTAGCCGCTGGCCGTGTAGGTGAATGTCCGGATCGGGATGGAGGCCTCTCCTTCTTGAAAATAAGACGCAGGTGCTTTTTTGCGGGTTAAGGCTGAACCCGTTGTCGTCTGCCCATTTGGTTAACTTTTTCAAACTAAGTTGAACCTGCCGCTCGCACATTGTAAGATTGCAAGATTTAAAACCGATTTGAACGTCATCGACATATATGCAATAAAACATGTTACGCGGGATGCACAAACGCAAAGAATTCATTTTGATAATAAAAAGTGTACAACTCAGCACGCCACCTTGCGGCACTCCTGTTTCTTGGACAAATGTTCGGGACAAGACATTGCCCACTCGAACACGGAATGTTCTATAGGATAAGTAACTTTCTATTATATCTAACATTCTTCCACGTACACCTAAGTGGGACAGGTCTCTTAATATTCCGAAGCGCCATGTGGTGTCGTAGGCCCTTTCCATATCGAGGAACACCGAAAGGAAGAATTGCTTGTGGATAAAAGCGTCGCGAATGTGTGCCTCGATACGTACAAGGTGGTCAGAGGTAGATCTGCCTTCTCGAAAACCGCACTGGTATGGGTCAAGTAATTTGTTTGCTTCGAGGAAATGTATAAGTCGGCGGTTTATCATCTTTTCAAAGAGTTTACAGAGGCAGCTTGTTAGTGCGATGGGCCTATAGCTCGCAACGGAGGATGGGTCCTTGTCCTGTTTTAGAATAGGAATAATGATGGCTTCTTTCCAGGCCGAGGGGATCTCGCCGGAAAACCAAACCGCATTATACAGGGAAAGGAGGGCTTTTTGCGTTTCAGATGGAAGGTGTTTCAACATTTCATACACAACACGGTCGGAGCCTGGGGCAGAATTATTGCAGCAATTAAGCGATGCTTGTAGCTCAGCCATGCAGAAAGGTTCATTGTACGCTTCGTGTTTTCCGGACTTGCGATCTAATTTCTGTCTTTCGATTCTTGTTTTGTATCGCTGGAAAGCTTTAGTATAGTGCGACGAGCTGGACACCTGTTCGAAATGTTCGCCGAGGCAGTTTGCCTGGTCTTCCAAGCTGTCGCCTTGTGTGTTAACTAAAGGAAGTGAATGTGCTTGTCGACCTGCTACCCTACCGACCATGTTCCAGACTTTAGCCTCCTGTGTATATGTATTGATGCCCGATAAAAACCTCTGCCAACTTTCCTTTCTTGCTTGTCGGCGCGTTCTCCTGCCTTGAGACTTTATGTTTTTAAAATTGTCAAGATTCTCGGCTGTTGGAGAGTCTCGAAGCACCCTCCATGCTTTGTTTTGTTTTTTGCGCGCATTTCGACAATCATTGTTCCACCACGGCACACGCCTTTTGCCGGGCAGTCCAGTTGTTTGTGGGATGCACTTAGTTGCAGCATCGATGAGAAAAGCTGTAAAGTAATCTACTGCTGCATCTGTACTTAAACCACACATATCAGTCCAACTTAAGCAGGCAACTTTACGGAACTCTTCCCAATCGGCGTTGTCAATGTTCCATTTGGGAACTTGTGGAGGAGATTCATTAATTGTTGGTGCACTCAGAACTATCGGAAAGTGGTCACTTCCGTAAGGATTAATAATTACTTTCCAATTGAGTAAGGGTAGAAGCGATGGGGATATAATGCTGAGGTCTATGGAGGAATAGGTATTGTTAGCCAGGTTATAATATGTTGGCTCTTTCTGATTCAACAGACACGCACCGGAAGAAAAAAGGAACTGTTCAACCAGACGACCTCGCGCATCACAGCGAGAATCGCCCCACAGACTGCTATGTGCATTCAGGTCCCCAAGGACCAGATAAGGTTCTGGTAGCTCATCTATTAAGGACTGGAATTCATGTTTTTGCAGGTGGTAGTGTGGGGGTATGTAAAGAGAACAAATGGTGACGAGTTTGTTCAGCAGAACCGCTCGAACAGCCACTGCCTCAAGGGACGTTTGGAGAGGTAAGTGTGTACATGCTATTCCTTGACTAACTACAACGGCTACACCACCGGATGACGCCATGGCATCATCCCGGTCCTTACGGAAAATGATGTAACTGCGTAGAAAGTTCGTGTGTTTGGATTTTAAGTGTGTTTCTTGTACACACAGCACTTTTGGTGAATGTTTGTGTAAAAGTTCTTGGATATCGTCGAGGTTTCTGAGCAGTCCTCTGACGTTCCATTGTATAATTTGTGTTTCCATTATGGAGGTAGTGTAGTGCTGTGTGTACGAAAAGGAAGTGGCTGTTGTTTAATCGGAAAGTTAGAACTCAAGTAGTAGGGCCGTCGTTGGGCCCTGTTATCGGCTTTTTAGTTTTCTTGGCGCGCTCCAGAGAGCTACGCCTCTCTTTCGGTACCAGGGGTACCGGAGTTGTGTCCATTGCCTCGTGTGAGGCACTGGACGCCCGCGTACGCGAGCTGCTGGTTTGTTTTTCCGACCTCGCCTGGCGAGGCGTGGTCGTGAGACCCGACGTTCCTGGAGTAGCCGGGATCTCTGGCTTAGTTGGTGGAGCAGACTTAACTGCTGCCACCGTGGGGGCAGCCGCCACGGTCGGTGGCTCACTTTGCGTGAGCTGGGACAGTGGCGGTGGCCGACGCGACGCTGCCCCCTGACGCGTCGCATCAGCATAGCTTGGGCCGTGAAAGACCGAACACCTTCTGCGTGCTTCTTTGAAAGATATGTTCTCTCGGACCTTCAGTGCTATGATATCTTTTTCTTTTTTCCAATTTGGACAAGAGCGTGAGTACGCAGCGTGGTCGCCGTCGCAGTTCACGCAGTGTGGTGTGTCATTGCAGGTGTCCGAGGCATGGCCTTCAACACCACATTTTGCGCATGTAGGTCGACCACGGCAGCTCTGCGAGCCATGGCCAAATCTTTGACACTGAAAGCATCGGCGAGGGTTGGGGATGTAAGGTCTTACAGGTGTCTTTGTGTAGCCAGTTTCTATAGTCTGCGGTAGTTCGCTTGTGGAAAAGGTAAGGATCAGGTGTTTGGTGGGGATTTCCTGGTTATTTCGTCGGATGATGATTCGCTTTACATTTGTGACATTTTGTTCCTTCCATCCTTCCAGTAGTTCAGCCTCGGTGAGGTCAAGCAGATCAGTGTCGGATACAACTCCACGTGCTGAATTCATGGATCTATGAGGTGTTACAGTGATTGGAATGTCGCCAAAGGTTACGAGGTTGTGTAATTTCTCAAATTGTGCCTTGTCACGGAGTTCTAGAAGGAGGTCTCCACTTGCCATTTTTGTAACTTTATAGCCAGCACCTAAGGTGGCTGTCAGTGATCTTGATACTATGAAAGGGGACACGGTTCTTGCTGTTTTGTCGGTCTTCTCGCTGTGTACCACATGATAGTGTGGGAATACTTCTATGGGTCGGCTAAGGAAAGTCAGGTCTTCGGTGCGTACGCGCTTTGAAGCGGCACGATCACTAATGAGGGGAAATGCTCTATGCATACTAATGGAATTGGATTCGGCAGCGATGGCGGCCACCCACCACGGAGCCCAACATGGGGACGCTACAAGATTCATTGAATCGAAAACATGCAGACGCCAGCCGTACACCGCTACTATAACCAAATGCGCATAGACCGAGGTTGGCTATTTGCACAAGGTTAACCCAGGCCGCCTACGAAAACAGGGAAGTCACTGAAGGGAGTAGGAGACAGGACAGAGAGGAAAGAAACTAGGAAAGAAAAAGATCAGAGGGAGGGATAGGAAAAGGCGACCGCCGATTTCCCCTGGGTGGGTCAGCCCAGGGGTGCCGTCTACGTGAAGCAAGGGCCAAAGGGGTGTGTTGCCTCAGCCGGGGGGCCTTAAAGGTCCAAGCACCCGTCGTCGGCTCAACCCCCAGGATCCCCTTTTCCCCGGACACGGCACAGCCACGCACGGCTAGGCGTGGGAGGGGGTCGAAACCCCCCCGTTAGCTCGGGTCCGTGGTGTCGCTACACACCAAACGCCTGCTTCCACAGACGCCCCTGCGGGGAGTTTGTTGAATAGGACGGCTCGAACAGCCACTGCCTCAAGGGATGTTTGGAGTGGTAAGTGGGTACATGCAATTCCTTGGTTAACTATAACGGCTACGCCACCAGATGACGCCACAGCATCATCCCGGTCCTTTCGGAATATGACATATTGGCGTAGAAAATTCGTGTTTTTGGATTTTAAATGTGTTTCTTGCACACACAGCACTTTTGGTGAGTGTTCATGTAGCAGCTCTTGGATATCGTCGAGGTTTCTTAGTAGACCTCTGACGTTCCATTGTATAATTTGTGTATCCATTTTGAGTGTAAGTTAGTGCTGTGTGTACTGAAAGAACTATTACCTTAGGTCACAGAGCCCTTTCCAGGCCCTGTGATGCGGGCTTTTTCTTTTTTGGCGCGCTCCAACGAGCCGCGCCGCTCCTTCGGCGCCTGAGACGCCGTTGGGCTTGCCGTTGTGTCCATCACCTCGGCAGAGGCGCTGGATGCCCGGTCGCGGCTCACGCGGACGGGTGTCAGTGTTTTGGGGCTTTCTGCCTGAACAGAAGGCCCTGGGCCTGCAGATCCGGAGGCCTGCATGCCCTTTGGTTGCGGAGCAGTACGGGCTGCTTCCGCTGAGGGGGCAGTTGGCGCTACCGCCCGTCCACTGTGCGTGGTACGTGCGGCCGCCGCGAACCTTTGTGACACTGCCCCCTTGCGTGCCACGTCCGCGAATGAAGTTCCCTGTGGAAAAGAAAGGCGTTTTCGCGCCTCCCTAAAGGAGATGTTTTCCGTTACCTTCAGTGTTATTATTTCTTTTTCTTTTTTCCATGCGGGACAACTACGAGAGTAGGCTGCGTGCCCACCTTCGCAGTTTGCACAACGGGGAACTTCTACACAGTCGTCTGCAGGGTGATCGTGCGAACTACATTTGGCACAGGTTTGACGGCCGCGGCAGCTCTGAGAGCCGTGACCGAAACGCTGGCACTTAAAGCAACGCCGCGGGTTTGGGATGTAAGGTCTGACCTTAAGCTTCAGGTAGCCTGTTTCAAGATATTCTGGAAGGGTGCTTGTGGAAAATGTTATAATCAGGTGTTTTGTCGGGATTTCTTTGTCGTCACGTCTGATTTTAATTCGCTGTACGTGCGTTACATGATGTTCATTCCAGCCCTCAAGGAGCTCACTCTCAGTCAAGTCCAACAGGTCTTGGTCAGATACTACACCTCGGGAACTGTTGAGGGATCGGTGTGGTGTAATAGAGACAGGGGTGCTTCCAAAAGAGGCAAGTTTTGAAAGTTTTTCATACTGGGTCTTACTTTGAACTTCTAGCAAAAGGTCCCCACTAGCCATTCTTGTAGCCTTATAGCCTTGACCGAGTGTGTCGGTGAGGCATTTCGATACAAGAAAAGGAGAGATCGTTCTTGCGTTCTTTTCTAGTGTTTCGCAGTGGATTACGTGGAACCGTAGAAAATTTTCTGTGGGTTTGAACAAGGCATGGAAAGTCTCTTCGGTGCGCCCTCTCTTTGTGAGACGGCGATCATTCAGTGGAGGAAATGAGGTTGAGGCCATAGATTATGCATAGTTTCGGCAGCCATGCCAGCCGCCCACCATGGAGCCCAACATGGGGACGCGACACCACTTATATTGCTATAAAGTATGTCTACGCCAGCTGTACACAGCTACTATAACCAAATATAATGTGCCCAAGAGAGGGCACATACACAAGGTTAACCCTCGCCGCCAAGAAAAACGGAAGTAAATTGAAGAGAGGAGAAGACAGGAAAGATTAAAAAGTCAGAGAAAGACGAAGATGTGGGGAGAGAAAGAGATAGGAAAAGGCGACTGCCGATTTCCCCTGGGTGGGTCAGCCCAGGGGTGCCGTCTACGTGAAGCCGGGGCCAAAGGGGTGTGTTGCCTCTGCTGGGGGGCCTTAAAGGTCCAATCACCCAGCGTCGGCTCAACCCCCAGGATCCCCTTTTCCCCGGACACGGCAAAGCCACGCACGGCGAGGCGTGGGAGGGGGTCGAAACCCCCCGTTAGCTCGGGTCCGTGGTGTCGCTACACACCAAACGTGGACGAAACTTCAAAGCTTTTAATGGATGCTTGCTTCATATATGCCTTTGAGAGATACTGCAAATCAGTTCTTGTAGCCGAAGTCACTGCTGAAAAGTACACAAAATATAAAAATAAAACCAGGCTGATACCGACCGTGAATATTCACGATCTCAGTGTAATTGAGCCGAACTCATTACTGGGATATTTAGAACAATTACTCTCAATTAACTAGACGCCGAACGACCACTAGAAGAAAGAGACAGAAGAAACAAAAGGGGCGTGTCTTATTCTGATTTCTTCTGTCTTAATGCTTTCTTCTGGTGTTGATTCGGCGTCTAGTTTATTCAGAGTAACTGAGCTGCTCTAATGGAATTTAACTGTGCTCAGAAAGCTGTGTGCTGATATTGTGCCGAAAGCACGCCGAACATTTACCGCGCGTTGGCGAAGCTGCGTGTACGGTGCGTATCTTTACAAGTACGCTGTGTAAATGTGATTTCTTCGACATTACGAGGGCTCACAGGTATTGGAACGCAAAGTTAACTCGACCGGTACAAACAACGGTCGTCGTCCGGTGCGTTGCACGGATATTGTTATTAATTGCTAGGCGCCGGGTGGGGAGGGGATACTTTACTGTCCATATATGTGCGTATATATATATATATATATATATATATATATATATATATATATATATATATATATATATATATATATATAAACATAATCTCGCAAAGCATAGAGCACCACCGCCCCTCCTGGCTTCAATTTTGACACTTTGCAGATAGAGCAATGAAATTACAATATACAAAACGTTGTCAAAAAGAAGTTTTTTCTAATGGCATCAATAGAAGATCAGGAAAAGTGAAATATAAGCTCTCCATTGAAAATGAGAACTGGCTGTAATGAATTTAGGCAGAATAACCGACGGGCTATATTTACATCTGTGCATTTTAATATGCTTGAGATAAGCCCTGATGCATGAAGTTTGTGCCTCGGAGGTGAACACGCGCCTTCGGCTCGGCTTCCCGGCTCGCCTTATTGGTATTTTAAGTCCTCAGAGGTCGCATAACCGATGCATCGTAAACGCGGAAGCACGCTGTTGAAACAAGATAGCCTGCCAGCATTAAATAAACAGCGCAAAACTGGAAGAACTCAGCCGTCACTAATATAAATGTTGCGATAGAGTCATTTGTACTCAGGTTACTCATGAAACAGTCGAGCGCATTGAAGCTCATACAGAGATCAATGCTCTGGATATATCGTAGAGACTGCCGGCAGAAGAATTGTAGGCTTTCGTCGATGGTTCGTTATTTCTGCGTAGTCAGTCTTCGTAGTCACTTATAGTGTATCGCGGCTCGAAGTGCTGCTTGCAAACCGCACAGCAATCAGTGAGCAGCTAGATGCAAGTGCGCAAAATCCGATTGTCACCTTCTTTGGAGATCGGCAGGCTCCAAGAACAGGGAATATCTGGGCGCAATTTTGGCCTGCGTGCATATTCACTCATGCACCATGGCGCGTAGCAGGCGTTGAGACACCGATTGAAGCTCAGTAATGCATTAAGCTCGCTCAAAACGCGCCCAAACGCGCAATTACACGCGTTCGCAGGCTGCGACGAGCGCGCGCCAAATGCAGACACTCTCCACAACTTCAGTACAAAGTGACTACAGCGCCGCCGCTACGGTCGCCCGTCGGAGCATCACCCGAGATGCGGCGCGGCCGCTCCGTTCGTTCCACTGCCCCCTTCTAGTACACTGTATCCATGTCCAGCATGGAGGAAGGAATATACCATGGAGGAAGGAATACTAAGGAGAGGCCCTGACGTCACACTCGTGAAGCCGCCACATCGCAAACACCCGCATCGCCTCCTAGCGAAGGCGCAGCGAAACTTTTCGCGACTTCCGTTGCGACGTTCGCAAGCGCATGCGCGCATCGCGAAACTTTGCAGCCTTTTTTTGGTTTGTTTTTCGCCGTGCTAGCGGTGTAGTCGATTCACGCATGCTGCTCTTTGTGTGTGTTCTTTAGGAAAGCTTCGCAATGCCCAGCTGTTGCGTATACCCTGTGCAAATCGCGTGTATACTGCGAGCAGTACCGGGTGTCACTTTTCATGTGTACGTATACGTTCGTTTCATTACTGATCACTAAGGCATGGTATTTGCATGCGGAGCACTCGGATGTGCGCTCTGTTGCTTCTTTGTGTCAACTCGGAACACACGTGAAATTTTGTTTTTGGCGTCTGACGCGCCGTACATACCATGCGCTGAAGACATCGTACGTTTTAGAGGCTGTGTCGTTCAAACGAAAGCGCAATAAACTTTTGTTGTTATCGGACTACGTGATGTATGTATCGTGCGGTGTGCGCTCGCTGCGTGCTTGTGTTGTGTGCGCACTGGAATTACAAACTTTATGTGCACGATCGCGTATACAATACGGCGGTGTCTTCTTTTCGACGTGAAGTTACGTCAACTATAGGTTGGCGTTGCGCCGAATAGCTACTGCGCTCACTCCATATACACGAACAAAGAACCGCTAATCGGGCAATAGATCTGGAAATCGGGCTACAAGAAAGGAAAAGAAAGGCCTAACGCTCAGCAGAACGCGTAAGTCACTGCTAGGTGAGTTCGAATAGGCAGGGGCAGAATGTTTTTGATTACGGCACGTACCGGTAATTTCAGCTGTTGCACAAAAACGCTCCTCGAAGAACTTCAGTACGCAACGCTCGGGCCTGCCGCGCACGAACAGCCTGGTAAACGTCTGCTTGCAACATTTTACTGCGTGCGAACCGCACAATACTCGCTAAGTTTACGCCGGGACTACAAATCCGAACAGAAGCGAACCACCGCGGAGAGCACGCCGCGGGGCGTCTGCTGTTTTGTTTGCCCCATAAATCTGACGTCACTTCCGCCACACTTTTCGCAATGCATTGGGATACGATAGGGCCTCTCCTTAGCTTTTCCTTCCTCCATGGAATATACTGAGGAGAGGCCCTGACGTCACTCGTTGTGAAGCCGTGGTGAAGCCGGAAGTCGGCCATATTCACTGGGCAAATTCTCCTCTCTTGTTTACATCCGAATGTGAAGCGAAAGGCGCGACTCTCTCTCCGGCTCGAAAAGCACGTGGGCTGCGCGGCGCGCGAGCCGGTGCTATCCGAAACCAACTGAACGGATTTTAACGCGCTGTTCTGCCGCGATACGGCTGACGAAATCTCTCCGTCTGGGTATTGTACTCTTGCACTGCCGCCATTTACAATAAACTCCGCTAGTTGCACGTTAAGTTTTTTTTTTATTTGAACAGTTTCTTGTGAAAATAAACATGTTATGTCGGACCAGCCAATTCATTGCCCCGCAACGAACCAGGCGCCGAAATTTGTACAGCTTCTTTCAGATCGCTTTTCTTCTACGCTTCTCTTTGGCCTTTATGGAACTTTCGGCCAGGCTGTGAGCTAGGCACGGCGATACAAAAACATGTCTTCTCTGCAATAAACCCGGAGGCCCGTAGTTATGCCACTAAAATCGGCGTCGGTGGAGCATGTATACGTGACAGCCCGTTGAGGTTGCGGCGGCCTCCTTGTTTTCGCTTCCCTTATGTCCGAAGCGTACTGTTTTCAACGGATATCCTAAAGGCCAGGATTTCATTAGGACGAAGCAGCGAACACCAACTGAAGGTGCGTGAGAAGATGTCTCTGGTGTGGATCACGCGCACTGGTACCTACGGAGAACTTAAAGGCGAGGATCGCGTTAGGACGAAAGCTGGGAAAGCCAGCCGAAGGAATGCGTGGGAAAAGGTCTCCCGGATGGATCACGCGCGGACACAGCCGCCAAGGACGGCGGGGAAAGCCAGCCGAATGCGAGGGAAGATGTCTCCGGGATAAGTGGCTAGTTATTTGAGAACAGGAGAGAGAAGTCGCTTGTTTTTGTCTCCCTTATCGGGAACATAGCTAAGCGCCTTGCTTGGTGGTGAAGTGGTGGTTCACGCGCGGACACAGCCGCCAAGGATGGCAGAGAAAGACAGCCGACGGAAGGCGAGGGAAAAAGGTCTCCGGGATAATTGCCTGTTTATTAGAGAAAAGAGAAGGCTCTTGTTTCTGTTTCCCTTATCGGGGACCCGGCTAAGCGCCTTGCGTGGTGGGGAAGGGGTGGTGCACGCGCGGACACAGCCTTCAAGGATGCCCGCCCGGTTCAAACAGCGCCCGTAAACAAACACAGCATTCCTCCTTTCTTAACGAAAGCAGGATATGATTGTGTACACCTGAGGATTTCGAATAGTACGAGCGGCACGTCTTACTGCGTTGGCACTATCCCTCGAAGCTCCACTGCGAGCACGTCGCTGTGTGCGCGGTCACAGCCGCAATGCCCAGCTGTTGTGTGCCAGGATGCAAGTCGCGCGGCTCACAAGGAGTACCAGCCACCTCCTACCATTTGTAAGTAAATTTACTTATTCGGTGGACGCGTTAGAGTAGAGGCCAAGCGAATTCGCATAGTGGCAATCGTTCTGTAGATTTATAATATAACATGTTATGCTGCATGTATACATTACTGTGCAATACATATGTTGTGTAACCATCCATTATCAGGTTTCCCAAAGATGCCGTTCGTCGGACAAAGTGGATAGAAGCAATTTGGCCCCCGCATATTCGCCGGGAACCTGCAAAGGAAGCTCATGTTTGTTCGAAGCATTTCTGAGAGGAGCATTTTGATCGCACGTCCGCGTTCAAAGTCCGCCTACGAGAGCATGCAGTTCCTACTCTCTTGGTGAGAATGAATGAACTTTGGAACCGATTTCCGTTCTCTTATACATAGTTCACGATTTATATTTTTCTCTCTCTGGTAAACGATCTTGATACCTGTATGTCGCTAGCATTATAGTGGTAAATGATGTACTGCTCGATGTGTACTTCACAATTTTCCTCCGTACTTGTACTTGTCATAAGTGTCATTAAAATGTGTTTTGCTCCTTCTGTCTTGAGTTCTAAAATAATTTGGTCACCATCGTTCGAACGGCTTTGTCCGACGCGCATTCAACGAGGTGCACCTGGTGACCTTGTGCAGGTGTGAGTAGACATTTTAACGAGTTTTGCTCTAATACAGACAATACTGCGAAAAGCGAGCATCTTAAGCGAAGCAGAACAGGTAATTTAATACGCACAAGCATGCTGTAACTGTAAAGGAACATGAAACATATCCACGGAGTGAATGATGATGAGTGGGCGAAGCTGCGGAGGTTCATCGGTAAACCGTGAATCTTCCGTGAATTCTGCCCAGTACATCATCACCGACGTGAGATCGGGCGCGTTTATACTAAAGGTTCGATGAGTTATGACGACTTGCAGCTCACTTTAATTTTGCATGTACGCTGTGAATTTTCATTGTTTAGAAAACCATTGCTTTAGAAAACATCTGGCGTCTTTCGTTAAGCAGCTGGCGTCTTTTCGTTTTGCTTTAGAAACATCTGGCGTTCTTTCGTTTTGCTTTTACAAAACATCTGGCGTCTTTCGTTGGTTTATTTCATCAATCAACGGCGTTTTGAACAAAATTTTTATTGTTTAATCACGCACAGGAGAAATCTCACCAGGCACTACCTTGGAGGTAAAGAATGGCTGCTAATGGGAATGAGAGACAGAAGAAGTCGGCTTTTAGCTAACGCTGCGAATTTTTTATTGTTCAACAACGCACAGGAAAAATCTCCCACCGGCACCACCTTGCAGGTCAAAGCGTAAGACTGGTTACGCACTACGACTACGACTACGAGGGACGAACGGGTGCCGCCTTAAGGAGCTTCGCCCCTAAAACAAGATTCAATTACAGTCTTGAATAAGGACCTGCGGGCCGCAAATGCATCGTCCGCTGTCATAATTACCAACACGGCATAACTGTCACTGACCTGCAAGGCATTCATTGAACAGATTCTGGAGCACAGTTGCTATCTTCTATGATGGCTCTTCAGCATGATTTTGCTGGACACTGCAAATCCAAAGTAAGTACGTATACGCGCGTTCGTTCCACGCTTTCTAGTTCAGAATTCTGGTTACAGCCACCACCGGGAGAACACCGCGTAGCTAACAATGCGGCACAAAGAATGGATGCTGTCGTACAACTGCAGCACGCCACGGTTAGGTGCGAGGCCCACGAAAACGCGCACACCGCCGCTGAACCGCCGGACCGATGCCGCACCGCACCACATCAATAACAAAACGCCGCCATTGTGCCCAGTGAATATGGCCGCCATGACGTCATTTCCTCCACACTTTTCCCGCAGCGCGCCGGCTGGGCATGCCCTCTCCTCTCTTTCCTTCCTCCGTGTTTGGAGCCAATCTTCCCACTCGTTGGGGCTGAGAGACGCGACGTCCAGGGGTTTTGGCGGGAGGAGCCCATTGTCTGCTGCCATTTTCTTTTCCCACGCTTTCGCGACTACGTCGCCTCACTTCGCAGCTGCAGTTCTCGGTCCTGTGAGCTCGCTTCTTCTTTGCTAAGTGTTCGACTTAGCTTCATCGTCCCGATCTTGCGTCTGACACCATGTGATGTCTTTAGAACTGTTTATTAACATTATACATAGGTTACGAGGAATGGGCCATGCTTGGGCCTGGGAGGCATAGGAGGTAGTGATGTCCTTTTCGATGCGGCCGCCTACGTTACATAGTGCATGGACATGCTAAATACGGAAATGAAATTGTGGGAGGAACAGCATCATGGGCAGGCTGGGCCACTAGTGAAAGGTGCAGAGGCCGTGTTACAGCGAAAGCTGTAACACGGCCGTTTTTGGCACCGTAGTTGTCTGCTGCAGCCGCCGGTGTCCGTAACCGCTATCACACGAAATAAAAAAAAAGGAAATAAGAAAAAAATTCCAGGATGGAACGAGGTTCAAACCTGGGCCCTCTGCGTGGGAGCCCAGTGTCCTACCTCAGAGCCATGTCGGTGCTTGAAACTGCGTTGCAAAAAGACCCTATACAGGCTTCATGTCGGGAAGGAACCACATTAACATATGTAATGTAGTGTGGCAGAAGAGTGAAATAACAACCAGGTGTCACACAAACGCGAATTCTGTAACCGGGCGTCACACAATGTGAATTGCGCAACGAGTGGGTTGTTGAATGCTTCCAACCCATTACAAAGGCCGCTGCGATAATTCTTCATCGTCATCAGCCACAGCATCAACAAAGTGCACATAATGCCTTACAGGTGTTTAGCGAGTGCCACGGTTCTCCGCAGAATGACGAAAAATTGCATAGTGGCTGCTTCCCTACTTCAGAAACATTATTATGATTTATAGCGCCGTGGGTTCCTCGCAAGTGCACTTCTACTGATTGCCAAGGAAGCCCATAAGGCTCTCATGATCCATTTCCTCAGGCTCTCAATAAAGTTAATTCCCCCCTCTCTCTCTCTCGCTCTCCGTTTCTCCGGTTAACATGTTATAAAGCGTGGTGGCACAGTTAAATAACGACCGGGCGTCACACAATATGAATTAGGTAACTAGTGGGTCGTTTAAAGCTTCCAACCCATTACAAAGGGCTCAGCCGTAATTCTTCATCGTCATCAACCGTCGCATCAACAAACTGCGCATAATGCCTTACAGATGGTACCTCGCTTCTCCGCAGAATAACGAATAATGTCGTGGTGGCTGCTTCTCAACTTCCCAAAAATTATGATTTGTGGCGTACTGGGTACGTTGCTAATGTACTTGTATTAGTAGCCACAAGAAAGTTTATAACGGGCTCTAGAAATGCCGCTCTTCCAGCTTTCGCTGTGACTGTGCTGCGCTTCCCGCGCAGGCCTGGCGATTTTTTGAGGCCTCTTTCCTATACATATAACTGAAGCAATGAATATTCATTTCTTCCATCAGCTCAAAATTCACTTGGCCATCAGTCAAGCAATGAATAACACTTATGAAATATATATTACAGTACTAAGTAATTAATCAAAGGCACATAAATATTGCAGTGATACACATTATAAGAAAAAGACCAGTTTAATTTACAAACGGCAACCTATTCATAGAAACTTTTAGAACATAACAATGAGGTAGAACAGTAAAACTCCTCCAGAACATTAGGACAATGACTACAACAATTGCTGCACTGTTGGTCACTGCACACTGCAATATGACCATCAGCCCGTTAATAAAACTTGGACATTGAGATCAAACAGAACATTCTAACAAAAATTTCACTGATTAAATATCATTAAATGAAAACATCACAAAAATGAGGTAGCGCATACAGAACAACATTGAAATAAGGCATCACAAAAGTGAGGTATCACAAAACTGGGAAATTATTCCATGGCAGGTCAATGTCGTAGAATCGCACATCATATGAGAAAGTACAGCTGTTTATGTTCATCGAAAGTAACCCATGCAGAGAATCTCTTAGAGTACGGCACTAAAGGCCTTCGCATTACGAAGACCCTTGGTGCCACACACCAGTGGAACAAGCATTGGCTGGGAAAAAATGGCTGCTGCACTGCCGAATCGACAAGGCTTCACCCTCCGCAAACATAGCCACGCGCATTATGCAATCCCACAACGTGGCACTTAATCAAACTACTCAGATTCTTGCCTTGGGACACCTGTACGATATTAAGATTTCCCACACATCATTACTCCTTCAACATATCATGTCTGTCAGTGTACCGCTAGTACATGCTTTCTCAGGAATTGTGGTTTAGTCGAAGCTGACAGAAACGAACTCCTTGCTATGTCAGTTTTTTAAATTAGCTACCATTTTACAACTCCTCAACGGGAATCACTTTGCACTTTAGTAAACATACAATCAACATAAAAACTTAGCGCAAGTGAAGACGACACACACGAGCAAGAAACACAAGGGACTGGCGCTGCTCAACTATTTATTTCACAGCGTCGTCATGAAATATATATCCCTTTTTAGACATGTGCACAGATGCGTACCATGAAGACTACAAGAAATGAAGATGAAAAACAGATTATATATCTGATATACATGTAGAGGTATCTAAATTCAGTCGAATGCAGAGTAATGAAAGGTTCACTAACGCACCCTGCCCCCATCTTCTTAACGTGAAAACCTTCTAGTAACACCCGAGCTTGTTCATTGCAGCATTTCATTTCGGTCAATTGTCAGTGAAAAGAGTTTGCGGCAGCACTGTGTTAGTATGTTTTTGTTAAAACAGTTGAAGCAGTTGACCGTGCTAAATCAGACGAATTGGTACAGTTTTGTAAGGATAAACCCGATATTGGATATGCTTTTTCTGCTGATGTCGAGGACCTTTATTATTCAGTACCACAGCATCAACTACTAGCATCTGTTAAAGCATGTGTAGAAGAAAATGCAGAGATGCCTTTCCAGAACACGGCTGGTATTTGCACTCCACTTTTACATCTTTTGAAGAGCCACTTTTTCTTTTTTTTTTTGCAGAAAGAGAGCATTTGCATTGGCTTTTGTGTAGCGCCAATTTTATGTGATATTTTTTTTGTCCCAGGTCGATCGTGCACTCCAACACGTTTTTAATGAGAGAGGGAGGGTTTTACGCGTGTTTAGATTTGGTGTTTGAGTAAGGCTAAAGCCTCAAGCCGGGGCTCCTTACAGGGGTCAGGTGGGTACGATTTTAGAGCTTTTTAAGCTGCATGGTAAGGGACTCTCCTTTACACATGAGCTTCCTATGCAGAGCACTCTGCAGTTTTTAGATATCATTATAGCTATTCTGGATGACACGTGTGCTGGTCGTATCACCCTTGGGCAAAGAAGGGGATTTTACCTTTTGACTCGTCTCACTCCACAATAGTTAGAAGAGCCATTACATCGCTTTGCCTTGAGTCCGCGCTTAAGAAATTGTGCCACCATGAGATACAGAACTTTGATGCTCAAGTATCGAAGCTGCTGGTGGCAGGCTATTCACGCACATTGATCACTGCAGTTGATGAAAGCCTCTTGCAGAAGTGCAAACAAAGCATGAACACAGATGCCAATGACTTTGCTCGAAAGAAGCGTGCTCTAGTGGTTGTTCCTCATATACACGAGGTTTCGCATAACCTCAAGAAGGTTTCCTAATAAGCACGACGTTCGAGTGGTAATTTCTGCCCCCAACAAGATCGCCCACCTTTGCCCTCGCATTTCTACGGCAAAAGCAACGAGGCGAAGGCGAGGATGCCAAAAAAAGCACCTTTCACCATACGTGAAATGTGCCGACGGCGTCGTTGATGACATACCAGTGTCATGTGGTAAAAGCTACACCAGTCAAACGAAAAGGTGTGCAAATTACAGTTTTCGAGAGCATGCTTTGAATATAAGAAAGAAGGAACGAACGCACTTGGCAGAACACGTGAACTCTTGTGGTTGTGAGGCACTGTTTCGAGAGGCAAAGATTCTTGGCAAAAGGTGCAATGAACAAGCTTGCGTGTTACTACTCGGGTACAACTTTAGAAGGCAAGAGAGGCCCCGCCGAGGTGACAGAAGCGCAGCAGCGAATAGCCCCTGCGATAAAGAAATAGTCCCGCTCAAAAGGGGCCAAAAGAGCGGCGGCCGTTGACCCCACTGCTCCGTCAGCGGGGCCACCGGCCGTCCGGCTCATGGCGTCACCTGAAGTGCGCGCCTATTGGTGGAGGCTCGTGTACATCCACCTTTGAGGGGAAAATGCCGCTGCCTTCTAAAGTTGTACCCGATTATAGAAGGGTTTCACATTAAGAAGAGGGGGGCGGGGTGCGTTAGCGAACCTTCATTGCTTTGCACTCGATTGAATTTAGAATATTTCACGACGACGCTGTGAAATAAATAGTGAGTAGCACCAGTCCCTAGTTTTCTTGCTTGTGTATATCGTCTTCACTTGCGCTAAGCTTTTATGTCAGTATGCACCAACTCGTCCCTGAAAAAGTTCTCTTAAATACAATCAACACTGATCGATCAAAAGCAGTGGTGTGTTTCAAGCAACTGTAATCGATTTGAGCAATAATTTGGACATCATACTTCATTTAAAATGTGTTGAATATTTGTAAATTCTTAATCTCGCTGTCAATTAAGCCAATTAATAGATTAATAGACCTTGTATCATGTGAATAGGATGATGTATGAGAGGACAAGTGAACTTACCCATGCATCATAGGGTGCAGTGGAATGTTATTTATGTCACAGCTGAATTGTTATTTTGAAACTTCTTTCTCAGTGTGTCTGTCACCCTGTCTTTGAGCTACAATGTATTGAAATATGTCAATAAATGTTGCTAAAAGTCCACTGATGAAACTATTAGCAATTTGGGAAAGGCTCCAACATTGGCATACAATTCCTAGATTTTGTGTGCAACGAAACAATATCAGGAATGGATTTCAGTAATGGTGACATATGGAGCCACAAAAGGAACACTGGTATTCCACTTTGCTGCTCAAGGACGCCCATATGAAGTGACACACCGAATACAGAACGAGAGTGAGTCAACTAAGGAATGAATGCTTCAAATAAAGTTTGGCTTGGACCTATGAACTTGGTTGCCACCTACTCAAATACACAAACTATCTCAAGCAGCCAAACTCGATATATTATTATACAGCTTATGTGCACTTCTTAGTGTTGCAAAGGTTCCACAGTATAAAATATGTCAACTTCATAGGCTCTAGATGCATTAGTAAGCTCTCACATTTCTTATCTACTTAAGCTGTGAACCTCACAATTTCGTTTCTAGAAATTTAGCGACTTTGAATCAATATTTGTACTTGAAATATTCACCCACAAAGCTCATCCAGTCCAGTGCAGTTGTTTGCCGAAGAAATTCTACTTACGCTTTCTCACGAATCCAGTAGGCGCACAGCTACAGCTTTCTGGGGTGACGTAGTGCTTGCTGGTGTATTCACATGAGGGGCGGGAGCTCGAAGCCTCGGTACGTCGGCGATGGAAAACATTCGCGGATGCACCGGACCGCGCAGGATGGCACCACTCGCCTGTTCCGGCGCCCGAGGTATCCCCACACCCGGGTGTAGGAAAAGACGTCCCCAGAATATACGTCCCCGGAAGATGCGTCCCCTGAATAAACGTCCTCGGAAGAAATCTCCCCTCTGGCATTGCTCTCTAAGAAAAAAAAGTACCCAAGAGAAAAATTAACCGAAAAATGAATCCTGTGCGAACTCACTTGACAAAACATTGCATTCTTTATTTGATACTTCGCAAATGTTTGGTCATATTGTGTTCGAAAAAGATTGAAGTTAAAACCGAATTGTATGTCCAATAGCCCTTAGGAAATCTTCAATTTTCGTCGTCCCGGCAGTATAGTCCTCACATACGTTGTGAACAAGCTGGCCATGACCGCTGATTTGAGCCTCTTCTTTGGGAATGCACCGACTCGCGACTGGACCATCTTCATTGTCACGGTGGCTTTTTCCGAGTGCAAGGCGTCTATCGCCTTCCACTCTGTTGGGCGGCCGTGGCCCACGATGTTTCCCAGCCTTCTGTTCCAGGCCTCCGCATGATTGTTCGTCCGGTCCTCCATCAAGAGTGGCCGAGTAGACATTTCACATAGCTGGGGGGTAAGTGGGAGTTGTTCGCCGAAGACTAACTATGTTGTCAGCTCTCTTTAACCGCCTGTAAGTACCCGAAACATACGTTTCGTCAAAATATTCTAGTATTTCTGGGCCAGCTTCTGGCATTAAACCTTTCAATGCGGTCATTCCTCTTGTACGTCGTCAAGGGGCAGGAAAGCGAGGGTGTCCAGCACTTTCATGAAAGTTAGAAACTCCTGATCTTGCCTGTAAGTGGTGGTCAACCCGAGCTCTTGAATTTTTGATGATATGTGATGTTTATGATGATATGTGATGTTTATTGGCGCAAGGGCCACTTGATGGCCAAAGAGCGCCAGGTCATATTAACGAATATGAACAATGATTATGGTAAGCGGCTGTAAAAGGGCCTTAAAATTCCTCGCGCAAAAGGCGGGTAAAACATATATGTATTAAAATCATGAGCGTGACGTGAAATGTATGGGTAGTGGGAATGAATAGCGAGAGAATTAATAGCGTAATGAAACTACGGGTATATGGCATGAGCACGAATGCCTCGTCAACGCCCTTGAGACCAAGGGCTGCGAGGCCGGTGCTTCTTTAAGTGTGACTACCGCAGCAGCAGCCTCTGTTAGGAGGCCACGCTACGGAATGCCTGGGTAGATAACGTGAAAGTTACGAACTTCTTCTAAAAACGTGAGTAGTGATTGGTGTTTAAAAACCGGTTCCCTACCGATGAACATTGATGGGTGTAATGGAATTTGTTGTTGGTAGGGCAGTGGAAAGTGTTTTTTCCTAAGTGTGTCTAATTCTTTACACTGTATTAAAATGTGAAGCACGGTTAGTGCTTCACCACATCGTGCACACGAAGGTGGATCTCCACCAGACAGAAGGTGTGTGTGTGTACTATGTGTGTGACCGATTCTAAGTCTGCAGAGTGTAACTTCCGTGTGGCGTGACTTCGATACTGGCGGCCAATTTCCCAGATGCGGTTTGACAACGTGTAGTTTATTTTGTGTCTGAATGTCCCATGTGCCCTGCCAAAAGGCCCTGAGCTTTCTTTTGAGGAAGGGTTTTAGGTCTAGTGTGGGAATAGCTATGAATGTATTGGGACTGTTTTCGTGGGCGGATGCTGCTAGCTGGTCTGCCAACACGTTGCCTTGAATCTCGCGGTGCCCTGGCACCCAGCACACTACGACATGTTGCTCGAGTGTGTACATCGTGCATAAAAGAGTGTAGAGCGAGACAAGTACAGGGTTTTTGTGTTTTTGCAAAGTTTTTAATGCTTTGACCACGCTTAGGGAGTCTGTGTAGATAACTGCCTTTTGTAGTTTTAATTGTTCAATGTGTTTAACGGCCGCAAGTATCGCGTAGGCTTCTGCTGTGAAGATACTTGAATTAGGGTGCAGAATACCGGAATCGGAAAAGGATGGACCAACGGCTGCGTAAGACACAGAGGTATTGGACTTTGAGGCGTCTGTAAAGAATTCTGGACAAGTGTATTTGTGCTGTAGTTCGAGGAAGTATGTACGGATATGTGCAATAGGCGCGTGTTTCGTTACTTCCACGAAAGATACATCGCAATCTATGAGCTGCCACCGCCACGGTGGTAGTTGTGGAGCGGGAGCCATTAGAGAGTGTTCGAAAAGTGGCACACCCATTTCCTCGGCTAAGCCCCTCACGCGAAGCGAGTAGGGCTGTCTCACCGAAGGACGGTGGTCAAAAAGGACAGAACTAGATAAATCATTAATTGTAGGGTGTGATGGGTGTTCCTTGTCTGCGTTCACTTTGAGGTAATATAAAAAAGACATGTAGGATCGCTGCAGGTGGAGCGACCACTCGTTTGCTTCGACGTAGAGGCTTTCCACGGGGCTGGTGCGAAAAGCACCCGTAGAAAGACGAATGCCCGAGTGGTGGACAGGGTCAAGCATCTTCAACGCGCTCGGTGTCGCAGACTGATAAATTACCGCTCCATAATCTAGACGTGTGCGTATGAGGCTTTTATAGAGATTCAACAGGCACTTCTTGTCACTACCCCACGTAGTGCGTGACAATACTTTCAGAATATTCATAGTTTTTATGCATTTGTTCTTAATATACTTTATGTGTGGTATGAAGGTAAGTTTCGTGTCTAGGATTACGCCTAGGAATTTGTGCTCCGTTTTCACAAGTAGCCGCTGACCGTGCAGCTCAATGTCCGGATCCGGATGGACGCCTCTCTTTCTTGAGAATAATACACAAGTGCTTTTTTGCGGGTTAAGGTTGAACCCGTTCTCCTCTGCCCATTTGGTTACCTTGTTCAAACCAAGTTGCACCTGCCGCTCGCACATTGAAAGGTTGCAAGATTTATAACCGATCTGCACGTCGTCGACATATGTGGAATAAAATATGTTACGCGGGATTGACAGGCGCAAGGAATTCATTTTGACAATAAAAAGTGTACAACTCAGTACCCCACCTTGCGGAACTCCCGTTTCTTGGACAAATGTTCGGGAGAGTACATTGCCCACTCGAACACGGAATGTTCGATTGGACAAGTAACTTTCTATTATATCTAACATTCTTCCACGTACACCTAAGTGGGACAGGTCTCTTAATATTCCAAAGCGCCATGTGGTGTCGTAAGCCTTCTCCATATCGAGGAACACCGAAAGAAAAAATTGCTTGTGGACAAAAGCGTCGCGAATTTGTGCCTCGATACGGATAAGGTGGTCAGAGGTAGATCTACCCTCTCGAAAACCGCACTGGTATGGGTCAAGTGATTTGTTTGCTTCGAGGAAATGTATAAGTCGGCGGTTTATCATTTTTTCAAAGAGTTTACAGAGGCAGCTTGTCAGTGCAATGGGCCTGTAGCTCGCAACGGAGGATGGGTCCTTGCCCTGTTTTAGAATCGGAATGATAATGGCTTCTTTCCAGGCCGATGGGATCTCGCCGGAAAACCAAACAGCATTATAAAGTGAAAGGAGGGCTTTTTGAGTTTCAGATGGCAAGTGTTTCAGCATTTCATATACAAGACGGTCGGAGCCTGGGGCGGAATTATTGCAGCAATTAAGCGATGCTTGTAGCTCAGCAATGCAGAAAGGTTCATTGTATGCTTCGTGTTTTGTGGATTTGCGCTCTAGTTTCTGTTTTTCGATTCGTGTTTTGTATCGTTGAAAAGTTTCAGAGTAGTGCGACGAGCTCGACACCTCTTCGAAGTGTGCGCCTAGGAAGTTCGCCTGATCTTCCAAGCTGTCGCCTTGTGTGTTTACTAGAGGAAGTGAATGTGCTTGTCTGCCTGCTACCCTGCTAACCATGTTCCACACTTTGGCCTCCTGTGTGTATGAATTAATGCCCGATAGAAACTTCTGCCAACTTTCCCTTCTTGCCTGTCGGCGCGTTCTCCTGCCTTGAGACTTTATGTTTTTAAAACTGTCGAGATTCTCGGCTGTCGGGGAGTCTCTAAGCAACCTCCATGCTTTGTTTTGTTTTTTGCGTGCATTTTGACACTCAGTGTTCCACCACGGGACACGTCGTTTCCCGGGCAATCCAGTTGTTTGTGGGATGCACTTAGTTGCAGCATCCGTGAGAAAGGCTGTGAAGTACTCTACGGCTTCATCTATGTTTAAACCACACATATCAGTCCAACTTAAGCTAGAAACTTTGCGAAACTTTTCCCAATCGGCTTTTTCAATGTTCCATTTCGGAAACTGTGGGGGGCATTCATACGTTATCGGTGCACTCAGAACTATTGGGAAGTGGTCGCTTCCATAAGGATTATTACCGACTTTCCATTTGAATAAAGGTAGAAGTGATGGAGATGTAATGGTGAGGTCTATGGACGAGTAGGTATTGTTAGCGAGGTTATAATATGTTGGCTCTTTCAGATTCAACAGACACGCACCGGAAGAGAAGAGGAATTGTTCAATCAGACGACCTCGTGCATCGCAGCGAGAGTCGCCCCATAGACTGCTATGTGCATTAAAGTCCCCAAGGACCAGGTAAGGTTCTGGGAGTTCATTTATTAAAGACTGAAATTCGTGTTTTTGCAGTTGGTAGTGTGGTGGTATGTAGAGCGAGCAAATGGTGACGAGTTTGTTCAAAAGAACCGCTCGAACAGCCACTGCCTCGAGGGACGTTTGGAGTGGTAAGTGTGTACATGCTATTCCTTGATTAACTACAACGGCTACACCACCGGATGACGCCATGGCATCGTTCCGGTCCTTTCGGAAAATAATGTAACTACGTAGGAAGTTGGTGTGTTTCGATTTTAGGTGTGTTTCTTGTACACACAGCACTTTTGGTGAGTGTTTGTGTAATAGTTCTTGGACATCGTCGAGATTTCTAAGGAGTCCTCTGACGTTCCATTGTATGATTTGTGTTTCCATATTGGAAGTGAAGTAGTGCTGTGTGTACGAAAAGGAGGTAGCTGTTTTCAAACGGAAAGTTGGGACTTAAGTAACAGAGCCGTCGGCGGGCGCTGTTATCGGCTTTTTTGTTTTCTTGGCGCGCTCCAAGGAGCTACGCCTCTCTTTCGGTACCAGGGGTACCGGAGTTGTGTCCATTGCCTCGTGTGAGGCACTGGACGCCCGCGTACGCGAGCTGCTGGTTTGTTTTTCCGACCTCGCCTGGCGAGGCGTGGTCGTGAGACCCGACGACCCTGGAGTCGCCTGGATCAGTGGCTTGGTAGGTGGAGCAGTCTTGACTGCTGCCACCATGGGGGCAGCCGCCACGGTCGGTGGCTCACTTTGCGTGGGCCGGGACAGTGGCGGTGGCCGATGCGACGCTGCCCCCGGACGCGCCGCATCAGCATAGGTCTGGCCGTGAAAGGCCGAGCACCTTCTGCGTGCTTCCTTGAATGAGATGTTTTCTCGAACCTTCAATGAAATTATGTCTTTTTCCTTTTTCCAGTTTGGGCAGGCACGTGAATACGCAGCGTGGTCGCCGTCGCAGTTCACACAGTGTGGTGTTTCATTACAGGTGTCCGAGGCGTGGCCTTGGACACCACATTTCGCACAGGTAGGTCGACCACGGCAGCTCTGAGAGCCGTGGCCAAATCTCTGACATTGGAAGCATCTGCGGGGGTTCGGGATGTATGGTCTAATAGCTGTTTTTGTGTACCCGGTTTCAATGCTCTGTGGCAGTTCACTTGTAGAAAAGGTCAGTATTAAGTGTTTAGTGGGAATTTCTTGGTTATTTCTCCTGATTATAATTCGTTTCACATTGGTCACGTGCTGATCTTTCCAGCCTTCTAGGAGTTCCGTCTCAGTAAGATCAAGGAGGTCTGTATCTGACACGACTCCACGTGCGGAATTCATTGATCGATGGGGTGTGACAGTGATGGGGATTTCGCCGAAAGTTACGAGGTTCTTTAATTTGTCAAACTGTATTTTGTCATGAAGTTGGAGAAGCAGGTCGCCACTGGCCATTTTTGTAACTTTATAGCCAGCACCTAGGGTAGCTGTCAGTGTTCTGGATACTACAAATGGGGACACGGTTCTAGCTGTTTTTTCAGTCTTTTCACAGTGCACTACGTGATAGGTAGGGAATATTTCTTTTGGTCGGCTTAGAAAGTTCAGGTCTTCGGTGCGTACACGCTTTGAAGCGGCACGATCGCTTATTAATGGGAATGCTCTATGCATAATAATGGAAAATGATTCAGCAGCAATGGCGGCCACCCACCACGGAGCCCAACATGGGGACGCTACAAGATTCACGGAATTGAAAACATGCAGACGCCAGCCGTACATCGCTACTATAACCAAATGCGCATAGACCAAGGTTGGCTACTTGCACAAGGTTAACCCAAGCCACCTATGAAAATTGCGAAGTAAGTGAAGGGAATAGGAGACAGGACAGCTACGAAAGAAGATAGGAAAGTGAAAGATCAGAGAGGGGGATAGGAAAAGGTGACCGCCGATTTCCCCTGGGTGGGTCAGCCCAGGGGTGCCGTCTACGTGAAGCCGGGGCCAAAGGGGTGTGTTGCGTCTGCCGGGGGGCCTTAAAGGTCCAATCACCCGGCGTCGGCTCAACCCCCAGGATCCCCTTTTCCCCGGACACGGCGAAGCCACGCACGGCTAGGCGTGGGAGGGGGTCGAAACCCCCCCGTTAGCTCGGGTCCGTGGTGTCGCTACACACCAAACGCCTGCTTGCGCAGACGCCCCTGCGGGGCTCTTGAATTTTTCGCCAGGTGCTTTGGCACAGATGGAAGAAGCACGCCTTTATCGTGACGTCTTCTCCAAAGAAAGGTTTTACAGCATTCATGCTCGCTTTTTTGAAGTTCTTACTGCTTCGAAGTTTTAGCCGGTGAAACTCCGGAAACAACCGCTGACGATCGCAACAGCTTACTTTTGTTACTGATGAAATTATTCTTCGCACTTCTTCGTAACTGGGCACGTTGAAGCGAGGTATCCTGGCGTGTCGGAGGCTTGCACTCGTGTGCATGCGCACTGCCGCTCGACGGGAGAATAAACACGGGACAGCAAGCTCAATTTGTTCGCGGTTGGATGCTGGCACAAGTTTAACTAGTCTCTGTCGAGAACGGTTCAGCGGAGAAAATGATCCAACACGTCTACACAAAGCATTAATCGGCAGTTCTTCCAAAACATCGGTGCACTGAAGCTTCACACAGACGCGGTAAACAGACGTGGACACGAATACACACGCGCGCGCACGTCGCTGCCAAAAGTGGTTTTTGGAGCTCCCATCGGGAGTTTATAAACGTGAGCAGATACTCCATGGGGAGTATAGTAAGGTCATGTCATTTATATGCTCCCTCACTTCGCAGTGGGAGCATAAAGACGAAATGTACCGTATTAACTCCGCTGTGACGGAGTAAATGATGCGGGCATGGGAGTTTTCGGGGCTGATAAGCTGATAAAACTCCCATCTGGGCTAATTTTTGCTTACAGTGCACTGGTCACGTAATGACCTGAACAGATCCTCGTAAGCTTCCTGGTTTTCCCTTGTCATGAAGGCATAAGCAATTGATACAACGCTCTCGCCTAGCGGTACAAGATCAATATATAGCTGCAGAAGTCCCTTGGGAGCGAGATCGAAGTTTCCGTCCATAAACCAGGTGCTGCTCTCGGCTAATAACTTCAAGCACGTTGCGCTGGCAAATACAAGTAGTCTGTTTTAAGTCTCTGGGCCAGTATTGTAGCACAGGAAGCGCTCTGAACGATTGGACGCGGCCATAGTCCAAGGTGCCGGAATAACAAGATCCCTGAAGCTGACCGGATTTCGTGGGTATATTTTGCTCCGCTGCTGGCGATAATGACAGCTGGTCCGTCATTATTGTGACCCGTCTGTATTCTCGCCTTTTGCGCCGTGGAAATAATACAGATATATATTTCTTGCGCATTAAATTTCAGTAAACTGCAATCTTCGCGCGGATCCTTTTTTTTTTTTTTTTTGCAATGAGAAATAAAGAATTGGCGACTTGAAGGCGAAACGTTTGAGGGGATGTTTTTTCCGACAGCGCAAATGGGGACATTTTTTTTTTTCAGGGACACTTTTTGTGGGGACGTTTATTCAGGGTATTTTCCGGGGACATTTATTCCGGGGACGTTTTTTCCGGAACCCCCCACAACCACCTAGTAGTAAATTGGCGGTACGCTGTGTACCTATATTTCCTGAAACAAGACAAATAATAAGTAGTCTGGAATAAGTTATTCACAGAAAAGACTCACTTGTGGATGCTTTCAATACCGGCATCCTCGCCATTGACGTTCACATCGATGTAGGCCACCCTTAGGACGACGGAGTCGAGACAAAGTTTACTGAAGTCGTCCTCCAACGTGACGCAGAGCTTGTCACTACGTATAACAGGGACGTCCCAACAGCATACGTACTCTATTGCTATGGGCATTGCAGTGCAGCGTTTGCAACGACACCTGTGTGACAGGTTTGCATGAATTAGAACCCAGTCGCTCAGTGCCTACTTACCAGTCATTTCCAAGGTGCCCAGCTTGTGGTGACGGAGGCCTGTCAAAGTCTGGGTCATCGCTTGTGCTGGCGCTACTCGAAGAATCATTGCGGTCCGGTGCATCGACGTAGGGGTCCAAGTTTTGTTCCCTCTTGCGTTCCAAAATTCTCTTTTCTAATTCGCTTATGTTTCCCAACGGCATGTCTCATCTCTTGATACGGTCTGCTACAGCGCCGACAGCGCCAAAGCGCTGTTCTGTTTTTTCCGGGTCGACTTGGCTTGGATTGCGGCAGCAGTGCTAAAATAAACGCATAGACTGCAATCATAGCAAACGAGTGTTCTGTAATCGTATAATAAGGCTTCATTTAACCGATGGCGCGCTTAAAACGACTGTTACTTTCATTGCATTAGTGTTCACCGAAAATAAAGAAATCCTACAGAAATGACACGTGCTTTCGGTTTTAAGTTTTACCGGCACTACAATCGTCATCGCGTCCACCAACCAGTATTGTGGGGCGTATTCATACCAATGGAAGAAGACCGAACACAGATCGAAAAATTCTGTTTTAAAATTTTCTCACTTTCCAGAGAAACCGCTGCAAGGTTGGACACTTCAGACGGTATGCTTTCGATTGCGGTACAAAACAGAAAAGCGATGAAGGACGGTAGCCAGTCCCTTTAAAACCTCCTGTAAACAGGCAGTGAATAGTTAGCGATCGTGTCTCCCTGCCTAACACCCTTCTTTATTGGGATTCTGTCGCTTTCTTTATGGAAAAATATGGTGGCTGTGGATCCGCTGTAGATTTCTTCCAGTATGTTTATGTAGGCTTCGTCGATGCCCTGATTCCGCAGTGCCTGCATGACTGCTGATATCTCTACCGAATCAAATGCGTTATCGTAATCTATGAAGGCTATGTATAGAGGTTGGTTGTGTACTATATATATATATATATATATATATATATATATATATATATATATATATATATATATATATATATATATATATATATATATATATATGCGTGTGTGTGTGCGTGCGTGTCTAAGACTAATAATTGGGAAGGAAACTTTTCGGCCCTTAGAAATCTCATACTCGGCTTCCGAATAGACGATTCGGTTTGATGTTTTCTACCTTGAAGAAACGCGTCATCTGCGGCTAACAAAAGGGGCAGTTTTTGCTGAATTGGGATGAACTTTACAAGCACTGAATAAAAAAATTAAGGCAGCTTCGCAAAAGTGGTGGCAAGCCTCAATCGAGAAACGCGCCAGGCCTGCGCGGTCCACGCAGGCCTGGCGTTTCTTTTTTTCCCCCGTTTTCCTTATCTCCTGTGAGTGTTGAGAAGGGCACGAAGGAAGCCCCCTCCGTGCCCCACTTGCCCCAAGGTCGCATAAGCCGGGTGTACCGACTGTCGTCGCCAGATGAGGATATGCCTCAAGGTCGACTTGCAGGAACGTTTCGTTCGCGAGTGTGTGCGTGTCGGTGCGCGTGGCTAGTGTATGTGTACTGCCACTCGGGTGACCGCAAAGGAGTGAGGAGGGTGCCAAGAGGGACTGAAAGAAGAGCAAACGGGCAGTGCGAACGATCAATCCGCTGGCAGACATGAGCGAACGAACGACGGTGTAAATATCACCTTCTCTTGAATGCCTCGTAACTTACCCAGTGTATATTATTAAGTGTATGTAGTATCGAATGATTTTAACAAATGAGCCGTTAGTCTGACTTGAATGTGCAATAAAGCCAGAGATGGGAAGTTGAACAGTGACGCTTCTCATAGCCCAGCCAGCCTAACTCAGCCAGTAAAAAGAGCCGAAAGGAGTTTTGCGTATGTCGACTGCGTAGTTTTTTTATTCTGCATTGCCATCGTGTCTTCGTAGGTTACGTTGCGCCCTACTTTAGCCACTGCCAACTCTTTGTTGTCCCAAACGAACACTCGGCCATGGCACGAAAAAGAAAGTACAACGAGTATCTTTGGAATTCGAAAGTCGAAGTACCCGTTCGCTCAGAATATCGCGCGTAGATGTCATCCGTAGGTGTGGAGCACTTACAGAAGCGCTCACCAGTGGAAAGGTGTCAGATTTTTGGAAGCAGTGCAGGCGCGCTATCGCATCGAACAGACATGCTGCAGGCTGAAAGCGACCCGCATTCGAACACAGAAGTCCAGCATCTCCCGTGAACGGGAATCGGTTGAAGCAGCAGATGGCCGTGATCCAGAAGGTGCTCCATCGGAGACAAATGCAGGGCTGGTAAGATTTGAAGATTTCTTGTGAATGTAACGGCACGCACATGTGTCACAAAATGCGCGGACGGTGCGCGGGAATCTTCGAAGAGACTGGCCCACGCCGCTGCGCGCACGGCGGCGGAGGAGGGGCGCACCGGAAGACCGGAGCGGCGACTGACGTCAGGCGGGAAAGGAGGAAGGAGAAGAGCGGCGAAGATGCCGCGGTCACCGCGGTGGGGAAGCAGAGTTCGGTTCCGTTTGGGCCGCTGAAGCGAAAGGTTATCTCCTTCGCGCTCCGCGACTTTGAACGCGATCTCGACGCTTCCCTCAGCGGCCGCTTGGCCCCACGATTCCTGAGTGGACGAGCGAGGCCATGCCTCGGAAGCCCTCTCGAAAGAACATGAAGAAGGCCGGCAAGGACCAGAGATCCCTCCGACAACAGGAGGAGATTCCCGAGCGCCAGACCGTTCCTGCCATTGGTGACTGGCCACTGGAGAAGGCCAAGGAGGCGCTACCACCCTCCCAGGCCACTTCGGAGCCTCCCGCCACCACTGCGGCACCCCCTAAGCCTGCCTGCAACACCTCGGCACCTGCTGCCCCTGCTGCTGCTACCGCACCCGCCGCTCCTCGCGATGCCGCGAAGTCTCACCTGCGCTCGCGCTCGGGCACTCGAGTGGGACGCTAGCCCCTCCGGCTTGACAGTAATCCATGGGCACGAGAAGTTTCAGCCCAACGGAAAAAACAGGACGACGAAGAGTACCAAAACTTCGAAGCCTGGCTAACTCAAAAGCGTGCCACACAGCGTGCTGCTGCCCACGCGGCACATGCAAACACAAGCACGAGCTCGGCACAAGCACCGACTGCGAGGCCCAAACAGTTGGAGCAGCAGGCGGTGACAACCATCGGAGATTGGCTGCTCAACAAGGCCAAAGAGGCAGCACCGGTTGCCGCCGACCTTCCCGAACCAGCAGCTACCACGCCAGTCAACACAGATGACGCCCCGTCTAGTTCTCATGCCGCGACGTCGGAAGACGAAGTAGAGCACTGCACGGGCCGATTTTTCCAGCCCGGGCCCGGCCCGAAAACGCCATGCTCCGGCCCGCCCGAGCCCGGCCCGGTGTTCTTAAATGTGGCCCGTACCCGGCCCTGGCCCGAAAGGTTTTGGCCCGGTCCGGCCCGGCCGGACCCGACCCGTTTCAGCTAGTTATGCCTTGAGCATAAAGGAGGCACTGTCTAACCTTCGGTTATTGTGAAGATACCTGCCACACACAAGATATTTTCTAGAGATTGTTTTGGGAACTTCTTTCAGTGTCACGACTTTCACTGGTACTGTGTATACTTTCGGTTAATTACGCCCGTAACACTCTTGCGAAATAATTGCAGGGCAATATAAAATATAATTGGAGTCATAGCTGGCTGTTTCATGTACGCACGTAGTGCTAACCACGCAATCTCATTTTTGCATTTCAAAGGACAACTACAAAATATAATACCTGCATAAAGTGGAGAAAAACGCATGGCAGAAATTTTTAGGTTGAGTCTACATCAACTGCATACGAGTTAGGGCTGTTGAGTAAAAGTAGCAAGTCTGCTGCAAACTTCATTTATTGTACAATGCAATGAAAAAAAAAACGTGCTCTAGCTGCTCCTGGGAGGAATACGCCAGGCTGGGCAGCGTTACATAAATTAAAGCTGTCGTGTTGACGCCTCGGCAGCATAGGTCGGCAAACTCACTCATGAGTCGACTCACTCATACTCGTATCGAGACGTGAGTCTGAGTCTGAATGAGTCCGGGTGAGTAAAGTTTTTGTGAGTCTGAGCCCGAGTGAGTTCGGTGGGGAAAATTTTTGGTGGGTCTGAGTCCGAGTGAGTCCGGTTGAGGAAAATTTTGGCGAGTCTGAGTCCGAGTGAGCCCTAAGGGCAAAATATATTGCATGAGTGAGCCTGAGTGAGCTCCACATTTTTTGCCGACCTATGGTCCTGTCTACTCAACTTCAGCATTACTATCAGATGTCGGCTCACATTTATACTCACGTGTAGTCCCGCATATGTCAACGCGCTATCGTTCATACGTCAGCTCAATATTTATTGATCAGAGGCGTGAGATGAGGAGGGAGAGGGGGAGGAGGTGCCTTGACCTCCCCCCGCAAACTTCTTCATGGGAAGTTACTGATAAAAATATCTCGTATGAGTCATCTCTTTCAATAAAACGGTCCTTATTGAACTACAAAGTCAGATAACTCGTATTTGAAGGTACGAGATCAAAAGGTGCTAAGTAGCGCACCGATTATGCGAGATATTGGCGTTAAAGAGCATTGACATTATGGTAGAAAAAGGCTAGCGGACTCATGAGTCGACTCACTCAGACTCAGATCGAGCCGTGAGTCTGAGTGAGTTCGAGTGAATTATATTTTGGTGAGTCTGAGTCCGAGTGAGTCCGGCTGAGAAAAATTATAGTGAGTCTGAGTCCGAGTGAGTCCGGATGAGGAAAAGTTTGGTGAGTCTGAGTCCGAGTGAGCTCTAAGGGTAAGATATGTTTCGTGAGTGAGTCTGAGTGAGCTCCACATTTTTTGCCGACCTATGCTCGGCAGGCAACTGCACCCAACCTACACTACGTTTTCGTGTTCAAAACAACAAGGTTCTTTGTCCCACCCTTCTTCCTCGAGTCACCGCCACCGCCACTCGGGGAAATGAGTGTCTCTATGGTCTGGCGCATCACCATTAGTAATTGGAAAATCAACAACGGCGTTTGCCCTGGGTTATGCACTTAAAATGCACGAAAAACAGCTCCTGAGATATTAATGATTCGCAAGTCGTGTTGCCACTCTACGGGCATGCGAGCGTAGCTGCATACTCGGAATGTTTCCCCAGATACCAACGCGCACATCTTATATACACTAATCTAGGCAGTTTACCTGATTTCCTTACACGGTACCCAAGAACGTCTTTCACTCACTATAATGGCGGAAGCTTATATTAGGCGTTTCTTGAAATCCCGAGTAGCATACCGATGGAGCAAAATTGTAGACGTCTTGTACTGTGCAATTACTGTGCATGCCAATGCACTCCAGGTGGCTTAAGTTGCCCGGAGCCCTCAATGACGGCGTTTCATATAGCCTGGGTCGCTTCGGGAAGTTAAACCCCACAAAACAACAAAAACAAAGCCACACAACGTACACACGCAATTATACCTATACGTATGAGACCCGGGCCTAATACGGGCCTGGCTCAGGCCCGACCCGAGCCCGAAGATCAGGGCCCGAGCCCGGCCCGGGCCCGATCCTAGAACCCCTTACCCGGCCCGGCCCGCGGGCCGGGCCCGGGCTTTCGGGCCGGCCCGGGCCCGTGCAGTGCTCTAAGACGAAGCCATGGACGTCACGGCGACCTCGCGTAAGCGGGGACGCGAGGAAGACGCAGCGGAAGGCCCGCGCAAGCAAGCGAGCACACACGCAACAGCGGCAACCGCAACAACAGCTGCAGCAGCACCTGCCGCCTCCCCCTCCATGCGGGACGACGCGGCGAGCCTGACAGCTACTCCCGCAGTCCTCCTCTCGCAGGCGGCCTCCGCCGGCATCGTGGCTGCGCCCAGCAGTCTAGAGGGTGTTGCTGCGACCCGAAAGAGGAGGAAAAACAAGCGGAAGACACGCTCCAAGCGACGGTGGCGGCCGCGCGAGTTCGTGCCTTCTGCAGCCGAGCCCCGGACAGCTTCGAGGCCACTCAACACTACGGTTGCCGAGCCGCGCCCGAGCCCCCCGCCATCCGAGGATGACTTCGTCACCGTCGTCTCCAAGGCAGCGCAGCGGAGAGCAAGGGCACTCGAGACCGCAGCTGTCACGACCGACCATGCTATTGTAGGGACAGTCTTGTACCGTCCTTCGGCCCCTGGCGGTTCGTTCATCAGATCGCCGCGCCTGACACTCGCGTCGGCGCTCGCCAAGCGGCCCGGTGTGTTGGCGGTGCGCGTCAACCACCGTCGAAACATCGTGGCCGCGGACGCGTCGGCGTGTTTATCGGAGCTCCTTACCATCAAGGAGCTCGGCGGCGTTCCCGTCACTGCCAGGGAGCCTGCGGATCGTCGCGCCAGCACCGGATACGTGTACGGCGTGGACGGCGACATTACGGACGCTGAGCTGCTTGCGGGCATCACCTAGGCTGTCCCCGTGCTCTCGGCGACGAGGGAGGGAGCGACGGTGAAGTTACGCTTCGCCGAGCCGCTCCCACCGGAACTGGTCGTGCTTCATGGCCTGCGGTTGCGCGTGCGGCACGTTCGACCGCGACCGAGCCAGTGCCAGAAGTGCGGCCGTTTCGGACACGTTGCTGAGGCATGCATGCGCATCGGAGATTGCCTTCGCTGCGGCCGCCGCCACCCGGAGGCCGAGAGCTGCAAGCCCCGCTGCATCAGCTGCGGTGGAGCGCATACAGCTACCAATCCCACCTGCCCCCGCTGGCAGGAGGAGAGACGAGTGGTCACGCTGCTGGCTACCTCATCTACGCCACTCTCTCGACGAGCGGTAACGGCGGCAGTACGCGAGGAGACCCGTGAGGTACGCTCTTACGCTGCTGCCGTCAAAACCACCCGGCTCGAGAACAACACCACGGACCGCGGCCTGCAGCGCCCTACTCCTGCACCGCGCCGTTCCCGCCTGCCAGCTTTGACCTCCGCCACGGTGGACGAGCCTGCTGACCCACCTACCACGCCTGCAGAGGATCCCAGGGACGCCCTCATCGCGACCCTACTGGCCACTCTGCAGGCCGTGGCACGAGACCTACCCGAGGAGCACCCACTGCGAGCCACCTGCCTTCAGGCGATCGGCGCGCGGCCCGGTGCACCCAGGGGCGAGTAGAGTCGCCCCCCCCCCCCCCTCCGGGACGGCCCCCTGAGGACCCCCGACCACCTCGGCTGCGGCGAACACCTGCTACAGCCTCGGCAACGTCGCTACACCTACCGCGCCTGCTGCGCACTGATCACTTCGTCTTTCTCCTACCTCTACTCTTTTTTTTTCCCTCATCACCCCCCCCCTACGGGCACTGCGCCGTGCTCCCTAATGGGCTGCAGAAATTAGGTGCCCATTTCCCTTCTCTTGAATCACATATCATCATCATCAAGCAGAGTTCGGCTCTCTCTCCGACTCCCGCCGACGGCGCCGAGTGCGGTTGCTCGCGCGCCGCGTTCCCCAGGAGTACGGCTCCCGTACTCGTCCACCCAGCCGCCGTGGCGGCGCGCGCGCCTCGGCGCATGTGACGGACCTGTGCGCTCCTGCGCCTTTTGGATTACCTGCAAATGGATACCGCCTGCGCCCTCGCTCGTCACACTGCCGGTCGGTGAGTTTAGTCTCCTTTTTCCGCGTGTTTACGCGGTCGATCGGCGTGTGTTGTGGTGTGGGGACACGGTCCTTCGCCGGTGCCTTAGACGCGGGAACCTTAGCTAAGTGCGCGTAGCGCACTTCCTGACAGCCCCTTTTCTTTTTAATCGTTATTTTATTATCCCTGCTGTCAAGGATCAGCTTCGTTTGTGTAGCTGAGCCGCAGTGTGTGTCGCGCGTCTCTGACTCTCTGCGAACACTCGTACTCTACGCGAATATCGGACGGTTGTTTTTAAGTGTCATATTTTCTTTTTCACTGTGTTTTTTTTTTTAATCCTCATGACGCTTCCTTCCGCTCTGTTTTCGGCCCTTCATCGTTTTGTTCTTACAGTGTGTGCCGCGCGTATTTGACTTAAATTGAATACACTACGAGTGTTCGCGGTATCAGCCGTTGCTTTTTCTGTGCACTGAGTGTGTGAGAGTGATTGTGTTGTCCCGTGAACCCGTGACCCATACACCATGGAGGTTCCCGCGTACCTCCCCTCCGCCGAAGCGATAGCCGCGGTGACAACACGCCGCCAAGCTCAGCAGCAGACCTTCCAGGCGGTCCAGAGTTTGTAGGTGCCGCCGCAGTCACTCCCGATCTGATGAAGGAAGACCAGCGGCGGGATGACACCCTGCAACAGCTCTTTCGGATGCAGAGAGAGGGACGGAGCGGGAAATGCAAGGGCGGATCGGGCTGCTGTATAGGGAATACACGTCGGAGTCGGGAGACTGGGCCCTACTCCTGCAGGAGTACGACTTTCGCGTGCTAAGTATCAAGAGCACCGAGAATGTTGGCGCTGACTACCTCAGCCGGGTGTAGGCGGCCGCAGAGGTATGAAAAGACAGTTTTTTTTCTCATTTAACTGTACTCAATTTTGTCCTGTTCATCTCTCCCTTTTGTTCATCTTATGCTCTGTGCGCGTCTATTGTCGTGAGTGCCGGCGACAGCTTCGGTGCATTGTTGTGTGCGCGAGTGCTTGCGCTGCCCTGGAACACATCGACGTGACGTTGCGCATGATCGTCTGGTGCTCGGACCGCTTTCAGTGCGCGCCCGTGACTTTGTGGTACGTTCAATGTTGAGTGATAACATTCTTGTCGCCGGGGTGATGTCACAAAATGTGCGCACGGTGCGCGGCAATCTTCGAAGAGACTGGGGAGGGGGGGGGGAGGTGATTCTTAAAAGGAAGAAGGAAATGAAAATGGAAATTGGGTGTGGAGTGCGCGATAACTGTCTCTCAAGTGAGGACACTTCAACCGATACACTCACGGGGAATTGGGGATTAAAGGGACAGTGAGAGTGAAAAGAGTATGGTAAAGGAAAAAAGAAGGCCCACGCCGCTGCGCGCACGGCGGCGGAGGAGAGGCGCACCGGAAGACCGGCGCGGCGACTGACGTCAGGCGGGAAAGGAGGAAGGAGAAGAGCGGAGCAGCTGCGCGGTCACCGCGGTGGGGAAGCAGAGTTCGCCGAACCGCTGCAGCAGGTGAAAGAGGGGTCGGAGGTCAGGCCAAACGGCAGCCTGAACTTCGCTGTCGAATCCGCGACAGGTGCTCGTGGAATCTTCTTCGGTGGCGTAGAACTGGTGTTCCTGCCCAACTCCGCCCAGCGGAGCAGCAGCCCGGAATCCACCAGCTCGGACCTTCGACGTGACCCCTACACCACACAGATAAGCGCCACGTTCGGTGGCTCTCCTCTCTCTCGCCGGGACTTTCCGTAATCGGGTGCCATCCCGAGTGTGTTTAACCATCGATTGTTGTTTTTAGTGTGTACATTTTAGCGTAGTGTTCATTTACCTATTGTCGCGCGTATTTGTCTTTGTTCTGGTCTTTTGAGCTCAGTGTGTATTTTTGTGTTGCCTAGCGTACTCTGATGGTATAATATTAAAGTGTACTGTGTAGTGTATGCGCGGTCTCCCGACTCTTGCCCCTGGCCCCACGTCCGATCAGGCGTGGACCTATCGCCGGTCACTTTGGAACCACGCACTTCATGTGGGATGGGTCCATTGTCCGCCCACCCCCCTCCAATCGGAGCGTAAATTCCCGACAACATGTAACTTTCTTTTTTTTGCTCTCCCGTACGTCAACGGATGGCACAGTCTCTCTGATAGCTTTGTTGCTTGAGAGAGCTCTCAGACGTCACGCTAGAGCGTTTCTATGCCTGCATGCTCTCGCGAGAAAAAAATATTCTTGTGAGCGCGACTTCTATTTCTGTTTACAGGCGTACCATAAAAAAGAGAATGCTTAGAAGCACAAGTGTCGCAATTGTCTTCTGAATCAAAGTGAAAAATGTTAACGAATTGTTGACGTTGAAAACTGAATTGCATGCTCATGAAATAAGTATGACCCACTGTAAGGATTGCAGAGTAATGGCTAGCAATAGTTGGTGCTGAAACATAATGCAATCAGTCTTTCAAGGCAACGCTGTTATTACTAATGGAAAGAAACAAACGTGACGAACAACATATAATCGTCTCTACATTGTGTATCTTAAGGACAATAGCAGACCGCGTGACCTGTGCACATCTTGTCAAATATCCATTGCTCTATCACAATACAAAGTACAGAGCAAACGTATCTAATACACGAAGTGAGAGTAAAGCTCCCCGCCAGCACATAAAATGCTGATATTCTAAATCTGTGATCACCGGGACATATTACATAACCGAACGTTTGAAATTGAACTTTAACCCTCCAATCTTGTGCCCCATAAATTCTAGTCTTCACTTCGGAAAACAAAGCCTTACAGTTATTGTTACATTAATAAAGCTGGCGTCATATAGGGCTCTAATGATCATGACCGAGCACATTCTTCAACGAGCTCCTCAATCACAACTGCCTCCTCCGCAGAAGCTTAAAATGGGAGCCAATAAAAATACGGAAATCAGATGTAGATCGCATTTGGTCGTAATTGATAGTTGCCAATGCAGTTGGGAGATATGACTGCGTTCTTATTTTGTTTTCTTTCCAACTCGGCGTTGGGTAACTTACACAGTGATGGAAGTGCTGCGCCAATTGCGCCAAGACAGAAATGCTGCTACATGCTGCACCAAATGGCTGTTTTTCGCGTATATTGCGCCATGCCTGCGCCGAGGCCAACGTTTTGTGATGCTCGCGTTCACGGCCAATATTCAGCAGCGGTGGCACCGTGTGATTCGTCGACTGTCTCCTAAAGAAAACCGTCTTCCTTTTCCCAGGAATCGACGCGTGTCAACAAAATTGGAGCTATCATCCATCGATGCGACGACCAGTGGCGCCAACGTTGGATAACAAGCCTGATGTCATCACCAAGAACATATAAAAGAAGAAGACATCGTGTGTCCTCTCACACACATATTCAGCAGCAGTGGCACCGTGTGGTTCGTCGACTGTCTCCTAAAGAAAACCGTCTTCCTTTTCCCAGGTTGGTGCTTATCTATATGTAAAATTTAGCACGTATTCAGCCTCTTGTCAAAAGACGGTGGTCCCAAGTACTCCCGAACAGTGAAATTTGTTAAAGCTATGCTGTCGCTTGCACATGGTAATGCTGATGTTGAAAGGGGATTCAGTGAAAATCGCCGTCTTCTCCATGAGCGAAGTAACCTTTCAATTGCAGGTGTAAATGGATTGCGTGCTACTAAATCATTTTGTAGCCGGTATGGCCAAGATGCCTCAGCTGTTCCTCTAAAGCCTGATATGATCAAAGCGGTAAAGGGCTCATTTAAAAAGTACCAGGAACGTGTGTCTGCAGAATGTGAACCCTCGGCCAAGAAAGCCAAGCTTCACCAAGACTCCGTAGGAACCAAAGTGGATGAGCAGCGAAGTATACAGATGGATATCGATTCTGCTAAGAAGATGCTAGCCAATGCAGAACTGCTTATTGCAAAAGGGATGAAGGCTAAGAAGTTTGATGATATTGAAAGTGGACTAGCATTGCTCAAGGAGGGTCAGGCAAAACTTGCTAGCAGTCTTAGCAAGCTTGAAGATTCAAAGAAAAAGAAAAGCTGTGCGCGCCTATAGGACCAGTCTCAGTTATGAGGTTTGCATGTGAAATTTCACTGTGATGTTTACTTTTTTAGAGCTGAAGTACTCTGTTTAAAGGCTCATGTGAGAGTTTTTCTGTGATAGTATTGCATTGTAATAACTGTAAAATGATACCTGATAGTGCAAAAATGGCAGGCATTCTGCAAATGTTGTGTGTTCCGTAAATGTGTTCATATTTTTGTTGGTAAATTTGTTAAGTGCAATATATGATCAATAATAAATGCAATTATTTTTAAAATAAGATTTATTTGTCGTGTTCCATGCACATATCGGTACCTACCTGCTGCGGTGAGACTGCTCCAAACAGTAGTAGTTAGCTTGCTACAAACAGGACATTTTTGTGCTCCAAGCGGACTAATTCTTGCTCCAAACTTCCACATTTTCTCCTCCGAAATGCCAAAAGCCACTTCCACCACTGCTTACAGGAATATTAAACCCCAAATAGTATCAATTAGCATGAGTTTTGTTTTGTTTTATCTGCAAGTAATCATAAAGTAAAAAAAGATCTGGTCATTCGTAAAGGCGCTGTCAGATGTTTTCAGCGCTGCCGGGAAAGTCGGGCGCACCACCGCAGCAATGCAAGAAGCGGCGAGAAATTCGGCTCTACAATGCACTTGGATCTTCACACGGGTGGCACTTCACGCTTTGGTTTCCTCCGATTCATTTGCGTGTAACCCTCGTTTGAAGGTTACTGGACATAGCGTAGCCAGTTGGCGTAACCATGATGAGCTCTCAAGCTCACTCTCGTGGTATTAACAAATAATTTGGCTCTCAATGCCAAGAAGTCATCATATTCGTCGCTAGCAAACTGCCAGTTACCATGTGAAACGGTCGGATTAGTTTTCCTCGTCACAAGTACTAGTTCACATGGCAAAAAAAAGTTTTTTTCAATGTATGCAATATCTAAATTTCAGAAAACAATTAAACAAAGGCGTTTAAGACCTTTAAGAATTGTTTTCAGAAGCAGGTGGGCTAATACCTGTTCAGCTTCATTCTAAAAGACTGGCGATGCAAAGACGGACACAAGAGAGAAGTCGAGACTCCACAAACGCCGGCGATTGAGGTGTCGTGACTTCTCTATTGTGTGCGTGTTTACACGCCCTGTCTTATTAGCATGAACACGTACCAAATAGTGCAGCTGCCTGTTATTCTAAGCTTCAAAATGAGTTCCGCTTTGATTTAAGCAATGTATGACACATCACGAGACTGTTTGATGTTTGAACATAAATATTTTTGTGTCCCTGGGATAGGACCAGCCATTGTACCCAGGCTCAAAAGTTACGGTTGCGGAAAGCCTTCTACTGACCATGGGACACAGCCTTCGCCATGATGCCTCAAGAGAAGCCACTGAAAGTTTGTTAAATCTCTTGCATGCACATGTTCCAGAAGGAGCGCGACTGCCAACGTCTAAGTATACTTTAAATTTTTAAACACTTCAATGGGGTTAATACACAAAAAGCTAGGCACTTTTATTGCAGCAGTTGCTCTTCCTACCTTGGGCCCCAAGAACAGGATGCTCAAGTTGCATGCGACATGTGTAAGACACAGCATCAGGTGCCTGACCTTGTAAAAAATGCATCTTTCTTTTTTGTGTTTGATTTTGGCGAACAAATACGCTATGCCTTGAAAACCGGGCGCATCAAACCCGCTCAAAACTCAGCTACTCTTGATATAAGTGACATTAGAGACAGTGCTGGGTATAGGAAGCTCCCTACGTCTGCTAATGACATTAGCTTGACGTTTACCACAGATGGTGTCTCACTCTTTGAAAGCAGCAGCTATGGGATTTGGCTACTTCTAGCTCAGATAAACGAACTCAAGTTTGAAGAAAGGGCTAGTAATATTATTCTTGCTCGCTTATGGTTTGGAAATAAGAAACCTGCCCTAAACACTTTTCTTTTGCCTTTTGTGCTGCAAATGAATGAGTTATTTTCGAATGGAATCAAGTGGGAAGGCCCTGAAGGCTGCGAAAGAATAACAAAGGTGTACCCTGGCCCGTGCACAGTTGACAGTGTGGCTCGTTGTGAAGTCATGGGAATGACTCAATTTAATGGTAAACATGGTTGTGCTTGGTGTGAAATTCCAGGGGAAGTGGTGCCCCGAGGCAATGCCCATTGCCGTGTCTATCCTGTACCAAGATCTACGCCGAAGTTACGCACGAATGACTCCTTCATTAATTATGCCCACAAAGCCAGAGCAAAAAGACAGAAAACAATTTGTGGAGTGAAAGGCATCAGCGTTCTCAAATTTCTCAATTATTTAACCTTTTGCTCTGGCTTTGTGGTGGATTATATGCATGCAGTGTGTTCAGGTTTTGTCAAAGCCACAACGATGTTGTGGCTCAACGCGAAAGCATCCCAGGGCTTCTATCTACGCGATTGCTTTGAGGCGGTTGACAAGAAGTTGCTCAGCATACGTCCTATTTGGGAAATGTCTAGGCTACCAAGTACCTGAAAGACGTCAAATATTGGAAATCTGCTGAGTGGCGAAATTGGTTGCTTTTGTATTCCCCTGATGTCCTCTCTGGCTACATCCCATCAAGAAATTTGAAGCACTGGCTGTGCTTTGTAGACATGATTCATTGCATGATGAGTGATCATATGGCACTTGAGAATTTATACATGATAAGGACTGGAATGCTGAAGTTCTTGCGTGAATATCAGGAACTCTATGGCCTTGAAAACATGACTTTTAATTCTCATTTGCTGCTGCATCTGCCGGACACTGTGATGGAATGGGCACCCCTGTGGGCTCACTCAATGTTTCCACTTGAATCTATGAATGGTAGATTGATAAACATGGTCAGGGGTACCAGATACCCTGAAATACAAATAGCCGAGAAGTTTTGTTTGATGCAGGCTCTGCCACTGTGGTGGCATCACGTAATGAAAAAGCATGCTGATCTCGACCACATTTTCCGAACGCTGGTGAAGGGGCACAAGCTGCGAAAGAAATGTGTACATGGGGACATCAGATTTCATGGCAAGCGGTTAGAGAGGACTGATGGCACTTACTACAGAACGATGGCAATAGGTTCTGTGACGTTTCGCACTGCTGAAATTGACAAAACAAGGAGAGTAAATTCTTTTGTCTACGTAGATGAGCGCTTTGGCCGTGTACTTGATATTATAGCAGTTTGTCCTCAGGGACATGTAAAGTGCAAATGTAGAAGGCGAACTGTGCTGCACGTTGAAGTGTTCAGAGTGTGCGGCAATGTGCTGGTAAGTTGTAGCAGGAGTAGTTCCACTCAGTTTGTCCTGACCAAATGCACTGGAGAAAACATCAAAGTAGCAGTGAGTAGTCTACAGAAATGCATTGCTGTAGTTTGTAATGACAATACTTATCTGTGCACTCTGAACAACAAGTTTGGTATTGAAGCCATTTAGAAGAGCACTGACATCGTACAGGGTTTGTCCGAAAAGGAATATCATTGATCATCCTGAAGCGACTATATGTGACAGCGTGCTTGGACTGGTTAGGATTGGTAGAGCGAGAGGTTACCTTACGTGCATGCGGTCTCCTGAGACCAAATGGAGAGTATAAGGTCAGGCCTTTCGTCAAACTCGTTTACATTTCCTTTGCAAATCGTAATGCAACCTTTCTCGAAATAAAAGAGTGTCTCGAACTTTAAAAATGATCTCTTCTGTTGAATGTCTGTTAGGAAATTTTCCTCCACATTTTGAAAGAGGGCAATTAAAGACGACGCTCCACAGAAAGCCAACAGATAGCCAGCAATACGTAGTTTACACAGGCATCAGCCGCAAGAGTGCGAGCAAAAAACATTTGTCGGACAGGCAGGCGCATAAGAAGGATTTATAGGGATAATGGTGCACGATTACGTTCACCACTTGAGCATTCTAAAGACAACCTTAGCTGAAAAAAGTATCACATGACGAGGTACCAGAAAAGGCCTACTGTGAACAGCAGAATTAAATGGGATGTTAGCACTAACTGGAAGATGCCCTAAGAGCACAGTCCAACCAATCACTGGTATTCACAATTAAATTTTCCAATGCCCTCCAGAAGATAAATAATGCCCTCTGAAAGTACTATCCAGTAATGCCTTAGAAAAGTGTCTTCTGATGAACCAAGGGACACCTCTATTGCATCAATAGACACACTAAAGACATGTTAGCGCATGCAAGAGAAAACTTACGCTCAGTGCGCTGTCAACATAAATAGACTATTCTCGTGACAGACTTGTAAATACCTTGTGAACTACTTTATAGTTAAAAGCACCAAAAGTGATTACGTCCATCATATAAAATCTAGCTTTACTAGCTCTAGTTCAAACGTTATTCACATGGTGGGATGTTAATTTTCTCACAAGCAATACAATGGTGAAACAGGTGAGCTAATTAATGTTACATTAAATGGGCATCATGCAGACACGGTGAAGCAATTACCGAAAGCAGTGGCTCCGCATTTTAATGTGGACGGTCGCAATTTTGATGAAGTAAGACTATATGTACATTAGTCATTCTGCCCGTTCCCTAGAGGCAGAAAATACAGTCATATCTGACTCACAGGTTGAATACATTCCAGCCAATATGCCTAGAGGTTTCAAAAGGATCTGTTGAATTTATCCTATATTATAGGTACACAACTATGACCATTCACACTTAAATAATTTCTCGAAGAGCTTTAACTGCCTTTCCCATAGTATTCTACTTTGCAGCTGCTGCCCAACGAGTAGTGTGGTCCTTGGCCATGTGCACCAACGCTGCCATTTTCTTCAACCCCAGCGAACCTCCACTTGGCATGCCGACATCTCAGCAGCACCCTCGTACACTTTCCCTCTTTTGCGCTTTCTTTTCGCCTCCTCCATTTTTGAAATTGGGGAATGAGAGTGAGCAAAGCATACAGAAAAACGCTGCTAAGCAAGGCAGTCACTGCCTGCCTCGAAAGACAAGTCCAGTTGTTCACACTGACATTCCATATTCAATTACCTTGCATCACTTCTTGACCTGTATGATCTTTTTTGTAATTTCAATAAATACCGTGTGTGCAAATGTACTTACGGGGGAAAGTTCTTTTGTATGGTTGCTTCCATGGGTGAACAAGTGCGGCTACGGGGCCTTGCTGGTAGCAGGTTATTTGTGCGTAGCTCTTTTGCCTGTTTCAATGCAATCCACATGCTATTCGATGTTGAGTCGCACAAGTATGGTTGGAAAATGAAAATAAACTTATTGCTGCAACTTAGCGCCGTGTGTCGTCGTACATTTCTTCTGTGTATCCATGTCCCCAGCTGCGCCACTACGAAGTTTAAGAAATGAATGAGTCTTTTGAATAGTATGGTACTGTATGAAGAACTTTATTCAAAGCATCCTGAGAAGTGCCGCCCCTTCGGGCGATACCGCGGGGCGCTCCAACGTGGGGAGTGTTAAACCTAGCCTAACCATCGCATCGCAGGCTCTCTGGACAGCTCACAGTGGATGATGATACTCCGAGCTCTTGAGGGCCGAGCTCTATTTTTGTTCTGTGAGGTCCTTGTCCCCATTTAACGAAGGGCACTGCCACAGAATGTGCTCTAGTTTGGATGTCTCTTTGCAGCGAGGGCACTGTGAGCTAAAGTCACTTGGGAATAGGGAGTGCATCAAAGCGAGATTAGGATAGGAATTAGTATAGAGCATCCTAAGAGTTTTGAAAAGTTATTTTTTAATTTACTACTCGTGGTAGCCCTCCTTCATCCCATGACTGGGCTCCATCCATCTGATATATACGTGGTTAAGTGTTGCGAAAGGTTGTTGCACTGAATTGACGTACCCATACATATTTTATGAGGGGCGAGGAAGCCAACTCACCTTTATGGATGCTAGTGCATGTGTTTATGTGTGCGCGTACATATGGACATAATGCAAAACTTTCGGACTTGAAGGGGAGAGGGGCGGGGTGGTTGAATTTACCCTGGATACACCAGCGTTTTATTGAAAAAGAGAAAAAAAACACACTGCACCGGTACGAAACATTCACTGATCTCAGCAAGTTCATCAAATTTCTCGTGCCCACAGTGACTGTTTCAATGGTAGGGAATGAAGGCCTTCCTACTGTGAGCCTTCCTACTCTCACTATTGCTGTATGTATGATGCGCTTTGTCATTTCAACAATAGCAAAATATAGTTATGCATGCATGTAGCAGTATCATGAGAGTGCACAGGGTTCCCCTTCGGGAGGGGGGGGGTTATTGCAGACCCCCCCCCCCCCCGACTTAGGTTACCAGGGGAAACAGCCACGACCCCTGCCCCCTCGTACGCACGCCTATGGTTAGTACGCTGTAACATTTACAGTTCACGCTGTCCTTTGCACATGTAAACACCACTAAAGAAACGGTCACAGTAAGGCTTCACGCTGTATTACGCTACGAAACAAGCTAGAAGAAAAATGATTGCCCCATAAATTAGGTTAGGAACAAAACTAGAACCTAGAAATCGGAATCTGCGATCTGGGTGAACCCGTGTTCCTGTGTAACTGTTGGCGCTGCAGGTGTTTCACTAGCGTTTGAAAACTTTCTACGAAGGAAAACTCTTGTGGTTTTTTGAAATGCCAATATAACAGCATTTCTTTGCTTTAGAACGCCTATCTTTACATAATAAAATTACTTATATGGGTGAATATGCAATTGATCATCAAACATAACTGCAGTGCAGGTGACTCCATGTAATCGTAATGATGCATATAAACCAGAAGTCAATGTTTGTATTTGTTTCATCATTGCATGGCACACATCAGACTATGGCGGCCATTTTGTTTTTATACATAAGGGTTGTATTTTTATTTACATAAGCATTAAACCATGCTTTGAAATAAAATTTAAAAAAAAAACGAGCGTGGAGTGTCAGCTCAAGCAAATGCATTGTTCTATTCATTCTTCTTTGGCAGTTAGTGGCCGTTGTCAGCCTGTTCCCTCCCTATTTCGTCTGTGTCTTCAGTATGCATTCAAACCAAATAATAATAATAATAAATAATAATAATAATAATAATAATTTCAACCGGTCCAGCGACTTTCGCGATTTTTATAGTCTGACACAACTGAGGGGTATTCCGCAAAGGTACACACTAAATAATAATCAGCCTTTACAAAAAAAGTTCAATGCGCTGTACTTAAATGTCGAATAATTCAAATATATGATGTAAAGTTAAAACTCAAGGGGGGACACTTGCAAGGGGTGTCCCCCCCAGCCTGAACACAAGGGGGGTCAGGACCCCCCTGACTCCCCCGTGATTTACGCCAATGCTCGCAAGCTACACCTCCACATGCTCAAGATTTAACAAAAGGCCTCACTTCTCACCACTCCCTCCAGAACCTCTGACTCCTTGTTCGTTTTTGTTTATTCGAACCTAAAGGTACATGAAGGGGGTTTGCACTAAAATAAAAAATCATCGACGATTATGGCACTCCTAATGTGAAATATAGGCGCAGCTGCGTCCGCATTTCTATATCACGATATTACGTGTAATCTATCACGTCGCGAATGTAGCCAAGTGCGCACGACTGTCTTGCTAACCGAGATCGCGAGAACCAGCGCACAGGCGCGATTCACCGCAGCCGTCACAGATAGACCGATGCAATTCTCTAGCACAACGCACGCTACTATGGCGCCATCTCGCAAGGTTAAGATATATACTTCTGCGCGCGCGGACGCTGGCTGCCAGTTCCGCTATTTAACACTGCAGTCCACGATGGATGGATGGATGGATGTTATGAGCGTCCCCTTTACAACGGGGCGGTGACAAGTGTGCCACCAGGCTCGACAAAAAAAAAACACTTTACTCTTCTTTTTCTTAGCGTTGGCCTAGTGTCTTTACTTCAATTAAAACTATTTTACTCCAGAAAAAAAAACAACTTAAGTTTTCAGCTCCATTCTATGCCCTTTACGGCAGAATGTCCTTGTTTTTTATTCCAATATTTATTTTTGTCTTTTCTCTCTAGTTTTCTGCCACCAATACTCTAACCGTCTCTTACTTATTTCAATCGCAGGTGTGTTCAGCTTTCCATTGTCTCTAAAACCCAAGGCGTCATGTAGGCTCGTGCCCAAACATACACCTGGGTGGATTCTCCACATTCAATCAGAACATGCTCCGCCGTTTCCTTATCTTCCCCGCAGTACGTGCATTGTTCTTCTTCTTTACTGAATCTCGCTTTATAACTACCCGTTCTAAGGCAACCCAATCTCGCTTCAAACAGTAAAGCGCTTCCCATTGAATTATCGTAAAATGCCTCCCTCCTTATTTCATTTTTCCCCTTTCGGTAGTTACTCAAAGCCGGTTTTTTCTCCATGGCTGCCGTCCAGTAAATCCTCTTCGCCTCTCTGACTTTTCGCTTAACGCTCTTTGTTGACATATTGCTTACACTACTAGCCGTATATTTACTAGTGAGCCTCCTACCGTAAAATTCCGAGCAAGGCCCCTCACCCGAGCAAGCGCCCCCCGCCTTAGTTTGGGCAACTTCAAATTGCCGCCCTTTTCCGAACAAGCCCCCCTGCCCCCGTTCCGCCCACACAACGCTGGCACCACCACACAACACTGGCGTCTCTAGCCATCGCTCTAGCCGTTGCCGTAGGCATTAGGCTTGGTGTGTGTGAACGTGGTCACGTCGTACTCGTCAGTCGCCATTTGTTCATTGTGGTCAGCTTGCCGATGATGCGTTCCTACACGGTTGCGAAGAAAATCGAGGTGGTGCAGTGGCATCGCCAAGCTGGACGAAATGTGCACGAGACTTCGCGGCACTTCAACATCTATCGGAAGCAGATCCGCGAGTGGGATGGAAAGTACGAAAGCTTCCTGCAACAAAACTTCGGCAAGTCAAAGTTACGACGCAAGCTTAGCAACGGTGCTCCTGTGTTTAGTGAGGAGCTGGACGACGCCCTGTTCGAATTTTTTGAGCGCGAGCGAAGTGCTGGACGCGCTGTGAGTAACAGGCTGCTCGCAGAAGAGGCTTTGCGTATAGCCAGGAGCCTGCAGCTAGGAAACTTCCACGCTTCGACCCATTATATTGCCAGGTGGAAGCAGCGATTTAGCATCTCCATGCGACAGGCAACAAACGAAAGCCAGAAGACGCCAGATGATTACGCAGAAGCAGCACGTGCTTTTCGGTCATCCGTGAACGAGTTGCGATTGCGTCACGGCTACACACCATTTAATATGGCCAACATGGATCAGACAATGGTTCGCATGGACTGTCCGGCTTCCCGAACGAACAACAACATCGAGGAAAGTTCGGTATGGATCACCAATACTGGTTGTGCCCAGCGAGGTTTCACAGTTTCACTGACTGCCTGCGCATCGGGCCACAAACTCCCGGCCTTCGTCATTTTGAAGGAGCCGAGCGGCAAGATTCCGATCAAGGCTTTTATGAAACTTCTAGTGCCAGGTGGGTTTCTCTCTTTAATCGTGGGGTAGCGAGATTGCGCTAACCGCTTTTTTTTTTTTTTTTTTGTAGCAAATGTCCGCGTGACTGCGTCCAAGAACGGGTGGATGTCCTCCGACAAGTTTCAGGAGTGGTTGTCGAGGGTTTGGGGCCCTAACACCGACGACGTGAGGCGGTTGCTGGTGCTAGACCAAGCGCCTATTCATAAGACGCAGGCAGCAAGGGATGCTTTGGACGAATGGGAGACGGACGTTGCATCCGTTCCGGCTGGCTGCACGAGCATACTGCAGCCGGCGGACGTGTATTGGAACCGACCGTTCAAAGCCAACCTTCGCAGGAGCTGGGAGGAGTTCATGCGTAGGGCTGAAAAACTCCGAAAGGAAATCTGCGGAAGCCGTCGCGTCAAGACGTCCTGGATTTCGTGGCTGCGGCATGGGAAGCTGTGTCAGAGGAAACCGTTGCCCAGAGCTTCAAGGGCTGCGGTATCTCTAACGCGCTGGATGGCTCAGAGGAAGGCTGTCTGCATGGCCGGCTGTCCGACGTTGGTGCCGTTCCCCCGGAACATCGCGATGGGCTGCAGGCCGAATGCTGCAGCCTATTTTTTGATACAGACTCTGAGGACTCCTTTGACGGATTTCAGAGTGATTAAAGTCATGCTGGAATAAAGTGTTTGATCATTCTGTGCATCGCTATGACCCATGACCCGTGTTTGTCAATTTCATTAAAAGAAAAAAAAAACTTCCGCCGCCATTTTGAATTTTGCAGAAAGTCCGAGCAAGCGCCCCCCACCTTTAACTTGGTTATTATCGCTAACTCCAGGGGGGGCGCTTGCTCGGAATTTTACGGTAGTTCTTTTTCTCCACTGTGTGTCCACGCTCTTCCTATACAAATAACGGAACACCTTCTCTGCCCATCTACTCTCCTTCATATTCCTTAGTCTTTCTTCGAACCTTATTTTGCTCTGAGCCTCCCTCGCCTCAAAACCTGCCCATCCCATATCGCCCTTTACAGCCTCATTTTTCGTCTTCCCGTGAGCACCCAACGCGAGGCGTCCTTTGATTTATATCCATTCCCGATTGCACCTCTGCCCTCATGCACACCACTGAGTTCCCAAAAGTAAGCCCCGGAACCATTACACCTTTCCACAGACCTCGAAGCACCTCGTACCTATTGTATCCCCACAATGCTCTGTTCATTATTGCAGCATTCCTCTTTCCTTTTCCTGCCGAGGCTTTTTCCTGTACCTCCATGTACCTGTCACCCTCATTTATCCATACTCCGAGGTACTTGTATTCGCTCACCCTCGGTATTTCTTGGCCCTATATTGACACCGCCTGATCACAAGGATCATTGAATACCATCAATCCACACTTTGTTACACTAAATCCTAGTCCTAGAGCTTCCCCTTCCCTTCCGCATATATCCGCCAGCTGCTGTATATCCTCTCGACTGTCAGCAAATAAGACAATATCGTCAGCATAAAATAATGCTGGAAGCTTCCGCTCAATCATCACGCCGCCCTGTTTGTGCGACAGATTAAAACCGAAGTTGCTACCTTCTAGCGCTTTTCCATATTCACCATGTACAGCATGAATAACAGCGGGGACAAAGGACATCCCTGTCTTAGCCCCTTGCTAATCTCAACGTTCTCTTTGCTACTCATTCCTTCCCATTCTATGCAAACTGTATTTTCTCGGCATATCTCCCTCAAAAGCTGTATACAGTCATCGCCTATGCCCATTCCTTTCAATATATCCCACAAAATTTCCTGATTAACATTGTCATACGCCCCAGTGATGTCTAGAAAAGCCATGTACAGGGGCCTATTTTCTATTTTAGATATTTCTATACACTGAGTGAGAACAAACAGGTTATCGTCTAACCGCCTGTCGACTCGAAATCCATTCTGGAGTTCTCCCAAAATATCGTTGTGTTCTGCCCACTTTTCTATTTTCATTTTTACTGCTGGCATCGACAACCTTTATAGTACCGATGTAATGGTTAGTGGTCTATACGAGCGAATGTTATCCTTTTCTCCCTTGCCTTTATAGATTAAGTTCATTCTACCTTTTCGCCAACTATCCGGTATTTGCCTGTCCTTTAAGCATTTTTCTACAGCTTTCAGCAGTGCTTCTTTAGTGCTATTTCCTAGTTCGTTAATGAGGCTAACGGGAATACCATCTAAGCCCGCGGCAGTGCGCTTTGGAATTTTTCCTTCAGCCTTTTACCAGTTGAAATTCTCCAGTATTAGCTCTTCCTCGGTTGCTCTCTCCGCCACACTTTTACTCACCGGGGAAATCCCCTGGACACTCTTTTTTAAACGAATCGGCTGTGCAGGTAACAGCCGATTCGTTCAAAAAGTTGTTACAATACGGCGCGCCAGCGCCATCTATGCGACCGGGCGCACAACTTCACATTCGCGGCAATCAGCTGCGCAGCAGCGCATGCACACTGTCTGCGTGGGGCGTTTCCGCGGCCCTGCATCTTAAGTGTTTTAGACGGTCGCATTTTGCTTGACGCACGTGTTTTTTTCTCGTGGCAAACTGTTTTACTCGAAGCCTGAAAGTGACACCAGCATTGTTACTGTTACATGGGTTGCGTCGGAAACGGAAGTGGTTCACGTACATACGTGTTTGTACAAGTAAGCTCAGCGTACATGGCACTGGGATTAATTAATTTATATTTACATTTCTTCACTCCACTGTACAGTATAGCATCTTCTGCCTTTAATTTGTTTTCATCCCTTCTGTATGCACTTTCGAGTGGAGCTCCACTCGGGGCTCCGCAAGGGGTGAACTAATTTAAACCCATCATCCCCTCACTTATTTCTTCTTTATTCCTCTCTCCTCACAATAATGTTGCCTCACTCTCCAATCTCCATCCTTCGCCGTTTCCCCCACCGCATCGCTTGATGGGCGACAGCACCTCAGCTGAACTACTTTTGGGGCCAAGTTTGGGCGCCAGCTCCAAGCGGTCTCGAGCGCTTGAGCTCCTCCTGAGAGAAGCGAGGAACCTCAACAGAGATGAAGAGGGGAAAAAACAGCTTTCACCTCGGTGACGCCCGTGCTGAGCAAGAAAAAGCCCTGCGCAACCACACTAGCGCATCCGTAGTGCGGCGACAACACCGGGCCCCGTGAACCCTTGCCCGGCTTTTCCAACCAGCCCCGATCTCTTCTCATCGCTTGAAGCAGCAGCGGAACCTGTAGAGAATTCAGCCACAGCCATATTGCCTCTGCCTGACAAACAAGGCCGCCATCTTTTTCTCGAGCAATTCTCGCAAAGCGACCCTGACTGCAGCCCCAGAAGGGAATAGCCCCTACTTAGCAGAGGCAGCTTCGCCCCTTCTCAGTACTGGCAGCACCCGAGACAAGCATCGAAAGGTCATCGACCTCACCCACCACAACTTAGGAGAGGACGATATATGCAAAAACATTGCGTCTGATCTCCCAGTAACGGCGTGTTCGCGCTCAGGGAAGAACCTCATCGTTCGCTTTGAGGGCACCAAACCGCCCGTGGAGGTCTCCCTGTACAAACAGCACCGAACCGTGAAAGCACGGCGCCCGCGACCTGTTCAGTGCGATTCCTGCGGTCGGTATGGACACGTCCAGGCCACCTGCACGTTCGACCGACGCTGTCTTCGCTGTGGGGCAGGCAACGAACAGTCGGAATGCACAGCAACTGCGGCCAAATGCCTCTTTTGTGGTGGCAAGCACGTTGCCACGGAACCGCGCTGCCCTCGCTGGCAAACGGAGCGGCAACTCGCAGAGGTTCGCGCTCAGGCCAGGATACCGCTAGCCAGGCGGTGCAGACACACGGCGCCGCGAAGAGCTCCTCCGAGCAGGCCCGTGTTTTTCCAGCCAACTAGGCAGGGCCTGCTGTACTCTGCCATCGCTGGAGGCAGCTCAAACAACGAGCTACCAGCATCCACTCCCACCGACCCCTATGCGAGCGCTCGGCGCGATTTGACGATCGCCGTGCTCACAGCAGCAGTCAAAACAGCGCTGGAGTTTCTCCCGCCGAACTCTCCTGCCCACTTGCTGTGCACCGCAGCTCTCGCCACACAACAAGCCCTAAACCAACATGGCTAGGGACCTCAGCAATCGCCCCAGGCCGCGCATCCTGCAATGGAATTTTTGCTCGCTGCGCCGCCGACACGCCGAACTTGCGGAGCACAAATCTCTGCATGAATTCAACATTCTCGCCCTGCAGGAGACGCACGCACCCCCGTGCCGAGGACCTGACGCTTCACAACTTCATCGGCTACAGCGGACCGACGACGTGCGTGCTGAGCAACTGCTCTGATGCGCCCTGCACTGACCCCGGTCATCCCCCTGGCTCGCCCCGAACTGCCCTGTATGTGCGCCCGCACACACCTGCATTCCCTGTGAACGGTTCTGTGATGACGCAGTGGAGTGCCTCGCAATGACAGTGCGTGTGGGTGGATCGGATCGGACCATTACCCCATCGCCCACTCGCCCTGCCACCCGAGTCGCGGGGCGAAGCGCGTGTACAGTGTCGTGAGGTGGCGTGTTTTTCGTGAACTTTGCACGAAACCGACGCTCGCCAGTGATTTTTTCACTCACATAGCGGAGTGCACGCGTTCAGCCACAACGCGCTGTGTTGTGCCTGCCGACTCCCCGTGCCCTGACGTGAAGCTGTTGAATTTGCGCGCCGCTCGCCGACGTGCACAGCGCATCGCGACCCGTGCGGACCGTGTAGAACACTGGACAGTGCACAATCGCATAGATGCGGTCTGCAGACGACAGGCACGGCGACTCAGGCGCAACATCTGGTCCGGCGTCTGCTCGTCTCTCAGCAATCCACGTCGCCGTAATCGCGCCTGGCCCATCATGAGAGGACTTCTCAATCCAAGGGCCGCTCGCCACCCTGTGCTCGCGATTGCGGTGGCTTGCGGCATCACAGAGCTGGAACTTTCAGAGCTATTAGCAGACGCTTTTACCCCAGCCCTCCCTGCGTCTCCGAGCGTGAGTGCCAGCACTCTCGGAGGCCACCGTCCGACCTTATCGCGCTCTGCGCCGACAGACGCGGCCGTCTCGCAGCAACTCGCTTGCCTGTGCGACGCTGAGTTCACTGATCACGAACTCGCTCGTGTGCTCAACCGCAGACGTCACCGCAGCGTGCCAGGGCCGGACGGCGCAAAGAAGTCCTCGCTGGACTGAACAGTATGTATGTCTGGAGTAACAGTATATCTACGAGACATACTGTTACTTCATAGAACTCTGGAAAAGCAATGCATGCATGGATAGAAAAGTTATGTGGAAGCATGGCTAAAAGTGAGGCAGTAGTGCTTATTTTTGGTTAAAATTACCGGTTAGCTTATCCATGAAACCTGTGCTGTCGGTGGATGCTGCAATATAGCCCGGCAAGGAATTTCAGCTAATTATTGCTTAGGGCAAAGAGGAAGTGTCAATCTCCTACCTATGGCCATTTACACGTTCAAGTGCGTGACTGCAGGTTAAGAGAGCAGATAGTCTCGCCAGTGCCCTGAGCACGACGACGTGACTGGATGATGGTGAAACTAGTGAAGTGGGCATTGGCATGACATGATGCCGCACCACACAAACCAGATTAATTGTTCATTTCAAGAAAGTAGTGATCCCGCTATTTGAATATTGTGACAAAATAAAACAAGCAGCACAAATTCCAATGACTTCCAAATTAGCACAGACATGAATGGGATGTGTGCTGTATCAAATATACATATTAAGTATCATATATAATTGGTCATAGTTGAAATCAAGAAGAAATGGATATGGGCCGGGCACGTAGCACGTCGACAGGATAACCGGTGGTCATTAAGGGTAACTGACTGGATTCCAAGAGATGGCAAACGCGTGAGGAGGAGACAGAAAATTAGGTGGGTAGATGAGATTAAGAAGTTTGTAGGTATAACGTGGCAGCAGAAAGCACAGGACCGGGATGATTGGCGGAACATGAGAGGCCTTTGCCCTGCAGTGGGCGTAGATAGGCTGATGATGATAATTGGTCTGCATGCATGTTGTGGTCAAGACTGAACAAATGTGTTCTTTGGGACCTGCTTACTCAACACATTGCCCATCTCTACTAGGTACAAAGGAAAGCTATAAGGTTTACTTATAAGTTTTATTCCTTTTTGACTCGCCCACTAAAGTAATGCATGCTAACGGCATAGAATGGCGTTATCCTGCGTTACTTCGGTCAGTGAAGTGACCAAGGAAAACCTCACTTTTGTGGTTTCTTTACTTGCTTTGGAATCGGGAACTAGCAATCAACTCTTCACCCTATCTTTCATTTTCAACATCAAGGCATGCTCGCCACCATCATCCTAATTCACTGAACCACATGTAACACGAACAGATTTACTAAAGTTTTTTATCCCTTGCACTGTAATCGATTCAAATATTTTTTTACTGCCTGCTGCCACATTGCGAGATTTTCATACTTTATAACTTTGCAAATATTCTTCTTATTCACCCTGCTTAGGACTACAAGGTTTGCAGTATTGAGTAAAGAAGAAAGAAGGCATGTAGGTTGTTCATCTGAGGAGGTGCTGTTGATAATAACAGCTCTGCTTTTATTAATAACCTGTAAATATTAACCAGGTTCTTTTGATCAAAAAAGCACCATATTTGCATGTGTTATACAGGTATTAAACAAATAAGTTGGAGAAATGAGATAAGTGAAGTAAGTTTCATAAAAAGGGAATGTTTTTCCACGAAATTGTTTAACATCATAGCACCAGTATCAGTACTGTGTTCTCAGGATACTACACAGCTTAAAATACTGCTCTTCAAGTAGTGTGACTTAATGTCGACATTGTGGCCAGCTGCTTTGTCAAGAACGCTCGAAAGAATACACTCCAAAAATATTTTACCCGCACTGTGGTCTGCATGTTTTTGTATTTAGCTATTCTGTATGGTTTACTACATATATTTTAAAAGTAACTAGTTTTTTGTTGTTTTATTTCACCTGCAAGATTTCCAGAATGTTTACATTTTACTCACTCCATTTTGTCTGTGAACTTGGGTTGCCAAGACATTGTACAGTTCAACAACGAAACATTCAGTGGCCACTAGTAAGTGCGAATGGGACCTGGTCTGAAGCTTGCTCCAGTTTTCTACATATTTTACCCTAATATAATTTTCCTTCGCAGGTTTCTGGCACATCGCTCCAGTATGAAAGTAATTGCTAAATCGTACCACATCTGTGATAGCACAGCCTCCAACATTTTTCCCCAAACCTGCTTGGCCTTGAAAAGTGTTTGAGACCACTTTAGTTCCCCACACCAACAACGGTCAAGTGGAGTCAAATAACCCAAGACTTCGAGAAACTATGGCACTTTCTCAACTGCATTGGCCCACTCGTTGTGAAGCATGTTTACATTGAAGCTCCACCACAATCAGGTTCTATTGCGCGTTGTTATAAGGGTCCTTTTAGAACAATTCTCCTTGCATTTTGTGATGCAAAGTACCGTTTCACCTTGGTCAATATAGGAGAGTGCGGATCACGTGGTGAAGCAGGCCTCTTTGGTGATCGCAGCATGGGCAAGCATTTAGACAATCACCAGCTCAGTATTCCATCTCCAAGCAATGTTCCAGGTGCTTCAATCAAGTTGCCCTACGTACTTGTTGGGGATGAGGCATTTCCTTTGGAGGAAAATCTCATGCAACCATACCCTGATTCACAGATTGATGATGACCGCAGGGTGTTTAACTACAGGTTGAGTCGCGCTAGGCGCACCATCGAGAACATGTTTGGCATTCTTGCTAACAGGTGGCGCATTCTCCGTCAAGATATCCGAGCGTCTCCATACACTGTTGACCTCATTGTGTGGCAAACAGTTATTTTGCGCAACTTTCTCAGAACACTTGATGGTGAAGAGACGGTTGTTTTAGCACTGTTGTGACAAGGATGTTGAAAGGGTTGGGAAGAATGGTGAAATCCTTCCAGGCAGTTCAAGATTGGGCGAAGCTGGCACTGGAGGTCTGTTTAAAGATGCCAGGTCTCTTGGTCATAACAATTACAGTGTCAAAGCCAAGTCGGTGAGAGATGCCTTCAAGGCATACTTCCAATCTCCAGAAGGGCTGGTGCCATGGCAAGAGAAAGTGCTGTGGGCAGACCCTTAGAGCATGCAGCCTCCCTACACTGCTTCCAACTGCTAAGATTTGAGTTGCCCTTTTGGCACTACTATTCCCTTCAGCATGGTCAGTAGTGAAAAGATGCTGCCTGGTCAGTTATCATGATAAAAGCGAAATTCGAAATGTGAAGTAACTTCCTTTTAATTGCTCAGTGACTAAATTTGTTTGCCATCAGGATAAAATACCAAGGTTATTGGACTAATCTAAATGCTAAGGAGGGGGAACTATGCAGCATATTCTTTTTGCGGTGACACACGTGCACTTCTTCAACACTGGTGCAATTTGTTTTGTAATAACGATATGTGGTGTGATGTAAGATTGTAACTGTTGCCTTACGGTAGCGTAGTGTTTTAAAAGTTTGCATAGGCCATTTGTGTTCCGCAGCGTGTCATCAACCACTGCATGTGTCAGCGCCTTTTCAGCTGCAGGCTCTTAGTATGTAGCTGTACATGTGTAGTACATGAAATGTGCAAACATTTCATGTGCAGGTGAAGTTGCTGAGCTAAACCACTGCAGTGCGATTGGTGTGTTTTCAAAAGGTGTGCTTGTGCCTTGTTCCTCTCCACCCCCTTGATGTGCTGGCACCACGACGCTAGGACGCGATAACTGGCCTGCCATTAATCGGGTTCCCTGCTCCTGGAATTTATAATGGTTTGCCTTCCGCAGTCACCGACCACTGCTTGTGTCAGCATCTTTGCAGCTGTGGGCTTTGAGCATGTGGGTGCACAGGTGTTTGTACAGGCCAGTTGCAAAGATTTCATGTACTGGTCATGACTGCAGAATCATTCAACGATGTAAATACATTTGCTTTAGTTAAAAACCCGTATGGCCTTCAGTACATGCTGTATTTGATCGCTGCCTGTCATGTTTTTGAGCGTGGTTTCTTAGTGCATGTCGATATTTTTCGTTGTGTTTTTGTATTGTTGTTGGCTCGTGTTCTGCTTTCCTTTTTTATTGTTGCAGCCTCAAGTGGTCATGCTACTTAACATCCTTGTGGCGGCCGTGGGGGTGCCACTGATGCGTATCCTTTGCCTCATGTTCTATTTCGTATCAATGTGTTGTGCCATATCAATCGCCTTCGCTGAACAGACGGCTGGACAACCAGACCATGCCGCGGGACTCTCGGCAGTACCTGCCTGATAGAGAGCGCGGTCCCCAGGTGGCGGATGGGGAACCTGCTGTTGCACTAGACAGCAACAGCAGTGGTGCTGGGACCTCACGGATCAACAGGCCTGCCTTTTCTCCCGAGATTACTTTAGGTGCTCCTGCTGAACTGCGAATTCCAGAAGCAGTGAAGCTTGCAGACCTGAATAAATGTGATAAATTGTTGTGCCTCGCACTTTGTCCTCTTGCTTGGAACACTACCCTGACCGTGTGGCTGTTGCACACATCAATGCAATAGAGCAGTCTTCACTATCGTTAGCGCTCTTTGGCAATGCCTACATTGTATACAATAATCTCGACAGATGTACCTGGCAGCCCATTCATCAAGTCTTCACCATGCATATTGCGAGATCGCGTTGATTGATATATGCCATTTTTATGGCACAAGGGCCAGTGGTGGCCAAAGAGTACCTGGTCATAACATGGGATGTGATCAATGATGATGTTTGGTAGCTGTATGGTGTTTGGTGCGTAAAACATACAATTGTTAAAATCATGATAGCGGCGTGAATTTTGTGTAATGAGGATAAATGAGTAGTGCTTGTGATACGATTAGTGCGGTTTTGTGGCGCAAGGGCCATGGGTGGCCAAAGAGCGCCATGTCTATTATGTGGCGTTAGCAATGACCAATGATTACGATGACCGGGTGTATTGTGGCTGTATAGAGGCCTAAAATCACGTGCTTTAAAGAAGCGTAAAAGATGTGTATACGGTATAAAATTATGGCAGTGACAAGTGGTGTGATCTATGGGTATGGGATAAATGACGAGTGAGCATAGTATTTACAAGCGAGAGGCGGGATAACAGCACGAATGCTTCCTCAAGGCCTTTGCGCCGAAAGGCAGGTGTTTCCTTTGATAGAGTTACCGCAGCAGCAGCCTCAGTCATGAGGCCGCGCTACGGAGCGCCTGGAAAAATAACGTTGAAGTTTCGACATCTTTGAGAAATTCGAAAAGAGACTGATATTTAAAAAGTGGTTCTCTGCCAATGAACATACCGAGATGAAGTGGGAACTGCAGGTATATTGGTGAAAAATGCTTTTTTCTGAGAGCGTCGAATTCCGTGCATTCCAGTAGGGTGTGGAGTACAGTTAGTGGATCACCACAGTGATCACACAGAGGTGGATCGCCTCCGGACAAAAGATATGAACGTGTACTATGTGTGTGGCCTATCCTCAGTCTCCAAAGTGTAACTTCTGTGTAGCGTGACTTCGATACCGGCGGCCAATTGCCCAGATGCGGTTTGACAACGTGTAGCTTATTTCTTGTCTGCGTATCCCATGTGCTCTGCCAAAAGGCCCTGAGCTTTCTTTTGAGTAAGGGTTTTAAGTCTAGTGGGGGAATAGCTACGAGTGTATTGGGACTGTTTTCGTGGGCGGATACTGCTAGGTGATCCGCCAACACGTTGCCTGGAATCTCGCGGTGCCCTGGCACCCAGCACACTACAACATGTTGTTCGAGTGTGTATATAGTGCATAAAAGAGAGTATAGCGAGACAAGGACAGGGTTCTAGTGTTTTTTCAGAGTTTTTAAAGCTTTTACCACGCTTAGGGAATCCGTGTAAATAACTGCCTTTTGTAGTTTTGATTGGTTTATGTGCTTAACAGCCGCAAGTATCGCGTAAGCTTCCGCTGTGAAGATACTTGAGTTTGGGTCCAGAATACCGGAATCGGAAAAGGATGGACCAACCGCTGTGTACGACACAGAAGTATTGGACTTTGAGGCGTCTGTAAAGAATTCTGGACAAGTGTATTTGTCCTGGAGTTCGAGGAAGTGTGTACGGATGTGTGCAAGTGGCGCGTGCTTGGTAACTTCCACGAAGGAAACATCACAATCTATAAGCTGCCACTGCCAGGGCGGGAGATGTGGAGCGGGACCCATTAGAGAGTGTTCGAGAAGTGGCACACCCGTTTCTACAGCTAGGCCCCTCACACGGAGCGAGTAGGGCTGTGTCATCGAAGGACGGTTGTTGTAAAGGGCAGAACTGGACAAATCATTGATTGTGGAGTGTGAGGGGTGTTCCCTGTCTGCGTTCACCTTCAGAAAATATACAAATGATAAGTAGGATCTCTGTAGGTGGAGCGACCACTCGTTTGATTCGGCGTAGAGGCTTTCTACGGGGCTAGTTCGAAAGGCACCCGTAGATAGCCGAATGCCTAGATGGTGGACAGGGTCAAGCATCTTTAGGGCGCTTGGCATCGCAGATTGATAGATTATTGCCCCGTAGTCTAGGCGAGTGCGTATGAGGCTTTTATACAAGTTCATCAAACACTTTTTGTCACTACCCCACGTAGTGCGTGACAACACTTTTAGAATTCATTGCCCTTATGCATTTGTTTTTTAAATGCTTAATGTGTGATACGAACGTCAGCTTATTATCCAGGATAAGGCCTAAGAATTTGTGCTCCGTCTTCACAGAGAGCTGTTGACCATGCAGGTCAATATCTGGATCAGGATGAAGGCCTATCTTTCGAGAGAACAGACTGAAGCCATTCTCATTTGCCCATTTAGAGATCTTGTTCGAACCTAGCTGGACCTGACGCTCACACATGGAGAGGTTGCACGATTTAAAACCGACCTGGATATCGTCGAGATATGTGCAGTAAAACATATTTCATGGAATGCAAAGACGCAAGGAATTCATTTTGATAATAAACAGTGTACAGCTAAGTACACCACCCTGTGGCACTCCAGTTTCTTGAAGGAATGGTATTGATGGAACATTTCCTACTCGGACACGGAACGTACGATCCGACGAGTAGCTCTCTATTATATCTAGCATTCTACCACGTACACCAAGGTGGGACAGGTCTCTTAATATTCCAAAGCCCCTGGTGGCGTTGTAAGCCTTTTCCATATCGAGGAACACAGAAAGGAAGAACTGCTTGTGTACAAAAGCGTCACGGATTTGTGCCTCGATACGTAACAGGTGGTCGGTCGTGGATCTACCCTCGCGAAATCCGCGCTGGTATGGGTCAAGCAGATTGTTTGTTTCGAGGAAATGTATAAGTTGGCGGTTTAACATCTTTCCAAAAAGTTTGCACAGGCAGCTTGTTAGTGCGATGGGCCTGTAGCTCGTAACGGAAGATGGATCCTTGTCCTGTTTAAGAACAGGAATGACAATGGCCTCTTTCCAAGACGTGGGGATTTCGCCAGAAAACCAGATAGCATTGTACAAGGAAAGTAAGGTTCTTTGCGCTTCGGCAGGTAGGTTTTTCAACATGTCATATACCACACAGTCAGAACCTGGGGCGGAATTACTGCAGCTGTTAAGCGATACCTGGAGCTCAGCTAAGCTGAAGGGTTGGTTGTATGCCTCGTTTTTTGTACATTTCCGCTCTAGTTTTTGTTTTTCTATTCTTGTTTTGCACTGTTCGAAGACTTCGGAGTAATGCGCGGAACTGGACACTTGTTCAAAGTGTGCGCCGAGGAAGTTTGCCTGGTCTTCCAAGGTGTCGCCTTGTGTGTTTACTAGAGGAATTGAATGTGCTTGCCACCCTGCTACCCTACTAACCATGTTGCAGACTTTAGCCTCCTGTGTGTACGAATTGATCCCCGTTAAAAACTTCTCCCAACTTTCTCTTCTTGCCTGTCAACGCGTTCTCCTGCCTTGAGATTTTATGTTCCTAAAACTCTCAAGATTCTCAGCTGTCGGAGAGTCCCGAAGCAACGTCCATGCTTTGTTTTGTTTTTGGCGCGCCTTCCGGCATTCATTGTTCCACCATGACATCCGTCGTTTGCCAGACAGTCCACTTGTTTGTGGGAGACATTTCGTGGCAGCATTAATAAGAAAAGCTGTAAAGTATTCTACAGCTGCACCTATGCTTAAATCACACATGTCTGTCCAACTTAAGAGAGCCGTCTTACGAAACTGTTCCCAATCGGCTTTGTCAATGTGCCATTTGGGAACCTGCGGGGGACATTCATTTACTATTTGTGTGCTCAGCACTATAGGAAAGTGGTCACTTCCGTAAGGGTTATTAATGACCTTCCATTGAAGTAAGGGTACATCATTTGGAAGTATCCCAGTCACAGTCACAACACATAGGTCCATGAACACTGTCCGTGGTGTTGTCTCAGATGAAGATCTCCTAAACGTCTCTGAAACAGAACTTCTTGACGGATGGAAACAACAAAACGTGGTCAATGTACAAAGAATCAAAATAAGAAGAGACAACCAAGAGAAGCCAACCAAGAGAAGCCAACCAAGCACCTAAACTAACATTCGGATCGAGCGAGCTACCAGAGACCATAGAAACAGGCTACACGAAACTGAGAGTCCGTCCATACATTCCAAATCCACGAAGGTGTTTTAACTGCCAAAGGTACGGCCATAGCTCTCTAACATGCAAAGGACAACCCACTTGTGCAAGGTGTGCCTCTAAAGACCACATGTCAGAAAAATGTGAGGCTGCAGCTCGCTGTGTGAACTGCGGTGATGACCACCCAGCGTACTCACGGTCCTGTGCGGCGTGGAAGAAAGAAAAAGACATTATTTCACTGAAAGTAAGAGAAAAACATTTCTTTTAGGGAAGCCAGAAAGAGATGCTCACTATTCCATGGCACGATTTATGCGGATGCGGCGTGTCAGGGGGCAGCGTCGCACCGGGTCCGCCACTCGCCCGGCCCGTCCTGAGCGGACCGTGGGCTGTGGCACCTGCCCCCAAGGCGGCAGTAGTCTAGGCTACTCCACCAACTCGCGAACAGGGACCGGCGACTCCAGGGCCGTCGGGTCTCAAGGCCTCGTCTCACCAGGCGAGGCCCGAAACTCGAACCACTAGCCCGCCCGTGCGGGCATCCAGTGCCTCCGAGGAGGCAATGGACACTACATCGGCACCTCAGGTGCCGCAACACCGGCGCAGTTCTCTGGACCGCGCCAAGAAAACAAAAATGCCAATAACGGGGCCTACCGACGGCCCTGCTACTTGAGCTCTAACTTTCGACTTAAACAACACTCATTCCTTTTCGTACACACAGCACTACCTAACTTCCAATATGGAAGCACAAATTATGCTTGTGATACGAAAATAGAGTGTAGAGGTAGCACGAAAACCTCACGAACGCCCTTGAGACTAAGGGCCCTGAGGTAGGTCTTTCTCTTAATGAAACAACCGCAACATCGACCTCTCTTACCGTGATATGAATCACCTGTGTATATGATGTCAAAACTACAAAGTTCTTTTAAATATCTTAGAAGATATTCATATTTAAAAAGGGGGTCCTTGCCTAGCAACATTACTGGATGTAGTGGGATTTGCTGTCGGACTGGTACTGGAAATTGTTTCCTCATAAGTGCTTCAAGTTCCCGGCATTCCAACAAGACATGAAAGACCGAGAGTGACTGGCCCCATTTATCACAGCTGGGTGGCTCACCACCGGATAAAAGGTACGCGTGTGTGCTGTGTGTGTGTCTTATTCTAAGTCTGCAGAATGTTACTTTGGTGCAGCGTGTCTGAAGTGGGCGTCCAGCTACCGAGGTATGGCTTAACCAAGTGTAATTTGTTACGTATTTCTAGATCCCATGACCTTTGCCAAAAGGCCCTGAGCCTTTTCCGTAAAAAGGGCTTCAGGTCCATTATGGGAACACCCATATATTGTATTAGTAGGATGTACGTGGACAGAAGTGGCTAGCTGGTCAGCCAAGACCATTGCCTTCGCACAACACGATATGTTGGCCAGATGCATACATGGTGCAAAGGAATGCATACAGTTCCATCACTACAGGGTTTTTATTTTTTCCGAGAGACATGACGGCTTTCGCCACACTGAGAGAGTCTGTGAATATAACAGATTTTTCTAACTTTTCTTTGCTGATGTTTCACTGCAGTCAATAGCGCAAAGGCTTCTGCTGTGAAGATACTTGTTCCTCGGTGCATAGCGCTGGAGTCTGTAAATTAAGGACCGATCGCCGCATAATGAACACCGGCATGCGACTTGGATGCATCAGTAAATAACTCAGCACAACAGTACTTTGCCTGTAGTTCAAGAAAATGCATATGTATGTGCGCTTGTGGAGCATGTTTGGAGGTTTCGATGAAGGATATGTCACAATCAATTTCTTGGCACTGCCATGGCGGGAATGGTCTCGCCGGAAGCATTACATGGTGTGTAATAATTGAGCCATCCATTTCTTCATTAAGCTTCCTGACGCGAAGTGAGAAAGGCTCTCTCAGTCCCGGTCGCTTGTAGAATAGTGTGGCACATCCTGTATCGTTTACAGTAGGATAAGAAGGGTCTTCAGATTGTGCATTCACATTGAGAAAATACATGAAGGTATTGTATGACCGTTGCAAAGTGAGTGGCCACTCGTTTGATTCCACGTAGAGCCTTTGTACAGGGCTCGTCCTGAAGGCGCCAGTAGCTAGGCATATGACCAAATAGTGAATTGGATCAAGCATTTCCAGTGCACTTGGTGCGGCAGAGTGATACACCTCACTCCCGTAGTCTAAACGTGTCTTGACAAGACTCTTGTACAGGTTCATGAAGCCCTTCCTATCACTTCCCCATGTAGTGTGTGACAGTATTTTAGGCACTTTGTTTTAATGTACTTGATGTGTGAGATGAAGGACAGTTTTGAGTCAAGAATGACACCTAGAAACTTATGTTCTTTGTTGACCTGCAAGCGTTGTCCATCCAGCGTGACCTCAGGATCTGATACAAGGCCTCTTTTTCTGTTAAAAAGAACACACGAGCTTTTCAGGGGGTTTATCCTAAAACCATTTTCATTTGCCTACTTTGTTACTTTTTCAGGCCAAGCTGAACTTGTCGCTCACAGATTGAGAGGTTACATGATTTAAAGCCTATTTGGACACTATCAACATATACACAGTAAAACATTGCGGAAGGAATAACCGTACGGGGGGGGGGGGGGGTTCATTTTCACAATGAAGAGGGTGCAACTAAGCACTCCTCCTTGCGGCACACCACTATATTGAGTGAACGATTTCGACAGGACATCTCCCACTCAAAAGTGAAAAGTGCAATTAAACAGGTAACTTTCTAATGTTTTGAACATGCTGCCTCGAACACCCAACGCGGACAGGTCTTTGAGGATTCCAAATCGCCATGTTGTGTCAGGCTTTCTCGAGGTCAAGAAATATGGAAAGAAAAAAACTGTTTATGAATAAAGGCACCTCTAATTATTCCCTCAATGCGAACAAGGTGGTCTAATGTTGAGCGACCCTCCCTGAAGCCGCACTGAAGTGGGTCTAGTAGGTTGTTGTTTTCGAGAAGATAGATTAATCGCCGGTTTATCATTTTTTCATAGAGTTTGCACAAGCAGTTCGTCAATGCTATTGGCCTATATAGCTACTGGCCAAGGACGGATCTTTCCCTTACTTGTGTATCAGAATTATAATGACTTCTTTCCAAGACGTTTGAATGACCCTGCTGCCCACATGATTTTGCAAAGAGACAGAAGTGCATTTAGTGCTTCGGGGTTTAAGTTCTTGATCATCTCGCACATTATACGATGACCACCTGGTGCTGAGTTGTTGCAGGAATTCAGAGCGGCACTGAGTTCGGCTACATTAAACGGACGGTTGTAAGGTTCATCTTTTGCACGCTTTTGTTCAAGGCGTTCCCGCTCTGTGCGTTCCATGAACTTCAGGAAAGTGTGATTACAATTATAATGGAATGCACTAGAAATATGTTCAAAGTGTTCACCCAGAAAGTCTGCCTGGTCTTCCATGCTATTGCCTTCGGTATTTACTAAGGGTAGTGGTTGCGTTCACCGGCCAGTTAATTTTTTAGGCTACTCCACACCTTACTCTCATCCGTATAACTGTGGAGTCTGTTGAGGACTGATAGCGTTGAGGACTGATGGTCGTTGAGGACTGATAGCGGAGCGCACTGTCCTTGACCGACTGATAACGCGCCGTCGCGCGACTCATGTTTAACCGCAGACGCAAACATTTGAGTGATAACAAACACTTATGTCTAGACAGTGCTCACGCCACTCGTGGACGTGATAGATAAGACAGTGAGTTTAAGCAGCTCTGTTGGGGCGCCCCCTAGACATGAGCGAGCTAGAGTGGGACTCTGACGGTCTAGACGCTGCTCTTGCCTCTGTGTGCGATCTTGTTGAATCTGCGCAGATTACGCCGCCCAACAGTCCTGAGATCGAGTGGGACACTGCCTGGGAGACGCAAAACTTGCACAATGGCCTTGGAAGTGAACCAGCGAGTCCTGCGGGACCTCAAAGTGACCGCGAACGTAAGACACCATCCTTACCTGATAGTGAAGGATGACAAGGAATATCTGGGCAACTTTTGGAGTTACATGGCAGCATATCCAGATCACGAAATGAGACACAAGAAAAAGGTGAGCTTGAAAGCTCTGATGATGTGGTTGTTGTCTCTGTACGACGAGCCAAACGTAAACTTTCAAGTTCTGATAGCACCGACCAATCGCTTCATAAAGCAGATTGTAAAGAAAAAGTGGATAAAGAAGAAGGTATGGAGCAAATTCCTCAGGGTCATTTATTGCCTAATGGACGACATACCAGCTCTTGGCGAGGATGGAGAAATGGAGTCTTCACCGGGAGAAGTCTTAGGGAGCTTTTTCAACACACTTCTGGAGTCGTTGTGCCGGCACATCGTGTTATTCACGACATCCTACCCGATGCAGATGGTCGAGGAGTTAATCTCTTGTTGGAACAGATCGGACGAACCAGACGCACAAATGGACTTTGAGTGGTTGCCATACATCGAGGTGAATATGCTTCTCCAACAGTGGAGCTACCTGAGCAACTACAAAACAGAGACGAAGCCATCGCTGCAGCCAAAATCATTAGCTCAAGCTATGGGAATGGAAAAGATCGACACGCCCACATCATCCACGTATGCCCTTGGGCTTCCAACTATTGCCGATGCAAGCCCCTCCAGGGAGTGCCGATCAAGCGACGAACTAGACCATCAAAGCCTTGGCAGTACCTCACAGTGGAGCACTTCTCCAATCTCATCGAGTACACAATGCTATACCCCAGGCAGTTGTGTCTATTTGAAATCGGCGGCTCACCCGTCTACATCTCACTTGCTTCAGGTATGTTTTTTTTTTGTGTTTTCGCTATGAAAATGTTTTGATTATTATTTTTTTTATAATACAGATAAGAGTGACGGAGGTGGAGCCCGATCCCAGGAGACCTGGAATGCACTCTGGCCGGCTGGTTACCAGACTGTCTGTGCCGATTTCCCAGCAGGCGAACATCCGATGCAAGTCTTGATGCAAGCGGCTCTGGAGATGATTATCACGGAACATCGTTCCACGAGCAACCCAAACGAAGACCACAAGACTCCACAGTTACTCTCATCCACAGCCTGTCGACGCACTCGTCTGCCCTGCGACTTGGTTTTCTTGAAATTAACGAGGTTCTCAGCTGTTTGATGGTCACGAAGTAAACCCCAAGCTTTACGAAGTAAACACACGCACAATCTTTTTTTTTTATATTTAAGGTGTCAGTGTATGTTTCACCGCATGTCGCTTCCTGAACGTCCAACCCCAAGCAGGCGTATGAATACAACGAGGAAATGTTTGTGCTTTTTTTTTATCGACAACCAGCACGTACTCTACAGTCGGTACTTGCTACACTACGACAGTATCTTGCCCAATTTATTACATTAACAATTGATTAAACGACCACGCTGACTTTGCCTGTCAATATCACCAATAACAGCATCAGCCTTTCAAACGACATCTTCTCTGCAAATATTTATAACCATGTTTCCTTCTGGTATTTAACTCTTGAACATGCAATAAATCTGAAGTCAGTATGCTTCTGTCACTTGCGCAAATGAATTTCTAGATCGGCCCAAAGGCATTGTTCGCACACATTTGGTTCGGATTTGTGCTCTGTGCTGACCGGATGAAGCTATTCGCAGCCGTTCCGAGACGAAGCTGTAGCGTGTAGTGGCCATCGTTCCATGGTGCCGTGGTTGGTCGGTGTGCGTGAGCGAAAAAAAAAATGTTCGCATTCGTAAAATACGAGGACAACTACAAGGCTATAATTGCCCATCAGCCTTGTGAAAGCGTTTTCGCCGAAAAGCGAAGATGATTTTGAGAGGACCAAGAAAGTCCAGGCGTATTGGAGAAGCGAGGATGGCGAAATCCAGGGCTACTATCCTGCTTTTGTCTACGCCCTGGCAGGTGAGTGTGCCATACAAATATTTTCAACTCTAGTTGTATGGTATTGTTAAAGTGGTTATAACTATTTCAGTTATGTACTAATAAAAATGTTGACATAGCTGAAGTGGTTGCCGGTGTCTCTCTCGTATAAGTTGCTTGTCTATGCGAAATTGTGACTGGGTAGGGGGTAGACGCACGCGTGTGCGTTGCACACGTACACAGACCTTATGTATTTATATATATCAGTAGTGTTGAAATTGTTCATATGAAACATATTGTTGCCTTTTTTGTTTCTTGCTATACTCCTCATCGTTGGAAGAAAGGCACCCGTGAAAGAGCACCCACTTAAAAATACACGTGCGGACGTCTAGCAGGTTTACTTGTAGAAATGATCTATGTCATAGACGATGTGGACAAGTTTATATTCAGGTGTCAATACTGCAGCCGAAGACTACATCATTTTACCTTTCTACATGTATAATTTGCGTGCCCTTCTAGCAGCCGTTATAGATATTTATGATAAAAAGACAGGGCATGCAAACACTGGACACAAGAAATAAGCCAAGATCGCATAAACGCCGACTAACAACTGAAGAGGCGCACAGTGGGGGAAGAGAAAGAAGGCGCGAAAACTTATCTGCGCATGCCCAGGTAATAGGCGAACCTATCAATCTGGCACACGTGGGGGTCTACGTGAAAGATCACTGTTAAGGCATTTGATTTCACAGTTGTATCTCACAGGCTAAAGAATGTGGGAAGTAGATATGGCATTAATGTTGTTTCTACGGCTAGCAATATGATAGTGTATACCAAAGAAAACGAGCCCTTGAAATTAACACTTCTTTCCTTCATTCATTGCGAGGGTCTCGTTCTGGCAGACTTGATGCTTTCAGGTAGTATGCGAGGGATTATTGGTCAGCTGCCAGCTCGTAATAAGTTCACGTGCTACGTGACGCCAACAGGCAGAAAAAGAGTGTTCCACACTCGCAGTCATGGCTACTGGTGGCGCTGACTGACGCTCCCACGTTTAAATGCACACATATACCCTATAAAGTGGACGGGGGGGATGGCCGCCGCGGTAGCTCAGTTGGTAGAGCATCGGACGCGTTATTCGAAGGTCGCTGGTTCGGTCCCTGCCCGCGGCAAGCTATCTTTTCGTCCACTTTTCTTTCTTCACAATTACCTTACATTTATTACTAAAAACATCCCCTATACTTTCCTTGGCATTATTGTCAGTTAGTTCTCATTAATATTGTGTATACCAAAGAAAACGAGCCCTTGAAATTAACACTTCTTTCCTTCATTCATAGCGAGGGTCTCGTTCTGGCAGACTTGATGCTTTCAGGTAGTATGCGAGGGATTATTGGTCAGCTGCCAGCTCCTAATAAGTTCACGTGCTACGTGACGCCAACAGGCAGAAAAAGAGTGTTCCACACTTGCCGTCATGGCTACTGGCGGCGCTGACTGACGCTCCCACGTTTAAATGCACACATATACCCTATAAAGTGGACGGGGGGATGGCCGCCGCGGTAGCTCAGTTGGTAGAGCATCGGACGCGTTATTCGAAGGTCGCAGGTTCGGTCCCTGCCCGCGGCAAGCTATCTTTTCGTCCACTTTTCTTTCTTCACAATTACCTTACATTTATTACTAAAAACATCCCCTATACTTTCCTTGGCATTATTGTCTGTTAGTTCTCATTAATATTGTGTATACCAAAGAAAACGAGCCCTTGAAATTAACACTTCTTTCCTTCATTCTTAGCAATATGATACGTAAGATTTGTGCTGCAGCAGAGAGCGTGTAATAGACAAGAAGCGGACTGATATTTGTTTCATAAAACACGCCAACAAATTAACTGATTGCCATACAGGTGTGGTGTACAAGGTTCCTTTTAGCTGCGGCCGCTTCTACGTAGGATAGATGAGCCGCTGTGTTAACCAGAGGTTATTGGAACATAAATCGCTAAGTGCAGGCTTACCTTCTGATCTATCTTTACATTGTCGAGGGTGTAAATGCACACCAAAATGCGATGAATGATCAGTTTTGTACAGGCACAGGAATGAAGAAACGTGTTCAATGATTGAGGCATGGTATATCAATAGCAGTGATAGCACATGCGTGAGTTTATCGTCGATTAACTTGCATAAGATTAACTTGCATGCCTTAACAGTTATCTGTCATGTAGACCCCCACGCGTGCCATATTGATAGGTTTTGATAGGTGGAACTGTGGGGAAGGCAGCTGCATCCAGGAAAAGGACACGAGCTGGCCACGAGTTGGCAATAATGGAAATGATGAAAGAACAAAAAATGTTTCGGAGCATGAGAGAGGAATGCAAAACGCGAAAGCTCGAGCTTCGCAATGAGCAGTTGAAGCTGCATAAAGAAGCAGGCACAAGAGAAGAAAGGCTCACCGATGTACTCCTGATACACAAGAAAGGGCATACAACTACAACCTTTCAAAGACAGAAGGGTTGTTGAAAATGCATTTGGCCGTGGGAAGGCCAGATTTCGTTTCATTATGAAACGCATGGAGTGCAATCTCACCACCACTACCTTGGCTATTAAGGCATGTTGTGTTCTCCATATCACCTGCGGTTTTCAGTAACATGTTGAGCCACAATAGGAGCAGGAGGTAGCGATGTGGGATGCTTCTTGCGAGCAGCCAACTAGTACATCGGATGCGTCTAGCAAAAACGGTGAAGACGTGAGGACAGCGTTAGCAAAATACATACCTCTTTGCTAGAACTCAGCAGTCACTCACCGTCTCAGGTAGCTGAGCTAATCCAGTGTCTGCCAGTGAGCCTGTTTTTGAAGAATATATGCACCGTTTGCCTTCGGCTACTGCTTCGAAGCTATAGCCAAAGGCAAAACAAAGCCTTGCAGCAGCACTCGTATCCAGTGCCAGCCACCTGCTGGAATCCCTCTCTGCTGGAGCTGTTTTTGCAAAGCTAGATTTAGCACAGGCCTACCAGCAGCTGGCTCTCCGATGAATCTGCAGACGCACAGACCACTGTGTCTCATCCGGGTGCTTTTCATGTTCGCCGACTAGAATTCAGTGTCAGTGTCACACCTGGCATTTCCTAGAGCTCAATGGAAAACCTCCTGCGGGGACTACCAGGTGTCATTCCATATTTTGATAATGTCCTCATTTCGGGATCCTCACACCAGGAAGTGCTCAGTTGCCTTCGAGAGGTCCTCCAGCGGTTCCAAGATGCAGATTTAAAGTCAAAAAAGAAAAATGCCAGCTAGGAGCCACTCAAGTTCAATTTTTGTGGTTCCGAGTCGATGTTCATTGTTTCTTCATTTCAATCATCACAGAGAGTTTCAAACAATAACCTAGAGAGGAAACTGGCGCTGCGATCGTTCAACCACCATGGGAACGATGGGAAGTACAGGCTTCGGATTGGATTTCGTTAGCTAGCGAACGGTCTACGGAACATTTTCTACAGTTTCAGTTTCGTTCTTTGCGAGGCGTGGGCAGTGGGGTGCGTTGCAAAGCACTCAAGCAGTGCCTTTGTTGTTCAAACAGGCTGAAGACCGCTAGGGTTCTTGCTTTGCTGACACGTTGCAGCTTTACAGGTTGTATTTGAAAGCTTTAGCAAAGTGTCGTGCACTCACCGCTGCGCATAGATGCAGCGTCCCATGCCAGTGCAGGAAATTGCATAGAGTTCACGTTTTGTGATAAGTGCAATCTTTCAAATCGACTGCAGAACGACGGCGAAGCTAAGTAGACGCACCGTTACGCTCACATGACTTCACAACAAAACGAGAGATGCGTTGGGGGTCTGACCACTTGGACAGACGCACCTGGCATCGCAGCAGATGATATGTTAAGTGTTTCTCGCTCAATACAGTACTGTTATTTCCATAAATAGATAATACGTACTTTCGAGGGATAGACAAGCGCGTTTGTTTTATGTGTTGTAAAGAAAATAATTCATTATATTGTGATGCCAAATGTGGAACACAATTGCAGAACAATGCATACCCTGGTGGTTGAATTTGTCCAGGTTTCAGTTCCATCTCACGGTCACGCAAACTTTTTGCTATAAGTTTACGTACAAAAGAATGAAGCAAATTTTAATTGGAAATAACTTCATATCGCTTTGTTTTACACTCGGCAAACAATCTCAAGAACCTAATCCATCCGAAGCAAATCCGAAGCCTGTACTTCCCATCACTCCCACGGTGGTTGAAGCGCCGCTCAAGGAGCCCGCGTAGACACTAGCGCCAAATTCCCCTCTAGGTATTAATGTAAAACTCTATGACTCATCACGATGGCTCAGTTGACTGAAGCAGTCTGCTGCTGAGCATGTGATGGCAGAATAATATCCTGGCTTCTGCAGTGGCATTTCAATGGTAGTGAAATGAAAAAGTGCCCTTGTTCAGTGAAGTCTCAGTCTGGACATAGTTTTTATGCTCCTGCTCGTGTTGACTCTTTTCAGGTGCCATCTTGTTCACGGGTTCAAACCCAAAAAAGGTGCTGCGCCTTCTCTCGACCATTGGTGTGGTGGCACCAAAGCTTCGCCTTTTCTTCGTCATTCAATCTGCCTAGCTGTTTCCATCAGTGTACAAGGTAGGAAAGTGTATGCACATACCATGAACCGCAAATCAATTGAAAGTATAATGTACTAATTACTTGAAATTTTTGTTAAAACAGCTTTGGACAGATCAACAAAAGCATTTGCTTGAGGCATCAGAACCCCTCCGCCTGGCAGAAGATGGGAGGTGTGACTCCCCGGGATTCAGTGCCAAATACGTGACATACACTTTCATTGATGCCAGCCGCGATGTCATCCTCCACACACAACTTGTGCAGGTAAATGCCATTTCTCAAGTTGAGTAATGTCATTTCATGTACATACCACTCATACGTATTCATGCTGTGCAGGTAAATGAAGTGGGCAACAGTGTCCGAATGGAGCTGGAAGGACTGAAGAGAGGCCTACAGTTCCTGCTGGACATGAACCAGTGTATCAGCAGCATTGTCACTGACCGTCACAGCTCCATACGAGCTTATCTGAAAAGGGAGCATCCTGAAATTGCTCATCTTTTTGACTGCTGGCATGTTGCAAAAGGCAAGCATACCACAACTCCACAGTCGTCCAGCATCTGTTGGTTATTTCTAGAAAGCCTTCAAATTTCATTGCATTGCATTTCAGGAATAAAGAAGAAGCTTCTGGCCGCTTCTAAATGTCATGGGCTAGAAATCTTTGCAAAATGGACTCAGGGTGTTGTAAACCATTTTTACTTCTGTGCCGCATCGAGTGACAACCATGCAGAACAAATTTTGCCCGAGTGGTTATCTCTCGCAAACCACGTTGCCAGTATCCATGAGCATCGCTCGCCTATTTTCCCAAGGTGTGCCCACGACGACCTCACTGATGAGAACGGACTGTGGCTGGAGGAAGGTAGAGACCTTATTCTTCGGCAAATATTTTCAGAAGCAATTAACTTTCTTTTTAAAATTTTTTTATATAGGTTGTGATGCTCATCGAAACCTGACAGAAATCGTTCATGCGCCTTCACTTCAAAAGGACATTGGGCAACTTTCCACAGGAAAGCAGACCTACAGCTGCGAGGCTTTTCATAGTCTTATCAATCAGTTTGCCCCCAAGACATACCATTCCAGCTACAATGGAATGAAGGCCAGGTAAATGCTTGCACACATAATCATAAAATTGATGATATGTGGTGTTTAATGGCGCAAGGGCCAATTGATGGCCAAAGAGCGCCAGTTCATGAGACAAAGGATATGAACAATGGTTGCGGTAAGTAGCTGTATAGGGGCCTTAAAATTCCTCGCGCTAAAGGCGGGTAAAACATATATATATTAAAATCATGAGAGTGGCGTGAAATATGTGTGGTGGAATGAATGACAAGTGGTCGCAAGAATAAAAACTATGAAGATATGACATCAGCACGAATGCCTCGTCAATGCCCTTGAGTCCAAGGGCCGCGAGGCAAGTGCTGTCTTTAACGTATTCACCGCAGCAGCGACCTCTGTTTAGAGGCCGTGCTACGGGTCACCTTGATATATGACATGAAAACTGGGTACATCGTTTAAAAAAGCAGACAGTGACTGATATGTAAAAAGCGGGTCCCTACCGATGAACATTGAAGGGTGAAGTGGAAATTGCTGCCGGTAGGGTAATAAAAAGTGCTTTTTTCTGATAGCATCGAGTTCCTTGCACTGAATGAGGACGTGAAGGACCGTGAGTGGCTGACCACATCTATCACACAAAGGTGGCTCGCCACCGGACAGAAGGTGTGTGTGTGTACTGTATGTGTGGCCGATCCTAAGTCTGCAGAGTGTAACTTCTGTGTGGCGTGATTTTGATACTGGAGGCCAGTTACCGAGATGCGGTTTGACAACGTGTAGCTTATTTCGTGTATGCATATCCCATGTGGTCTGCCAAAAGGCTCTGAGCTTTCTTTTCAGGAAGTGTTTTAGGTCTAGTGGAGGAATAGCTAAGGATGTGTTGTGACTGTTTTCGTGGGCGGATGCTGCTAGCTGGTCCGCCAACACGTTGCCTTGTATCTCGCGGTGCCCTGGCACCCAGCACACTACGACATGTTGTTCGAGTGCGTATATCGTGCTTAAAAGAGAATACAGCGAGACAAAGACGGGGTTTTTGTGTCTTTTCAGAGTTTTTAAGGCTTTTACCACGCTTAGAGAATCTGTGTAAATCACTGCCTTTTGTAGTTTTAATTGTTGAATGTGTTTAACGGCCGCAAGTATCGCGTAAGCTTCTGCCGTGAAGATACTTGATTCAGGGTGTAGAATACCGGAATCCGTAAAGGATGGCCCGACGGCTGCGTAAGACACAGAAGTATTGGACTTTGAGGCGTCTGTAAAGAATTCTGCACAAGTGTATTTGTGTTGTAGTTCAAGGAAGTATGTACGGATATGTGCAATAGGCGCGTGTTTCGTTACTTCCATGAAAGAAAGGTCGCAGTCTATAAGCTGCCACCGCCACGGCGGTAGTTGTGCAGCGGGAGCCAATAGACAGTGTTCGAAAAGTGGCACACCCGTTTCCTCAGCCAAGCCCCTCACACGAAGTGAGTAGGGCTGTCGCACCGAAGGACGGTGGTCGAAAAGGGCAGAACTAGATAAGTCATTTATTGTGGGGTGTGAGGGGTGTTCTTTGTCTGCGTTCACTTTGAGATAGTATAGAAACGACATGTAGGATCGCTGCAGGTGGAGAGACCACTCGTTCGATTCGACGTAGAGGCTTTCCACGGGGCTGGTGCGAAAAGCACCCGTAGAAAGACGAATGCCCGAGTGGTGGACAGGGTCAAGCATCTTCAACGCGCTTGGTGTCGCAGACTGATATATTATCGCCCCATAATCCAGGCGCGTGCGTATGAGGCTTTTATAAAGATTCATCAGACACTTCTTGTCACTACCCCACGTAGTGCGTGACAACACCTTTAGAATATTCATGGTTTTTAAGCACTTGTTCTTTATATACTTTATGTGTGATATGAAGGTGAGTTTCGTGTCTAGAATTACGCCGAGGAATTTATGCTCCGTTTTCACAGGCAGCCGCTGACCATGCAGATTAATGTCCGGATCGGGATGGAGGCCTCTTTTTCTTGAGAATAATACGCAAGTACTTTTTTGCGGGTTAAGGCTGAACCCGTTCTCGTCTGCCCATTTGGATACCTTGTTTAAACCAAGTTGCACCTGCCGCTCGCACATTGAAAGGTTGCAGGATTTATAACCGATCTGCACATCATCGACATATGTGCAATAAAACATATTCCGTGGAATACACAGACGTAGGGAATTCATTTTATAATAAAAAGTGTGCAACTCAGAACACCACCTTGCGGCACTCCAGTTTCCTGGACAAATATTCGGGACAAGGCATTGCCCACTCGAACACGAAATGTTCGATTGGACAAGTAACTCTCTATTATATTTAACATTCTCCCGCGTACCCCTAAGTGGGACAGGTCTCTTAATATTCCAAAGCGCCATGTGGTGTCGTAGGCCTTTTCCATATCGAGGAACACCGAAAGGAAGAATTGCTTGTGGACAAAAGCGTCGCGAATTTGTGCCTCGATACGGATAAGGTGGTCAGTGGTAGACCTACCCTCTCGAAAACCGCACTGGTATGGGTCAAGTGATTTGTTTGTTTCGAGGAAATGTATAAGTCGGCGGTTTATCATCTTTTCAAAAACTTTACACAGGCAGCTCGTTAGTGCAATGGGCCTGTAGCTCGCAACGGAGGATGGGTCCTTGCCCTGTTTTAGAATAGGAATAATAATGGCTTCTTTCCAGGCCGAGGGGATCTCGCCTGAAAACCAAACAGCATTATACAGGGAAAGGAGAGTTTTTTGTGTTTCAGATGGCAGGTGTTTCAACATTTCATATACAATACGGTCAGAGCCTGGGGCAGAATTATTGCAGCAATTAAGCGATGCTTCTAGCTCAGCTATGCCGAAGGGTTCATTGTATGCTTCGTGTTTTGTGGATTCACGCTCTAGTTTCTCTTTTTCGATTCTTGTTTTGTATCGTTGGAAAGCTTCAGAACAGTGCGACGAGCTCGAGACCTGTTCGAAGTGTGCGCCTAGAGAGTTCGCCTGGTCTTCCAAGCTGTCGCCTTGTGTGTTTACTAGAGGAAGTGAGTGTGCTTGTCGGCCTGCTACCCTACTAACCATGTTCCAGACTTTAGCCTCCTGTGTATATGAGTTAATTCCGGATAAAAATTTCTGCCAACTTTGTCTTCTTGCCTGTCGGCGAGTTCTCCTGCCTTGTGACTTTATGTTTTTAAAAGTGTCCAAATTCTCGGCTGTCGGCGAGTCCCGAAGCAGCCTCCATGCTTTATTTTGTTTTTTGCGCGCGTTTCGACACTCAGTGTTCCACCATGGCACTCGTCGTTTGCCGGGCAGTCCAGCTGTTTGTGGGATACACTTCATTGCAGCATCAATCAAAAAAGCTGTAAAGTAGTCTACAGCTTCATCTATGCTTAAAGCACGCATGTTAGTCCAACTTAAGAGAGCCATTTTACGAAACTGTTCCCAATCGGCTTTGTCAATTTGCCATTTGGGAACCTGTGGAGGACATTCAATAGCTATCGGGGTGCTCAGAACTATAGGAAAATGGTCACTTCCATAGGGATTATTAATGACTTTCCATGTTAGTAGAGGCAGAAGTGATGGAGATGTGATGCTGAGGTCTATGGACGAGTAGGTATTGTTCGCGAGGCTATAGTATGTCGGCTCTTTTTTATTCAAGAGACATGCGCCGGAAGAGAAAAGGAACTGTTCAATGAGACGTCCTCGCGCGTCGCAGCGAGGGTCACCCCATAGACCACTATGTGCATTGAAGTCCCCAAGTACCAGATAAGGATCTGGAAGTTGGTCTATTAATGACTGGAATTCATGTTTTTGGAGGTGGTAGTATGGAGGTATGTAGAGAGAGCAAATGGTGACGAGTTTGTTCGAAAGAACTGCTCGAACAGCCACTGCCTCGAGGGACGTTCGAAGTGGTAGATGTGTGCATGCTACTCCTTGATTAACTACAACAGCGACACCACCGGATGACGCCACAGCGTCATCTCGGTCCTTCCGGAAAATAATGTAGCTGCGTAGAAAGTTGGTGTGTTTGGATTTTAAGTGTGTTTCCTGTACACACAGCACCTTTGGTGTATGTTTGTGTAAAAGTTCTCGGACATCGTCGAGATTTCTAAGGAGTCCTCTGACGTTCCATTGTATAATTTGTGCTTCCATATTGGAAGTTAGGTAGTGCTGTGTGTACAAAAAGGAAGTGAGTGTTTTAGGTTGAAAGTTAAAGCTCAAGTAGCAGGGCCGTCGTCGGGCCCCATTATAGGCTTTTTGGTTTTCTTGGCGCGCTCCAGGGAGCTACGCCGCTCTTTCGGTGCCAAGGGCACCGGAGTTGTGTCCATTGCCTCGTGTGAGGCACTGGACGCCCGCGTACGCGAGCTGCTGGCTTGTGTTTCCGACCTCGCCTGGCGAGGCGTGGTCGTGAGACCGGACGACTCTGGAGTAGCCGGGATCTCTGGCTTGGCAGGTGGATACTTCGTCTGGTGTGACGAAGCCTTGGACGCCACCGCGCCGGAGAGCGATGTGCTCTCCTTTGTCTCAATGGTACCGGAGCTTGTAGTGGCCACCGGTGTGGTCAGATTCAAGGTAGGTGGGGCAGCCTTCGCTGCTCCCACCATAGGGGCGGGTGGCGTTTGCCTCGGCACGCTGCGCGTGGTCCGGGCAACCGCGATAGGCCGTTGTGGTGCTGCCCCCCGTCGCACCACTTCGGCAAAAGATGTTCTTGGTGGAAATGACGTTGAAACTCGCTGTCGTGCTTCGCGGAACGTTATGTTTTCTTTTACTTTTACGGTGAGTACTTCTTTCTCTTTCTTCCAGGCCGGGCAGGCCCTGGAGTACGCAGGGTGATCACCTTCACAGTTCGCGCAGCGAGTCTCATCGCCAGCGCAGTCATCAACAGAATGACCCGTCGTTCCACATTTTCCACAGGTAAGCTGTCCTCGGCAGCTCTGAGACGCGTGACCAAACCTTTGGCATTTAAAGCATCGCCGCGGGTTTGGAATGAAAGGCCTTACAGGGAGTTTGACGTAGCCGGTTTCAATGTTCTCGGGTAGTGTGTTGCAGGCAAAAGTAAGGATCAAATGCTTGGTCAGTATTTCTGTGTTGTCGCGCCTTATCTTGATTCGTTGGACATGAGTGACACTTGAGTCTTTCCATCCATCTAGTAATTCTTCATCGCTGAGGCCAATCAGGTCCTCATCGGACACTACACCTTTGACAGTGTTCATACTCCGGTGTGCGCTCACAGAGATCGGGAAATTTCCAAAAGCAACAAGGTGTGCCAGTTTGTCGTACTGCTGCTTATCTCGTACTTCTAGGAGTAAATCGCCAGCTGCCATTCTTGTGACTTTGTAACCAGTTCCAATGGTTTCTCTGAGACATTTCGCAACCAGGAATGGCGACATCCCTCGTGCTGACTTAGTTTCATGTTGACTGTGTATGACATGGTATTTGGGAAATGATTGTTTCTGTTGCTGAGGTAAGGTTAGCGTTTCATCGGTGCGCCACCGTTTGAGGGAGCGATCAGTTGGTGAAGGGACAATATGTGCCATATATGACTTGAAAATTTCGGCAGCGATGGTGGCCACCCACCACCGAGCCCAACAAGGGGACGCTACAAGGTTGGATAACGCTTGGAGACGCCAGCCATGCATCGCTGCTATAACCTAATATATCTAACCAAGGTTGGTTATTTACACCAGGTTAACCCTTGCCGCCCAGAAAGATGGAAGTCAAAAGAAGTAAGGAGAAGACAGGACAGATCAAAAGTGAGAGAGAAAGACGAAGATGTGAGGAGGGAGAGAGACAGGAAAAGGCGACTGCCGATTTCCCCTGGGTGGGTCAGCCCAGGGGTGCCGTCTACGTGAAGCTGGGGCCAAAGGGGTGTGTTGCGTCTGCCGATAATCATAAAATTGTTCAGACTTTTTGAAAGTCGTCTTATTATAGTAAAAATTGAGCACTGATCATATTTTTCTTGCAAATTAAACTTGATTTTGTTATATGCTGCTGCTTCTCAGGTATCTTTCAGGCTTGCACTCCTACTGTGTAACATATAGGTGTTTTCCTTTATCATGTTGCTTTTTTTTTTGCAGAGTGCAAATTGCTGCCATGCACTACAATGAAAACAGAGGGCGCAAGCAGGCAACGACTGCTAGTGGTGATAGGAAATGGGTAGTACGGTTTCGAAAAGCCAGGCATGGTGAGGCAAGCCTCTCTCCTGTGATTGAAGAGCCATCCTATGGTGAATGTTAATATTTTATATTTTCAATTACCTAGTATATACAACTCTTGTATGATCCTCTTCGGATTAGATTTATCCGAGTTCGATTGTACCACATTGCGCTTGCTTGGGTGCGATCATTTTTATTTAATTAGTAACACTTGTTGTTGGGCTAGTTCATACATGCTTACTGATACACCAAAAAACTCGTCACCATCAAGGAAGGACTCGAGACAGAACATCCTTTTCTGTTCTGTCTCGAGTACTTCTTTTATCAAAACTGGACTGCGTCATATGTATGCACGACTTCCTGAGGGTGGATTCAAAACGTGGCAATGCAATACGCCGTTTTACTAGCTTCTAATGGCAGAAGTGCCTTTTATAAACATGAATGTACACCAACTTGCCCAGCAAAAAGTTCTCTTAAGCTGTTAGTACACTCTCACAACTTGCAGAACTGCCAAAGGTGTCATGGCATAGAGAGGCTATATGTTGTCATATGTTTGAATGCTGTCCCTAATGTAAAAGTATGATTATTGAAAGAATTGACGTACTATGCTTAAATTTATGCTTATTAGCTGAATTCATGAACAGTATTTGATGCATGAGCGCATATTAAAAAGAGCTTGCTCCCTCATCCCTTTTTTTTTTGTTAGCCGAGAAAGCCTGCAGCTTCCACAGATGTGCGAATAGTAACATAGAGAATAGTAACATGTTAGGTACTACTGGTTCTACCTAACTCTACTGTTATTTTTGATTGCATAATCACTGTTGGCACTCAACTGAAGGTTACTGCTATGTAACATTTCATATTCAAGAAAGCAAGCGGTTATTTATTGTACATAGTCACCCGCAACGAGATCTCTTGGTGCTTGACTACCGACCTGAAGGTCGCGAGATCGAATCCCAGCAGCGGTGGCTGCATTTCGCCTCCATCGAAATGTTAGAAGCCCGTTTTTACTTAAGATTTAGATGTACATTAAAAAAAGGCCAGATGGTCAATATTTCCAGAGCCCTCCTCTATGCTGTGCATCAATCATATCGTGGTTTTAGGACGTAAAGCCCCAACAATTATATTTATTGTATATAGTCATATGGAGCGAACGCTCAATTTTTCTATGCAGCTTTTCACTTCACAAGTGGCAGCTTAGCTGAAAATGACGTGTGAAAGTTGCCACATAAAGCACAACGCGCCGTAACGTCACGGCGCGTTGTGACGCTGGCGCCTCCGTGCCATGGCTGCGCGCGCCACGCCAGCTCCTCGCACCCTCTCCGCGCCGTGACGTCACGGCGCCATGCAGCTGGAATGCAAGAAGAAGAACAATGTGAGGAAGAGGAAGGATGTGCGCGGGTACAAATCCCCGAAGGACGAGATGCGGATGCTAGTGCGGACGCGGACGTGCTGCCTAACGAGCGCCTGCTCCCACTGCTCAAGGAGGTCAGTACGCCGTGTGCTGCAGTATGCAAACGGCGCGGAATCATTGAACGAGAAGAGTACGTCTCGATGATGCATAGCACCAACCCCGAGCAGTACGAGCTGCTGCGCGAGATTCTGCACCGTCAGACCACGCCGGGTCAGCCTCCGCTGCGGGTCTTCTTCACGGGACCCGCGGGTTGTGGTAAGACCTTCATGCTCAAGCTCGCCATGGACGTGTACAACCGCTGTGCGGACTGCTGCGGTGCCGTTGGCTGGGAAGACGGCTCCTCCTCCGTCCCTTCCGTCTACAACTCGTACGTGATCTGAGCGGAAAGGCCGCCGTTGCTGTGGGTGGAACCACCGTCCACAGTGCCTTCAAACTCGTGCGAGCTGCCCGTGCAAACCGGCAGGACGCCCGCCTCGGAGTCATGGGGGACGGTGGACTCCGACCCAGTGACCTGAACACCTTCCGGTGTGCCTTCCGCAGAGTCAAGTGCGTCATCATAGACGAAGTTCGTATGATGTCCGCTGACCAACTCAAACTGGTGGATTGCCGTCTGCGCCAAATCACGCAGCGACTCACCGAACCCTTCGGTGGACTGGACGTCATCCTCTGCGGGGACCTGCGGCAGTTGCCGCCCGTGCGTGCCAGCGAGATCTTCAAGCGGCCCCGCAGTGCTGATGGTCTCCTCGGATTCACCACTGTCACCTGGCATCATCTCGAATACTTCCCACTAGTGAGAGTCGTACGCCAGTCCGACGTCACCTTCTCCGCGGTCCTCACCAAGATCGGGGACGGCCGCGCACTCGAGCCCGAAGAAGTAAAGCTTCCCGAGTCCAGGTTCGTCACGATCGAGGAAGCCGCCGAGCGCGCGCCCTCGGCCGTGCGCATCTTCTACTTGAACGCCGATGTCACGCGCTTCAACGAGACCGTGGCCCGTTCGCAGGACGACTTCATGGTGCTTCGCGCGCGTGATCGTTACCTTGGCTGTAAGACGCCGCATCTGCTCGAGAATGCCAAGCGCAGGGTTGCCCGCATGGTTCCCAGCGAGTTTGCAAATCTGCCCGGGGAAGTCATGGCCGTGGTTGGCAAGCCCTACATGATCACTCACAACATCGATCTCGTGGATGGTCTGGTCAACGGTGCGGTTGGAGTCTTGCGCCTGTGCGAGCTTGCCGGCCCGTTGCCCGATGATGGAGATGGAGTGGATGAAGAAGGAGAAGGAGACGAGGGTGAAGAGACGCGCATGAAGCGACTGTGGCTCGAGTTCGATGTGCCCGGTACCGGAAAGCTCACGCGTGCGCGCGCCACTCGGGCGGTCCACGAGGCCCGTTCCAATGGTTACGACGCGAGGACCGAAACCTGGGTGCCCATCGAGATGCACTCTGCCAACGTTACCGTGGACCGAAAGGCCGGCATCGCTTGTAAACGGACGCAATTCCCCCTCGTCCAGGCCAGCGCCATCACCGTGCACAAGTCTCAGGGGGGAACCTACGCCTCGGTTGTGTACGACTACTCGAAGACGCACCCGCAGAAGCTAGTCTACGTTGCGCTCTCTCGGTGTACCAACCTCAACGGACTCTACCTCACGCCGAGGAAGACCACACCTTCTACCACAAGCAAGACAACCCCGACACACCCATGGTAGATGAGTTTCGGAGGCTCGAGAATCACCGTCTCGTCACCGTCACGCAGCGCTACCTCTCCGCTCTGAGGGACCAGCAGCTCCGCAGGGTGTGCGAGGGTGGTTGTAGGGAGTTCACGCTCGCGCTCCTAAACGTCCGCTCTCTCTCGGCGCATGCACTGGACGTTGCCAAAGACCCCGTACTCTCCAGAGTTGATCTCCTCTGCCTCACGGAGACCTGGAACCGCTCCTCCGCTGACTGCGCTGCCGATGTCGCCCTGAGTGGCTACGACCGCATGACCCGGGCCCTCGGCGAGAGAAGGGCTGGTGGAGTGGATGTCTTCCTAAAGCGCTACCGCCCCTTCAGTGAAGAGCTCAGGCGACAGCAGGACCGGACCCAACTCCTGGTCTTACAGCGCGCCGACCTCGCTCCTGATGCATCGCCTCGAACGTGTCCCACTGACGACCCGTGCTCCTTCGCCCGGAGTGGAAGCCGGGGCGAGTACTGCGGCGTGTGCTTGGTTGGGCACGTCTACGCCAACGTCCTCTCGCATGCCGTGTGTACTTCGACGCTCAGAGACGAGTCGCCGTACGCCTCCGTCTACACCAGTGCCTACTCCGGCGATGCCGTCCTGGTTGTGACCGTCTACCTAGCCCCGAACCTCTCGCGAGGTGCCGTCATGGAGCAGATGGATGCGGCGATGGAGAGTGTGTCTGTGCGCGTGCGTCCCTCGGTTCCGGTTGTGGTGGTGGGTGACTTTAACGTGGACGTTAGAAAGGACAATGGCTGGTTGGTTGACCACATGCTGAACAATTACTCGATGACGTGTCTGTCTCTCGAGTTTCCGACCACGATCAACGGTGGCTTCATAGACTTGGCGTTCAGTAGGAACTGTACGGTCCGCGCCGTCTTGCCGGATCCGCTCACCGTACATTCCTCGGACCACAAAGCGCTGGTACTAACCGTGAGCTACAACGATAACACGAATAGGTGCTGATCTGTAGTGACGTGTGTAGTGTGTGTATGTGTGACGCACTCGCGAGGTGCATTAATGCATCATACGAAAAGCGTGAAGTGTAAAATAAATAAATAATACTTGATATATAAATGTGTGTGTGTGTACAAATGCATCATGACAACAACACTTTAAATCATTAATTGCACTTAATCATCATCATCAGTAAAAGTGCTGTGCACTTAAAAACTGCCAGACCTCCGTGGGTCGGCTGGCGCGTGCTCTCTCGCTGCCGTCTCCTTCGCTCGGCTCTGCAGTTTAGTCGCGCGCGCCCCCTCATAGCATCACCCCGTGCTTCGCACTTCCTCATACTCCCCTTCGGGGAAATGCAGGTATTTTTTTGGACTCGTTTTACTGGAAAAAAGGTGCGCGTTAGATTCGAGTAAATACGGTAGTCATGAGGTAATATTTATAAACCTATGACAAACTTCTGGCTTTTGATTCTGAAGAGTTCAACATTTCATAAGTCCCAGATACTGCTGATAACCACTGCTAATTTTCCTGTGCTGTAGCTGGTGCAGCAAGCGAGTTCAATTCCTCGGCCATCCTACCAAGCATGTTTTTGACCTGCTTGTCATTTGGTTTTGCATGTTAAAGGGCATTCATTCTGCTGATATTAAATGCGCATTGCGCAAGGCATGTGTCCTGTGATGGCATTTACAATGCTGCATTTTCGTTATTGAAAGTAATATTTTGAGTTTTTAAACTGAAAGGCCATTATTAGAAACTTCTGCTTGTGTGAAAATGCCCTCACTTTTTATGAACTGTTACCATCGCAAAGGCTTTTCGCAAGTATTTGCACTAGTAAAACTAAGCTTTACCCATGCAATTTTTTTACCTGCAATCGGCCTTACTCAGAATCTTTTTTTCAGCGGTGGGGGAAGGGTCACTTTGAAGGCGTGCAAATATTTTAGTATCAGCCAAAAAATTAGAGCATGAAAAAATTTGAGGCGGGGGGGGGGGGGGCGGGGGAGGTGTCAGAACCCCCCCAATCCCTCCCTAGTTGTGGCCCTGCCTGCTATAAGCTTTTACTTCATGAAATAAAGTATTATGATCACCTTGTTTTGTCTGGCATTGCAAGCACTTATGCCAAGGCTGAAAAGTCCTAAAAAAGACGACATAACGGTAAACAAAATTTCAGCAAGTTTTGGGGGGAAATTCCTTGGTAGAAACGGCAACAATTTCAAGGCCATGTGCAATTCATTGGGAAAATTTCAAAACCTTTTTTAAAAATCAAACCCCAAAGCAGCACTTTTTTTTCGTTCCTTCCTTCCATGAACGCGTCGACACGTGTCAGTCGCGCATGTGTACACTACGCTGATGCTTGTGCATGACAACGAGGTACGGCAATGTCCGACACCAACCTGTCCGATTTAGATGAGTCATCTGATAATGAGACCGTGCCAATCTCGCTTGGCGTGCAACCTTATCTCTATGAACCGAGGAGGGAAGCAGCAGATTCCGAGCAATCGCCAGACTCGCCATTGGAACCAAATCCGGACGGAAACAGATTGCTGAACACAGAGCGGTACGTATGCATGCACAGCACGTGCGTCGCGCCGGCGAGTTAAATTTTGCGTTTATTTGTTTTCAGGTGCCGCTGTTATCATTGCGCCGTAATGGCAACGTGTACAGAGTGCATCTGCTGTGCCGAGAAACCTGCCGTCACAGCCAAAATACCGCAGAATCGTGTGTGCATCTCGGAGAACCCCGAGTTCATGACGTACTGCCCGACTCCCTTCATTTTGGAGATTGAATATCGGAAACTTCAGTATTATCACCCGCGCTTTCATGATGTTGTTGAATTAAACGCAAAAGAGTCCAATTATTACACATAAATGTTTATCAGCTGTTGACCTGTCTGACTGTTCTCCTTGTTTTTTTTTTTACAAGACGATACAGGTACACTGCCTACAGGCAGTTTGTGTGGTGGGCCTACGGCCACCTTGGGTCTGGAAACCGCGCCGTCCTGCCCAGCTGTGTAGTTCGACAAATAAGAAAAACGTTCCCGTCGCTGGAGTACAAGGGATTCAAATGGTTTTAGGCAAGTATATGCACATAGCACCAGCGAAACGTCTGTATTCATGCATTCTTCTCATTTTCTATTCCTATTTTTCCAACCCTTGCAGGATCCCCCCCCCCCTCTCCGGTCCTGTACAATGAGCAAGAACACAAAGTAGCCAGAGCTGGTGGTGTACAAATGGCGAGACTGAATAAAGTCTCTGTGTGTAAGACGTTCATATATTTAGCTTCTTGCCAGAAAGGGCACTGCTACAGCAAGGGCACATGAAGTACTCGCTGTCGCGTGCGGAGGTTTCAATGAAGCTATTTGGGCCTTACATATCGTACATAAAACGTACTTTTCGTATTCCACGCAACCAAACTGGTTGTACCGATTGTAACTACAGCCTGCAAGTGCGTATGTGCCGCAAGTGTCGCAGAAACCGCTGTACACGACAGGTCACCGGTGTGTGTTCTGCGAGAGAAACGACATCGAATAACTTATGAGCATGCGTCCATGTTTCCTTCACAGTGCATGTTCACGCAGCTTTCTAGTATTAACATCTAAAAAAAAAACGGGCGCAGCCGCGATGCTCATGCTTGAAGAGCGCAGAGCAGACGACTCTTCTGCATCGGTCAGGCTGTCATCTACGTCACTTCTGGCCAGCCGTAATGGTGTCGTTTTTTCTAGTTTCGGTCTCAAAAATGGCGTTGTTTGCAAGCTTTTTTCTAAGACAAGCATTTGTATTTTGAAGGTGAGATTTGGCAGGTAGCATTATCTCCAGCTAGACTACCTATATATTGACTTTTTGCGGAGTGCGAAATTTCGTTGCAGTTGGCCTTTAACTAGTTCACATGATAGACTCGCTATGCCTGTCTCCGTCCAGGTAAACTTACCAAGTAATTTACCTCAAACACGTATTCTATTATTTCAGCCGGTCCGTCCTAGAGGACCTCTAGCTTGTTCTGCCTACTTGGGCGCAATATCATCACCTTGTCGCCAACTTTCAATAGCCTCTTTCTTGCATTCTTATCATAGTAGCGCTTCGGTGCTTTCTGCACTTCCTCCAAGTTGGCCTTTACAAGTTGCCGAGTCTCATTTAATCTTCCCATCAGTTGAACTACATACTTTACCACACTCTTATCGACCCTTTTGTCCTCCCAAAATTCATAGACTATCTGCAATGGGCCACTAAGGTTTCTCCCACACACGAGTTCTGCGGGAGCAAACCCAAACTCTTGCCTGTTTAAACCCAGTTCTAATTGTCTGGCCAACAGCAGTCTTGCTCAGGCACTCACCGATACCACGAGCATGCGATGGCTTTGTTTCCAGGAAACGTTGCCTCCTCTTTGTTGTGTCGTGCGACCGGGATCGCACGACACAACAAGTGCTGTAACAAACACCAGTGCTGTGCTGTGCGAAAACACCAGTGCTGTAAAGGTCCCTGTTCATGCCACTGGGTGGAGCTGGGCTTCCCCCTATGCCCACTGTTTGAAATTACAAAATTCTTTTTGCAATTTGACTTGCAAAAGGGCTACCACATATCAGGCACCCAAGCAGCAAAAATCCTGAATAAAAGGAAGGCTACACTTGTGTGCAAAGATACTGCACAAGCTATATGGACAAATGAAGTGCTTGCCACAAGGAGCGTCAGTGGAAAGTCTGCTCCAACAAAGCGGGCCATAGGCATGCTGCCGAAGAAACAACTTACACCTCAAAAAGTGGACGTTGTTGTGGATAAGCCTTCACAAACTGTTAATGCTATCTGCCAAGTAGTAAGCACCAATAATTTTGAATGGGGTAATTCACTAATATGCATTTGGGTGCGCTGTGGTTTCATTGCAGTGGTGCAAGACAGCATCGTATTTCTTATAGCACTTTTCATTTTTAAAGAAATGCCTTGGATTTACAGTATCAAGTGGCGGGTCCTCTTGTATTATGCCGTGGCGAATACTGCTCACAATTGGTGTTATTGTCTCTTTAAAAAATCAAAATGTCCTATATTTCCATTGAAGCATGCATTTTCTCAATGTTCAATTTCATTAGCCGTTTTGTAATACATGAACATATGGTTATTTTCAGCCACTGTGAACCACTTGCGGAGGTGCAGAAATGTGGATGTTGCGGATGTTGTCAGGATTGTGCCACGGCTCCTCACAAAATTGACAAGACGTCTCCAAGGCAATCAGGAAGTTGGAGACAAAATAAAATTAAAAATCAAATGACTGCCTCTGTTGTGTTTTAAATTTGCCTGCAGAATGATACGTAATTCGTAGGTTTCTGCCAGGACCAGTTGCAGCAGGGAAGCAACTGAGACCAGTTGCAGTGGGGAGCCAATTGGGACCAGCTGAAACCAGTTGCAATGGGAACCAACTGGTACGAGCTGGGACCAGTTGCAGTGAAGATCAACTGGTCCCCACTGGGAGTCCTTCCATAAACCATTTAAACTGGGACCAGTTGCATTCCCATTTGCAAATTTTCACCTGGGATGGTTTCACAACATACTTTATTCCTTTTAACCTGGAGATGACTGGCTCAAAGGCCGAGATGATTGAATGGTTGCTTGCCAACATACGCCCACAACCGTAAACCGCCTGGCATACCTGACTCGTTAGTTGAACAATCTGCTCTCACTTCAAGCATGCAAGTGTTGCCTGACTTAGTGCAGCAGATTTTGACACTGTTACGACGATCGACTGTTCCAGTCTAAGTCCCCACAATGCCCAATCTTTCGGCATCGCTGCCAACCTTTAGTGGCGACGGCAGCATTTCCGCTCGCCAGTGGATTGAAGAACTAGAGCGTACGCAACAATTGGCTTCATGGACACCACCAACTCTCCTTGCCATAGCGCTTGGCGAGCTCCGCGGCCCTGCTGCAGACTGGAAAAGTGTGGCAGGAAGCCCGTGTGACACGCAAGCAAATTTCAAGATAGCGTTTGAAAGCTAGTTTGGGGACTGTGTACCCTAACGTCACGACATGGTATGAGCAGCGCCCCCAGGCGTTGGTATGTGCACGCGCAAGTTATCGTGACGTATCCCAGTGCACCTTTAACTCCGTTGTCTGCTACACACCGCACGTGTAGCATCTTGCGCACTGTCAACGGTGGATGAAGTTTGGTCCAGCGACTCTGACGACAGCAACGACTTCAGTAGGGAAGAAGATGCCGAGCTTGTCGACCCTGCCAACCATTTCTTTGTGGGAGCTGCCACGCCATGGAGACCGAGAATGAGTCAGTGTGTTGTCACGAGATCGAGAAAGTCAACTCTCTTGTGCCAGATGAGGCTGCCTGCATCACCGAACACCCGACATTTCAGCATGAATGCTTAGACATTCACGCCCTGGAGTACTACACCTTGATGGAAGACCGTCCAGGCGTCAATGAGGCACCAGAAATCCACAGGTATTACTGCTGCAATTGATCTGAGTTCAGTTTCTGCTGAAGCTGAAGTAGACCTCATCACAAAGTGCATACCTTCAGTGTACTTTCTGTGAAGTCAAGGTTGCTCGCATGCTGACGTGTTATCCACGCACCCAGAATGTCCATGGGCGCATTTTACATGCTAATGTTGCTGTGCCCGTATATTGCGTGTCCAACAAAATAAAGGAAAATTTTTTTAAATATGTAAGTGGTGTCGGACCAGCGCAAGTTATGCACGAACGCAAAATCGCATTACGTGAATACAAAATGAAAGCTTAGTATAGTTGTTGCTTGCATTGTTAAATGGTTGTTCACAAATCAGAAAGCTCAATCTCGCCTTTCACATTCTTTGTGATTATTTTATGTACTTCGTTTTTTTTTTTTTGCTCTATATGCCACAGCCCCCTGTAATACTTTGGCTCAGTGGGTTGAATAAGTAAAGGATAAATAAAAATAGGCATTTCTACATATCTTTACACGCTAAAGGCACCTGCTTGCTACACAACAGTGACCTCTTATTTCATAATTTGGTGTGCTCAAAAAGGGTCTCTTGTGAGGTAGTTTTGGAATGTGACTCTGCCAACATCTCAATCAGCTGCAGGATATGTCTACCTTCACTTTTGCCACCGCATTTTTATATCATACTGCATTCCTACTTCAGGCGATACTGATACACTGCGTATCGTCAATTCGTGCGGTGGGTCTGGCCGAAAAAGGGCTTGGCAGAAGAAAGCGAGTAGTCCTTCCAAGCTGCGTTGTGTGCGCAGTGTGTGCACAATTCCCTTCTCAAGAATGCTCTGGCTTCAACTATCCGGAATACTCATATATCAATTAATTTAATAAAGGCAAACAACTTGTTCCACTCGATTTATTTCTGCGGGCACAGCAGCCTGTGTCCTGGTCATATGCAAAACACGCTACATCACCAGCACAATAGCCGGAAAACAACACTTATTCTGACGATGCTGCCAAAAAAAAAAGGCAAGGGCTGTGGTCGTTAGCGTGAAAATAAAACAGGAAGAGTTGCCAAGTCTGCACACATAGCGGTAAATACATTCTCCAAATTTCTGAAAGGATGCAGTCGTCTTGACCTCACGGACTACATAAGAAGTGAACAAGAACCTGAAAGGCGGCATTAAACTGGCATCCTTAGCTGCTCAGTGTCCTCCCTGATGAGCCAGTACATTATCAGTACAGTGAAAGCTCGTTTAATTCGAACTTCAATAATTCGAATTTATGGATAATTCGAACTGTAAGTTATGGTCCGGCCAAGCTCCATACAAGCCTATGAATAAAAAAGCCCATTAATTCGAACGTGAGTAGGTTCCGCCACGGATAATTCGAACTACGCGCCACCGCGCCGGCGGCTTGGCTAGTCACTCGATAGGGCGGCTGCCGAGTTACGAGGCGGCGTTGACACGGAGCGGAGAGAAAAACGGAGAGAGAAACTGGCGCGGAGGCCAGAGTGCAGGAAATAGCGCCTCTTATTCTTCACAACAGCACCCCCCCCCCCCAACAATCTCTCTCTCGGCGGCTGCCTTCTCTCCGTCCTACGTAACCTCCAAAATTTGTTTGTTTTTTTAAGCGCCGATCTCGGAGCCTTTGCAAATCCTGTACACCAGCAACACAGCAAATTTGCTTACACAGATGCAGAATGGCTTCCGTCCAGGCCGAAGACTGGAGGACAATTTGTTCGCTCTCACTGAGTGTGTGTCGATTGCAAAGGCAGAGCAGCGGCCCCTCCTGTGCTGTTTTCTGGACGTGGAGAAGGCATATGACAATGTTCCACACGCTGCACTCTTTGAGAGCCTGTCTACAATGAATATTCCAGCTCCTCTGCTAACAACGGTGCAACGTCTGTATGAAGACAACACGGCCATTGCTCACTTCGGCAGTGCGCAATCTTCGCTTGTCAAGGTCACAAGAGGTCTACGTCAGGGATGTCCGCTATCGCCACTGCTGTACATTCTATAAGTGGCCAACATGGAGCAAAAGCTCCTTAGTAGTGGTCTTGGTTTCCAGCTGAAATACAGTACAGTGGGAGTAGACGAGAGGTGCAGACTACCGGGGCTCACCTTTGCTGACGACCTTGTGTTGATGGCGGAGTCTGCTCAGGACCTTCAGGACCTCATTCACATCTTCCAGGCGGAAATCACGCGCCTTGGGCTCCGCTTCAAATGTAAAAAATCTGCAGTAGTCCCCCTCGCTGGCACATTTGCGGATGAGGTCACTCTCAGGCTCGGAGATGATGTCCTAATGGTGTGTGCGACGTACAGATACCTGGGAGTGCAGCTTTCCGGTGGACCGGAGCTGTTTGGCCAACAAGAGGAAATCCTCCGGCAGAAGGCACTTCGGGCCCAGTCCATCCTTCGTCGACAATGTCTCTGGGGTGCAATCGACTTGTGATGTGCGGGACCTTTGGAAGATAGTGCATGTGCCGGCGTTGACGTTCGCGAATGCTGTGCTATGCCTTTCGGCAGTCACGCGGGACTGGCTTGAGCGACGACAGCGTGAGGTTGGCCGGATAGCTCTCGGCTGCCATGGTGCTGTGGCCAACGAAGCTATTCAGGGTGATCTCGGCTGGTCGAGCTTTGAAGCTCGGGAGGCAGTCAGCAAAATTGCCTACCATGGCCACTTGCTCTGCATGCCCAGAGAGAGATGGGCGTGGCGTGTTTTTGACTACCTGTCTGCAACATGCATGCGCACTCCGTCGGTGAGGCGCCTCTCCCGCATCGAGAGTAAGTTCGGCCTCTTTCGTGCCCCTCTCAGCGCAAACTCATCCGCCAAGTGGGCAAAACAGGCGCGGGAACGAGTGCAGGAAGAAGAGGAGGCACGTTGGATCCACAACATGTCGGAGAAGTCGACGCTAGCGGTGTACCGGTGTCACAAGAACAGTATTGGCATGGTACACTTGTACGACAACTCCCTTGGCAGCAAACTACTATTTGAGGCGAGAGCTGGTGCACTCCGCACACTTGTACGCCTTAAGGCTATTAGCAAGGATGTGAGTGATGTGCGGTGTCGTGTGTGTGGACTACAAGACGAAACTATCGAACATGTGGTACTGCGGTGTGAGGGCACTGGCACAGCGATGACGGATGGTGCCTCTCTGGAAACTGCTCTGGGCTTCGAACAGGCCGGCAGAGACGACGGTCGGCGCAGTGTGGACAGAGCCGCGGCCGCAGCGACAAAGGGCCGCCTCGAATGCTGGCGAGCGGCTGTTGCGGCGAAACATTCTTGACTGCTGCCTAGTCAGAGCAACTCTTGTTCTTCCTCTCCTTTTCTTTTCATTTTTTTTGTCTTTTTTCCCTCCCGTATTGCTGAAAAAAACAGGTAATAAGTAGAGCTTCATGTTTGGCTAGAGCGTGGATTCCACGTCCACCCGTTGCGAAGGGTTGGCCACAAAATCATCATCATCATCATCATCAAATCGGGTGCGTCGTAGCTTCGCCCAGCCTTTATCTCTGCAGTCTCCGTCTCTGGCGTGCGTCGTACGCCTCAGTTGTTAGCGCCGGGAGTAGCTTCCGTCTGTCGCGATTCTGCTGCTGCGACTTGATGGCGTGTGCCTGCGGCAAATACCGTGCCAAAACACTTCAAGAGAAAGCTGATACCCTGCGGGAGGTGGACGCCGGACTCTTGCCTAAGCAAAAAATCGCGAAAAAGCATGGTATACCGAAACGATGCTATCCACTTATATAAAAAAATAAGAGGACTATTGAAGACGCCTTACAGGCAGAAGTTGCGAGCAAAAGAAGGAGGTTGCGGCCCGCAAAGTATCCTGACCTCGAGAAAGCGCTTCTCATTTGGATAAAGGAAATGCGTTCGCAGGACATACCACTGAGTCGCCCAGTCATACTGGCAAAGGCAGCGGACTTCGCCCTGCAGCTGGACTACGACGACTTCGCTGCTTCAGATGGGTGGTTGCACCGTTTTCGCGAGCGTTACGACCTCGTTTTCCATGCTGTGTCGGGGGAAATGAATGCCGTCAACATGGAAACGTGTGAAGGTTGCCGCTCCGAGGTGCTTCAAGGCTACATGGAAAAGTATTCTCCGCAGGACATATTTCATGCGGATGAAACTGCCTTATTTTTCAAATTGCTGCCCGCCAAAATTATCACGTATAAAGGCGACAAGTTCACGGGAGGGAAAAAAAGTAAAGAATGGACAACTGTGATGGTTGCTGCGAACATGACCGGGACCGAGAAGTTGCCGCTGTTCGTGATAGGCAAATCCAGAAGTCCTTGTTGCTTCAAGAACATCCGGTCCCTCTCATCAGACTGCGCGGCCAACAAAAAGGCCTGGATGACGGGGGAATTGTTCGCGCAGTGGCTAGGGAAGCTTGACAAGAAGTTCGAACGCTGTGGCCGCAAAGTCCTGCTTCTTGTGGACAACTTTTCGGCTCATAAAGTCAACGTTGAGATGAAGGCCATTGAGCTGGCCTTCCTTCCAGCAAACACGACAGCGGTACTGCAGCCCATGGACCAGGGTATAATTAAAAATTTTAAATCAATTTATCGGCGTCAAATGTTGGAACGAATTATTTTGTGCAATAACTACCAAGTGTCGCTCCTAAGTGCACTACACATGCTTGTGCGTGCTTGGGAGCAAGTGGCAGCGCTTACGATAGCAAATTGCTATCGCCACTGTGGCTTCAGTGCCGAAGCTCTGCAAGCTGATGAGCCACCGGTGCTCGAACACAGCGTCACCGCCCCCATGGCGGACGTTTTGGGGGCGGTGACGTCTGCTTTGCGGACTACGTCGATATGGACTCAAGTGCAGTGGTGTGTGGTGCACTCACGGATGACGACATAATATGTCAGGTGAGAAATGCAGAACCTGTCGCTGCCAGTGACGACGATGAGGAGGAGGACGAAGCACCAGTGCGGCCCTCTTAAAGGTGCGCACGGGCTCCGGGTAGCCCGAAAGCCCGAGCCCGACCCGGCCCGCGGGCCGGGCTCGGGCGGGCCGACGTATTTTCACCTCGGGCCCGGGCCGGGCTCGGGCTACTTGGAGTTTTATCGGGCCGGGCTCGGGCCCGGCGCAAAGCCCGACTCAAGCCCGAAATATAGAGAATGAGCGGGAATTATTTTCCAGCACGCATACAGCACCTTTTCCGCGACCGCCCTTTACCACTTTTCCTTTCTATTCGCTATTTTAAACAAAAGGGGAGCAGGTAAAGCACTGCCTCTGTTGCACTCCAACAAACAGAGAAGTAACACCACCTGAGCTAGTGACGGCGCCACGCGACTATTCGCGTTAGATTTAAGGCCAAATCCCAGATGAGTGAAAATGCACGCGACAGCGACGAGTGACCCGACGTAGATCGCCTTCGTGCAAGCTGACGCTTGCATGGGCATACCCCATACACGTGACGGCTTTGGCGAGCGAACTCCATTGTTGCTGGCATGAGGCCGTCTACTTGCTTGCTGTTTTTGCACGACAATTTGTAATCTGTGTAATAGAGACTGTTCGACGTGTGTTGTTTGATCACATTTGCTATGCTCAATAAAACGCCAAATTACCGGAAAACGATGTTTTGTTTTCGCAGCGAACCTTCAAAAAGCCGGGCCGGGCCGGGCCCGGGATTGTGTTTTCGTACGTCGGGCCGGGCCGGGCGGGCTCGCAGCCCTTTGCCGTCGTGCTCGGGCGGGCCTTCGACAAAGTCAGCGTGCCTGGGCCGGGCTCGGGCTCAGAAATACGGCCCGTGCACAGCTCTAGGCCCTCTGCTGCGGAAGTCATGGCCGGATTGAATGCCGCCCGTCTCTTGAGTTTTGAAGAAGGCGGAGAAGAGGCCTTCCGCCAAATTCGCTCGTTAGAGCAAAAAGTGCTGGCTGTCGCCTTCAAGGAAAGAAGGCAGACCGCGATCACAAATTATTTCAAAAACAAATGGTTATGCCCTACTGAGTCACAGTGTACTGTTGTTGTTCTTCACTTTCGTACGTTCGAACTTTCGTGAATTCGAACTGAGGCGGCTTCCCCTTGCGGTTCGAATTAACGAGGTTTTACTGTACACGTATCAGTCGCGTCACCACAGATTCAAAAATACCCTGTGTTAACAAGTGACCTACTGTGTCAGCTGAATCCGTTCTGTGTTCTAACGCAAGAAGTTCTAAGGAATATAGAGCTGACTCCTGGCAACAGTGCAACAATGAGCTGTGCAAGCTGCACGAAATATTTGTGGTGCACATTCCTGCCAGAGAACTGAAATCGCTATACGCAAAAGAAGCTGATTCCAATGATCAAGTGTTGATAGTGACCGCACGACCGCAAGCTGCGAGCAGACGATTGAGAAGGCCACACGCAAGCTGCCATTTGTTGTTCTTTTGGTGCCTGACATCACAACTAGCCAGACTGCTGCGTGAAGTCACCGAAATTAGTACTATAGCCCGACGTCAAGCTAGTGTTGATGTCAGTGGGTGTGCCATGAGAAAATTCACTTTAATGTCAAAATAACATATTTTATTCGCATTTGTTCAGCTTGACACTTCCTGAGAGCGATCTCTGTATGCAGGATATTTGTATGGCAGAGCAACTCGCCGCCGAAGAAAGGTGTCTGTGCCCCTTTAAAATCAGGCAGGAAAACAACTATCAATGAGGCATATATTGTGGACGCGTGCTAAACGAAACTCGCATAAACGGAAACGTCTGTTAAACGAAACAATTTTTAAAAAAGTAATTGGTTTCCTATAAAATCAGTACTAAGTTGTGCTCAACAATCGAAACACCATTTTGCGGGCAACATGGATAAACGAAACCGAAACTGGTCCTCATACTGACTTTGTTACTGCCGCTATCCAAAATCCATTCCGATCCGGTTTGCGGTCACGCCATGCAGTTGGACGCCATTTTGCACTTTGTTTTCATCCAGCCTTGATGCACCGCTTTTTACATGCACGACTCTTTGGAAGGAACCATTAAAAAAAGCCCGCACAATGCACCGACCTTAAATGGCAAAATGAAGTTCTTGAAGACGTAAAGCAGAACCAGGAGTCGAAGATGGCTATCACGAAAAGGCATGGGATACCGAAGTGCACTCTTTCAAGGATTTTGAAGGATCTTGAGAAGATAGAGAAGGCTTACAACAGCAGCGCTTTTGCCCCCGGTAGGAAAAGGATGCATCTGGCCAACCACGAGGGCCCCGAGAAAGCACTTTTCCTGTGGTTTAAGTGTGCCCGAAGCTCCAACCTTCCAGTGATCGGGCCTATTTTGGAGGAGAACGCGAGACATCACACTCCAAATGGAAATCTAAGACTTCAAATTTAAGCTGTTTCAAGAAGCGCTATGGCCTTGTCTTCCGCGGTGGATCAAAAACCAGGTGAAAGTGCCGCGGTGGATGAAAATGTTTGCACTGACTGGCAGCCAACAGAAGCTCCAAGACGTCCTCTCAAATTATGGGCCCAGCGACATCTTCAACGTGGACGAAATGGCACTTTTTTATAAGCTTCTTCCCAACAAAACTCTAAGCTTTAAAGGTGAGAAGTGCACAGGAGAGAAGCACAGCAAGAACTGCTTCACTGTTCTGGTGGGAGCAAATATGAACGGGTCCAAAAAACTGAAGCTTCTGGTTATCGGGAAAGCGAAGAGACCTCGAGCTTTTAAAGGTCTTAAAGGATTTCCGGTATTTTTTTTACGAAGCAAATACCAAGGCCTGGATGACTCAGGCATCAGTCTCTCTCAACCAGGGCAACCTGGTAGAGGGAGAGGGACGCTGAGTTTACCAGAAAAGGCAGAAAGGTAGTGTTTATTGTGGACAATTGCCCATCGCATGGTGGAGTGCAAGACCTGAATTCCATTCAGCTGGAGTTCCTTCAGTATTTTCCATCGTGTGCAAAGTGAAGTACCCGATGAATAGGAGATTTTTTAATTCAGCGCCACCTGTCGGCAGCAACGAGAAGCCTCTCTCCGCCGCCATTAGTAGGTCGAGTCTAGTCGCGCGCCGGTGGGTTACATACGCGCGCGCTGCAGATTAAACGCATGTGTGCGCGCCCGGCTGAGCTAACAGCTGCTGTTTTCGCTTGATTTATCCGTGGTGCTCGGGAGCAGTGTCATGCCAGCCCATTGCTGTGTACAGCAATGCAAGCAGAGAAGATTTCGCGACGAGGATGGGTCGAAGGTAAGCATGCGGCTTTGGTCAAAATCAGTTCGCGGCTGATGCCCGTCTTTTCTTGCAGGTCTCGTTTTTTCTTTTCTGAAGGACACGGACTGGAGGAAAAAGTGGATTATAGCTATTAAGCGTGACGAAGGTCCTTTCTTTACCGTCATGAAGTTCACAAAAGTTTGTTCGAGGCACTTTGCTGAAGAAAACTACTTGTCAAACGTCGCGGGAAATCGTCGTTTTTTGAAGCAAGACGCCGTGCCCAGCATCTTCGCATTTAGTGCTCCGAGGCGTCCACCGAGAAAAAAACCCCGAAATCGAGAACCACGCAACTTCGTCACCGCTACAGCGGCTACAGAGACTTCCGAAGATGGGCGATCGACCACCGAGGATGTCAGCGATGTCGACATTTGCGCTCCTTCTACATCAGCGACGAACAGCATCGATGACGTGATGTGTGGGTGTTAGTGATGCAGAACTATCGATGGTACTATCGATATTATCGAACTATCAATGGTAAAAAATACTATCGGTAGTATAAAATCAACAGCAGGAACTCATTGCAGCATAAACTTGGTTCCCCGCACGTGTGTTACATGTGGAGCCGGAGGAGCAGACTGAAGGGCAAGAAAGTTGACATGCTTGTGTTCTTCACCAGAGTGCTTCGCTGACACATGATCATAAAGTGAAACTGTTCAGCTGTAGTGGAAAGGAAGCCGTTACATGTGGTGGAACTGGGCGGCTTCAAATTTATGTTACGTTTTATGATTTCAAAATAAAAAAGACATTATCAGGAACTAAGTTTCTTAATTATAATGCCATGACGCTTTCCCTTCCACGGGAAGTAGATGGTGCTTTGCAAAAGCGCTGCCAGAACAATGCACTGCAGCAGTCTGAACAATCATACCACTTGAGTTCTATATTCTTTCTCCTTGGCTTTTTTACGTTATAGCTTTATTCATTATTGCGGCATGGGATCACGACGCGTGCAGCCTGCGAAGGAGAGTTCTTTGGTTGCATCGTCAGTATCATCATCGGCGACAGCCGCCAAAATTGAATGCAGAACCGCAGCAAAGGCCACGCAGCAGATCAAATAAAAAGATAACGCTAAGTAGGTAACGTTAACGAGGCCTTGATGTTATGACAAGTGCCGCAAAGTTCAAATTAAACCCTTTACAATGGCATTTTGCAGACCCCCCTTTTCGTCAAGCCCAGCGCTTCACAGGAGGGCTCTCATCCTTGAGCAAATATAAGTTATTACTACCATTATAATTCTCAATATGTGCACTATGGAGCATGCGGAGTGCGCATGGACTTCTACCTCAGTTTCGTTGAGTGGGTTGAATTGTTTGTCGCTTCCAGCGCACACAGCAGTTTTTCGACCTCGTAGAGCAAATCGGCGCGAAGAGCTCTCTGCGTATCTCTCGGTTACCTCGAGGCGAAAAGGGGACGATACGTTGGTCGAAAAGGCCGACAGACCGGCTTTCAGTCAAAAAAGAAAGGGAAACACCAGTAAACATGATTGAGCGCAGGGTATTTACACGCACAAAAAAGAAAAAAAACAGTACTTGAAGTTTAAGGCGCGAAGAAGACACGGACGAAGAGAGAGTACACACACACGGAGCGCCTCTTCGTCCTTGTCTTCTTCGCGCCTTAAACTTCAAATATGTTAAACCAACAAGCCCAGTCTGCCATTCTTACATAAAAAACCAGTACTGCCGTTCTTGGAGAACAGCGGCTGCCGCAAACAACGCCGCCGCCCTGAAACATGCAGACGCGCGCATAGGCGACAATCCTATTTGTACCTTGGTGCACGCATACGACATGGCTGCACCTGCTGCTGCTGCTTCAACGGAGGACTTTCTGAAATTTAATGCAACAGCATGTGTGCGCGACACTGCCGCTTCTACGGCCGATGTCCAAGTGCTACGGCTGAACCTAGCAGATCCTGTAGCTGCAGAAGAATGGCTTCGGCAGTACAGTGCAGGAAGCAACACTTCTTGGATTGTCAAGCACTTTGCCACGAACTGCACAAAGTAAGTGACGTGCCAGCTTTTTTCATGTGTGCATGTGCAGTCGCACGTGCGAGGTAACTGCTATCATTACGAGTAAGTCTCTCGCTTCACATCTTCGCCTTTCGCGCCACTAATTTGAATCGAAAAAAAAAGAGAGAGAAAGGTAGGAATGGCGTAACGGACGGGAACATTTTTTTAATGCGACCCTCGATAAATTATCGAAGTTCCCGCACTAACACAAGAAATTGCTTGCATAACTAATTTTCGCTAGACAAAGGACGCTTGATAGCTTTCGTTTTGTTATATGCACTATTCCTAGTATTTTTGTGCCTGATAACAAAATTGAGTCATAAATGCTCTAACGTATCGTATGCTAGCATACTTAATTATGATAGATCAATTAATGACCACTTTTCGCGTCACTTCAAGACGCGCGCACAAAATCGCCCCGCCGCGGTCGAACACGAGACCACGTGCGCTCGGGCGAGGCCTAGGTCTGAGATTGGCTCCGGCTGAACGGTGCACAGCCTCAGCCTATCTCAGAGTTCATGGCTCGAGCTATGGTGAAGCTGAGAGCGCGTTTCTGGAATCTTGGCCCCGCGTGCGGGAAAGAATGCAACATCGTGGATGAGGCAGTATCGGCAAGGGAGTCACGCACGAGGCATGTTCTCTCGCTGGAATTCCTACGCTACAGTAATAAACGACACGCAACAGATTCGCCTGCTAAGCACCCTCTTTACTGTCAAGAATCTGTCGGCCTATCCAGGCAGATTATTTTAGAAGGCAGACCGTACTACTCAATGCTGTAGGCAAAAGCTATTAATGCAAGCGCCGAAGTTGAAAAAGTGAAGCCTCCCAGTATTGAAGTTTTATATTGGCCTAACAGAAATACAAAGGCAATTTGCAAGCGTTACATGTGTTCGAAAGCCTTGATATTTTTCTTTTTTTCAAACGCTCTACACACTATTTCAAACGCTCCCTACAATAGCAGCTCTTTCTTCAATATAATAATATCATTTCAGCAATGATTGATGGCAGGAGACAGCATGAACACAACACATGAGCACCAGAAAGAACACGGGACACAGTTCAAGTCAGCACTCTGTCCAGTATTCTTCCTGGTATTTATGTGTCGTCTTCGTGCTGTAATTCTCGCGAATGTAATCGTAGCGATCGTAACCAGGTTAGTAAATTTGGGAAAGTGGGCTCTTTCTGCCGCATGAAGTTCATGGAAACAGCAAATTTCTGCACCAGCAAGTAGAAAAAGGTGTTCAGTTGTTCGTACAACCAACATAGCCTGATACAAAGCATGGTAGAAGAGTGAATGGCGATACTAAAAAAAACGACAATATTTCCAGGACAACCTCTTGCGCATGTTGGCGTTTAATAAACATGTTGTAGTAGCACAAAATTCATAACAGAAAAATAATAGAAGAGGAAGATAAAAGAAAAAAAAAGATGGGTGCTTAGAAAGAGTAGCAGCTGTCTTTTTTTCCTCTCCTCCTGTTCCCTTTTTATGAATTTTGTGCTACTATAATATGTTTGGCAATATCAGGGCACAGTGATGCACATTATGTAAGCTGCATCTGCACTGTGTAACTGTGGCCTTCTTTGCAATTATGTTGTTATTGCAGGATGGTCTTCCATAAGGTGTGGAGATGCCAGCATAGCAGCCACAATAAGACCTCCACAAAAAAGCCTGGAAATAGAAACACAAATTGCCCAGCAAAAGTAGACATAAGAATAAAAAAATTGAACGGAGACACAAAAAAGAATGACGCCTTTTTGTGTGGGCCCACACCTCTGCAAACACTCATAAAATTGACAGACCAACACAATCACAGTACACAATCAGGAAGCACTGCGTATGCTACGTCCCACAGAAGAAACAAAGGCTGCATTCATAGGATACTTCGAGAGCAGCATAGGACCTGCTGACGCCATTCGCAGCCATGAGGAGTCCCTTTCCGCAAAGCCTGATGGCCCTCTCCTGCTTGCCAACGGCAGCATCAACCCGATCAGCAGGAGTGTATACTACTGGCACGAGGAGTGGAGAACTGCAAAATATGGTCCATCGAGAAGTCCGCTTCCAAAGCTGCTTGAGAAGGTGGACGAGTATGCGGCTGCAGGTAAGTTTGCATACGGCACATTGTCTGCAAATACATGCAGATAGAGCACATCATAGCCTGATTTTCCCTAGTGACACTAATGCTACTTGTAGCATTGATTGGTTCATTATACATATGTGCTGCAAATGAGACCTTATGCAAGCACTTTCACCATCCCATAGTTAAGGGGGCGGCCGGGTCTTTGGGACCGAAAAATCGCAAAGAAATCGGTTTTTTTCTAATGGCATTTTTGAATTCTGCGAGCATTTTTCCATCTGCCTGCCAATTTTCAGACTCGAGGAAGCGATAATTTACTTGTTATATCACTTCAAAGAAGACGCGCGAGCTCGATTTGCGCAGAATCCGACGAAAAACACCACTTTTTTCGCGACGCGGAGCAGCCGTTTGACGAACGCCATAGCCGCGACCTTTGTCTCGTTTGAAAGAGCGTTTCTTCGTCTACAAATTCCCGCTCATGCCTCTTCGCTCCGCTCATTGGTTGGAGAAAAAAAAAGCAACCGAAAAAGAAGCATAGTACGCGATGCTATTGGCTGTTACGCGCACGTGACCGCGAGCTGGCCATTTCATTGGCTGAGCGCGTCTCGCATCGTCTGCTTGGGGCGGCAACAGCGCGCAAACAACTTGTTGCGCCGCCATTTTGCCTGTTCTTCGACCGCCGACCGGAGTTGCTAGCGTGCTCGCGACCCAAGTTGTTGCAATGCCTGGATCAGCGCGGAAGTTCCATTCGAGGCATAAGTTTGGCAAAAAAAGAAAAAAGTCGCAAGCGAATAGCTTCAAGGCACGTTTGTTAGCGAGAAGTGTCGATGACGAACGAGATGGGTCGCCCGCCGCTGCTGCCGATGCAAGCCCGTCAGGCCCGCCAGCCTGCGATGCTCCTGATGCTCCTACAGACGACACATCGCTGGCAACGGAGTGCGCAGGAGAACATCGAGACTCTGCATCACCCAGCTCGTCCGCCGACAGCGAAGGATTCGCCGAGCCGCCCGAGGCAGCCAACGGAGAGTTAGGCCTAGCGGGCCTGACGGCCAGCGACGCTTCGCAAGGCAGCGGCCGCGTCCGCCGCGATACAACCTTGCTAACGCAATCAGAGCTGCGGGAAAGGCAGACGAAAGCTGATTCGAGGCTACGCGACCTTGCATCAACGGCCGCGTCGAAAAGAAAATTTGATTTTCTGAAAAACGACGCACCGGCCGGCGCTGCTCCCGCGGTGCCGCGCGAAGAGGCAAGTTTCATAATTGCCGATCTCGGCTGCATGGGTCCACTGTTGGATGCTATGAAATGTAAAGTCTGCAACGGCAGCGTCAGCATCTATAAACGGGACAGAGAGTACGGCCTTGCCGTGAAAATGTGTGCGCGCTGCGTGAACTGTGGTGACATCACGCAAGCATGGAGCTCTCGCGGGTGGATTGTGATCAAAAAGTGAAACCGTTCGTCATCAACATTCTCGCCACTCGAGCCATGCAGGCCACTGGGAACCGTCAAGCGGCAATGAACGATATCTTTTCGACTATGAACATTTCCCATCGCGGTCTCCATAAGAAAACGTGGCAAGGATACGTAAAGCGGAAATTGACGCTTGCAGCCAATCACGCGGCCGAAAAAGTCACAGGCGAGTGCGCGAGTGCAGTTCGCGAGCTGTATAAGGAACTGCATATTGACAATTCCGACAATATTGCAGTTTCTTATGACGGCTCGTGGATGACGCGCGGGCACTTATCCCACATAACCGTGGGGGCAGTGATCGAGCTCTTCACTGGGCTTGTGCTGGACTATGTAGTTCTGAGCAATTACTGTGCCGGATGTGAACTTGGACCGAAGGCAGACGACCCGGCATACCAGGCTTGGCGTGACAGCCACGTGTGCCAGAAAAACTCCTCAAAAATAAGCTGGCGAAATGGAAGTGGAGGCAGCCGTGCTCCTTTTTGAGAGGTCTCTGGAAAAAAATGGCCTCAGATACACCACAATCTTATCAGATGGCGACAGCCGCACCTTCCTCGCCTTGCAAGAAGCAGATGTTTATGGCTTCATCAAGGTACAAAAAGAGGATTGTGTAAATCATGTACAAAAGCGTATGGGCACTGCCCTACGCAATTTGGTTGCAAGGCACAAGGGAGGGGCCTCTGAAACCCTTGGAGGAAGGGGAAGGCTCACTGGGGACCTCATAACCAAGTTGAGCTCTTAATACGGCTGGGCGCTCAAATCTCATAAAGGAGGTGTTGAGGGCATGAAAAGAGCTGTCATGGCGACTTACCATCACATAACCTCTAATGATAGTGAGTCGAACCACAGCCTGTGTCCGACAGGCCCAGGCTCTTGGTGCCGGCAGAACGCGGCAGCTGCAAAAGGGGAGCCCACTCCACGGCACCGCTATAATTTACCACAACATGTGTGCAAGGCTCTTCTGCCTATTTATGAGCGCCTATCAGAACAAGGGCTCTTGGAAAGGTGTCAAAGGGGTAAAACCCAGAATAGTAATGAAAGCCTTCATTCTATGATCTGGGCTTTGGCACCTAAGCAGCGCCATGCTTCACTGTTTGCCGTTGAAGCTGCAGTTGCTGAGGCAGTTATGAAATTTAACTGCGGCAACGTGAGAACGTCAACAGGTATCCTTGATGAACTCAATCTCAACCCCAGCCTCCCAAGCATCAGACGCATGACGGAGAAGGACAGGCGTCGAGTGGCAGACTCTAACCGCAAGCGTGCCTCAAGTGAGAATGTGCAGCGAGCACTGAAGAAGCGCCACTACAGTGCTAAGCATCAGTCGGATTATGTTCCTGGTGGCTATTAGCATCTGCATTGAAAAATATGCTCATTCTCATTGTGGTTTTTTGAATAAACTGTGTGTTTTTTGTTTTTTCCATTTTTCTCAAAATGTAAATTTATGACTATGTTCAATCTTGAGGCCTCGATATCTCGGCAGCTAGGGCAGGCAGAACAATAATTCTTTTTGCAATGGAAACCTGTATGCGTATAGAATCCAAGTATGAGAATGGAATTTAGAGCCCATGCCTTTTTAATTAATTACTCATCAAAATTGTAATATGTTGCCAAGTGCTTTTTAGAATGTAAAGTTCATTCTGCTGTAAAATAGCTAAAAAAAGGCAAAAATAGAAAACTGCTTGCATCGTTTCAATCTTTAGTCATTAAGGGGAGATGCTACTCGAAAAATGGCCTTTTTTGAGAAAATTGTCACTTTTGACATTTCACTTGTAAAATTATGTTTGGTCATTAAACTTTTCTTTCCCCGAGTATCAAGGCTGAATTCAGATTAGAAATTGGTGAAAAATCTATTTTAATCGGGCAATGTCACTCTGGCCTCAGCCACAGCAGGTGCTGAGGCCACAGTGTATGGTAAGTTGATGTGGTAAAGGGGAAAGCATGAATCATGTGGCCAAGCACTATGGCACGGCACTCCGTAAACTGCCATTACCACCTCCCTGTGGAGATAAGCTAAAAGATGATGCAACACAAGAGCTGCAAAATATTTACGAAATTGCAATAACCACCCACATTAAATGTCCAGGAAATGTATCTTGCCATGTGAGCATCGTACTTTAATTATAGCAACATGGCAGGAAGTCACCAATTCTGTTCAGAAGGAGTGACTTCCTGGTGTAAGCACAGGCGAGCCAGAGCTCTTTGGGAGTGCGTACCAGATAACACTCTAATCTTGACCAACGAACAGGTGTTGCCTGCACATCCATTATATAAGCACCTCACAGATGAAAAGCTCTTGGTTACCTGTCTACAAGGAACAATGCAAGGTGTTGTGGACTTGCTCAACAGCAAGGTCTGGCTTCTGTGTCCAAAGACAACACTCCCATCGTGTACAGCTGTGGAAGCTGCAACAATGGCTACCTCGTTCTTCAATAAGGGATATTCAAACTTTGAGCACATCCTTCAAGAGCTTGATATACTGCCACCTGAAGAACTTGTCACCCTGGGCCACTCACATGACCAGAGGCGAATCAAAAGACTGTCTATCTGCATGCAAAACAGCCGAGGCATGGGCTCATCACTGCCACATGGTGAAGAGAGTGCACCTTTATGGCTAACTTAAGGACAGGGAAATATTAACATATGGAGCCGGACGTCTTGAAGTGCACTCGCTGTTTAGAGTGTGGATTGTTCTATGCTCTCACAAAGTTTCATGCTAATCGCACTGTACATTGAAGAATACACACGTTTACAACTTTTAAATGCATTTTTCTCAATTTCCATTTTGAGGCAATTCTGACATGTTGTGCACAAACTTTCATGCACTTAAAATAGTTCTATCATAACGAAATTTTGCACAGAGCTTCTTCAGCCATTCTAAAATACAGATATCTATATGAAGTTGCACTATACATTACATATTTTTGGTTTCATAACTTTATATGCTGATAGGGGAGATGTAAAATATGCATTTGGTACCCTCGATTTTGTATAAAAAAGGTAGCAAGTTAAGCAGACATTTGAAGTACTTTTTAGTACTGTACTGCTCATGTACAGCAAAGTGAGCTATCTTGGGATTCTGTGTGAAAATTTTTAATAAGCTAAAAAGTGTGCACAAAAAACCCAATATTTTGTTGTCAAAGTTGTAGTAACTCTGGAACTATTACAGTTATCAGAAAACTAATTACAGTTTTGAAATCAGCATCACAAACTCTACTATTATCCAAAATTTCAAAGTTCTAAGTCAAGAAATAAAAAAAAATCGTTTTCGAGTAGCATCTCCCCTTAATATATGTTGCCATATCTTAAATGTCACTTTTAATTAAGCAAATTTTTTTCTACTAAGGCCTTAAACAATGGGGGGTGAACTTAAGGTATCTCGGGAACGAGATGAGTTACAGGAAAAGTAATTACATATTTGAAATCAGCAGAAAAAACTACACAAGTGTGCACAGTTTCATCAAGGTCACTGAAGAAATAACAAAAAAAAATGTCTAAAATGAGTCTGCCCCCTTAAGGGGGGTTGCGCCTCGGTCAGCCGCCGTAAAACCAATAATGGCCCGACGTTCGAGGCTGCCTGCGTCATATTGTCCTTCGAACACAGACACGATGATTGCATTTAGCCGTTTGAAAAAAAAATCAGCAGTAATGGCAAGTACTGGTGAGCAGTTATCGTAAACAGAACAACCTAAAGCTTATCTGATTGATGCTATGAAATGTTCAGGAATTAAACAGAACAGTGTTGAGACCACAAGCAGGTACAAATCCTAATCTCCGTAAACTGCTCGGATTCATCCTCCAGAAGTGTGACAGCAATGGGCTACCATACATTAGCATTGGGAAAGGAAAGCAAGAGTTGTTTGGAAGATGGTGGGGTTTGGGGAAATGCACATACGAAGTGCCAATGGAAAAATGGAAAATTTTCATGCACTTCTTTTCCAGATAACAGAGAATGACGCCCCTTATCGTTTAGAAATCCTCTAACGAAGTTGCCACCCTGACTTCTGCAGGTGGGAGACAGTGCTTGTGACTGTCCTTGTACTACATAATTTCCACACAGACATTAGAAGTCTAAAAAAAGAAGCCTAAAATACCCAAGAACCTTGGACAAGCTGTACAATTTCCCACCATAAGCAAATTGATGAAGCAATATTTATCAGAGAAACCAAGTTTCGGTAAGTGGTCAATGAGCTTAACTTGGAAGGGGGGGGGGGGGATGGAAAGAAAAGGAAAGCTATGCAGTACATTGCAAGACTTTTTGATAGCGAACGACACGTAAGAGACAGCTGGGCAGAAAAGTAATTGTACTCCAACAAGTACACTCGGCGACAACTTTTCTTGACAGCACTATGGAAGCTACAGAACCGAAATGCATGCCTGCTATCACGCCAAGAAATAGTACTTAGGTTTATTGTCATTTGCCTTCCTGAAATAAATAGTGCTTTATTTATTATGCGACTGAAACAGTTCCGGAAAGTCGTAGGTAAAGTACAGTTATTGTTCACTTCACAGGAATACCTTCCTTTTCTTTCCATACAGCACCACCTTTTCAGCACGCCCATTTTCCAAAGTAAACATGGCATCCGTGACATAGTGGTTCAGTGTGCGGCCGCGAACGCGCTGTTTAGTTCTTCAAGAAAAGCATACTCATAACACAATAATTAACACCAAAGAATCGAAATGTCTCTCCCGTTCACATTTTTCATGTACGAAATGCGTCAACGATACAAGCAAACTAAAGTGAAATCAGCCGCCAGCTGTCTTACTACTTGCAGAGCAACAGAAATGTGCAGGAGCCCCACCTCTGCAGCCTTCGCTCCACTGTCAAGATACAGTGAAACCTCGGTGGTACGATCACAGCTCATGCGAATTTCGGGGTGATACGAATTTTTCGTTGGTCCCGGCCAAGGCCCATTGGCCTGCAATATAATGTATTACGATTGTTGCGAACCAATTTTCACCCAGCGACGTTTGATACGAACGTACGCTGCCGCCCAGGTACGAAAAGGTGCTGTCCGCGCTGTCGCGGGAGGCGCGCCAAGCACATGCGATCGCGGGAACGCAAGCGTGGGCATGCGCGCCGCACCGCCAAATCGTCACAATCACGGTGTAAGAAAAACACTTTTCTTGCGGTCAGAATAAGCCTTCAGAGACACGTCACAGCCTCGGAGATTGTGTGCACGAATCTTTGAGGCTCTTATGTGCCTTCGTGTGCCTTCGCGTTTTGTATTACAAAGAACATAAACGCCATGCTTTGTTTTTTCTAACATGTCGACGCGGGCTGCTGTCGTTGTACTGTGTTTACACGTGCCTGCCTCGAGCATCAGTCATCCAACGAAAGGTGGATGAGGACCGAAAGAAGGCGAGGACGGTCTTGGTGAAAGAGTCAGGCCTCACACATCAACATGCGCGACCGTTGAGGTCGCACTTGGGCAAGCGGGCACGGCCGTAAATCTCCCAAAAAACATTCCCAACACTTCCGAAATAACAAAATCATAACACAGGACCGTGGTTTAGTAATTTTTTGGCCTTGATCCATCGCATCAAAGGGCGTCTTTTGCTACTTTCGATGCAGTACTCCGGTGTCATGCAGAAAAGCATACTAAAATTTGGAAGGGGCTACAGCTGTCGCTCGTCACAACGCACTTGGTTTATTAATTAAATACGCGTGTACGGGCCGTATATTTACGAGTGCTGGTATAATTGCCGACATCAAAAAACTTAACTGACAATCATTCAGGGTTCTTGCTGACGTTGCTGCAGCCCTGAAAAACAATTAAAGAAAATGACCGCCAGCTTCCTTTTGTCGCATGCTAATTTTCCATGCTTTCTGGTTATACGAATTTCGAATGATACGAATATTTTTGGTGGTCCCGTGAGATTCGTATCACCGAGGTTTCACTGTAAGTTGTCGCCGAGTATAGGTGGAAAAGATAGGAGTGCAAGCTGTACTTCCACTCAATGCACTGAAGAATGAAAAGTGAAGGCTCGCAATAATTTTAACGTGTGGATATGCAAGGGTACCCAAAATGTAATTTCAGCATAACGCATAAAGTTGCCACACAAGACAATGTACAGCGAGCTAACATTACAACAACCTCAGAGGATTGATTTCGTGATCTCCTGCTGGGAATGTTGCTTGCATGCAAAAACCTATGCTTGAGTGAGTTGGTACATAGCTAAAAATGATAAACAGTTCATGAAGGATAAAAACAGAAAAAGAAAACACACAAATGACTGATTTAAATCATTCAACAAAAAACAGGGCGTACAACAAGGACACAAGAAAGAAAAGTAGACACCACAAACGCCGACTAACAACTGAAGATGCGCACAAATGGCGAAAAAGAAAGAAGACACGAAACACTGATCTGCGCATGCCCATGCAAAGGCTAGCGTATCAATCCGGCACACGTGGCAATCTACTTGAAAGATAACTGTTAAGACATCTTGTTTCCTCTTTACGCAAGGTAATTGACGGTTGGCTCACGCATGCGCTACCACTATCCTCGATATGCCAAGCCTCAATCATTAGATGCGTTTCCTCATTCCGATGCCGATACAAAACTACACATTCATCGAATTTGGGCGTGCACTTACACTCTCGGCACCAGATTAGATGGTGAGCAACCAGTTAGCGATTTTTTTATGTTCTAACAATCTCTGATTAATGCAGTGGCCAGTTTGACCTACGTAGAAACAGCCGCAGCTGAAAGGAACCTTATATACCACACCAGTACATCAATCCATGAATTTGTTGGTGTGTTTAATTAAACAAATATCAGTCTGCTTCTTGTCTTTTCCTTTCTCATTCTTTCTCTACACGGCAGCGCAAATCTTACCTAACTTATTGGCAGCCGTGAAAACAGCATCAACGCCATATCTACTTCCTACTTTCTTTAGCCTTTGATATACGCGATGAATGTACGGAATACCTACGACATGTTTCTTCCTATCGCTTTCGGCAACCATGCTTGGATTTAACATAACGGACTTCTTTAAACGTTCAGCAACAGTGGCAACTGCATCAGGAGGATAACGTACTTCTAAAAGACGCTTAACCTGGTCAATAAAGCTATCACTCATTTTGTGCTCACACAACGTGGTGAGAGAAGACTTATGGCATGACATTGCAACGCCGTTTTTTACAATTTTCGAGTGCTTCGACGAAAAGTTACAGTGGTTTTGGAGATGCAGGGCAATACTGCCCGCACACATGGTTCTCCTGAAAAGTCAAGGAAATGTCAAGAAATTGTATACTCTTATTCTCAGGCAATTCTTTAAATCACTACTTCCTTGACTAACACTGTTATTAAAGGTGATGGTACACTCGCATTAGACAGCCTACGCCTCCTTTATTGACAAAAACGCTACTGTATTCATTGGCAGGAACATTTTCGTACCTCCAAAAAATATTGCTCTTAGGGTTGCGTGGTTCTAATCATTGATAAGATTAATGAAGCACGATAAAAAACTAAAAAGTGCAAGTTGATGCATCTCTTACATATGTTCTCAACTCCTCGCTAACAGTAAAATGGCTTTTAAAGTGTGTGTACTCTTCAACGTGAATATGCAGGCACAGATGTTTGCACGAGAAGTCTGTCCAGCGACTGCTGGGCAGTCCTTGTTGTCACACCAATTATGCGTCGAGCCCAGCACCTGGAGTCGGCACGAAATGTCATCTTCGTGGACTCCACATCATCGTGTGATGCAGACGGCAGCACAGCAACTGTGCTGCTCACATCGACCAAAGCTGGGGCGGTGCCAGTAGCTGTACTCGTCCACAGCTCCCAGAGCAGGGAGGGATACGCCATAGCCTTCCAGCTTTTGAAGCAAAGATACCCATGTTGCTTCGGTGACAAAGAGGTACAAATCTTTGCATATTAAGCAACCTGTTTTAAGAAAAATACCACGGCATCTACTAAATCAGCATTTACTGTAGTAAAGGGCAGGCACATTTTTTTATGCTGTTTGAGTATTTCAAAACAAATAATTCCTGCAAGAAAGCAACATTCTTTACAGGTAACGGATTCATACACACCTCACCAGACACCTCCAAAAAATTATTTCAGACCAATCCTTCACTCTCCCCTCTTAGAGACAGGCACTCATTCACACTCCCTCGCTCTACCCACTTTCTGGTAACACCCCCATAAAATAGAAATTCTGGATAAACCCTTGCCGACAGGTAGTTAAGCTACATCTCTTTCATCTACACCCAAGCATTTGTGTGTATCTTCTTAGGTGCCATAGAAACAGTCCAGCAATAAGAATGATTTATAGTGTTTCTTTTAAAAGCTTTCAGAATTCAAAGATAATAACCCACAGCACGAAGTGCAAGTATACTTCTTCAGCTTAATACTCTAAGAGGGAGAGATGTTATTATGAGTAGAAGTTGAAATGCATGAAGCTTTAGTAATTAAATGTTAGATTAATTATTTTATGGCACAAGCTGCAGTTTTTTTAATAGTAGCCAGTGCTAGTAAATTCTGGCAATGAAAGGAGTTCTCAGTTAAGCATTCGCAAAATGTGTTACAATATGTATCAGTACACCAGCTATTTCAGCAATTGACACATAGAAAGCTGCATTAAAACAAACAAACAAACAAAAGGTGGTACAGCGATACATTTTTACTGTGAGTTCAATGGCACACATCTCAGAACTGGTGCTAGATTTAAAATTTATCGCAAGACTTATTACAGTTTGTAAATAGCAATGAGGTAGTATCACCTCATCCAATCGACCAAATTGAGGGTCGAATGAGTGAAAAATGCACCCCATGAAATTGACAGCAAGAAAAATCACATGTACTATACTTCAGTGCTGCTCTTCAACTGTCCTAACCATGCATGGCCTTCCTGTAGAGGCATTACAACACAGGTGAAATCAATTGCTAGGCAGCTTCCGCATGAGAAACGCACAAAGCATTCATCGCGTGCGTTTAGGGCATTGAGTGCACACAATGCTAGATGACCATCTTAATGTTCCTTGTTTTCAGATGAAACCTTGAAGCTACTATCCGATTTCCGTTGTGATAATGTCAACAATACTGAGCCAAAGTTAGTACGTTTCTTTTGAATAAACAGCTTTAATTTGGTCATTTGTCAACAACATCAAAACTGAGCAAAGTCAATTACTCTTACATGTGTAACTTCAAGGGAGATAGGCTCTCTTTGTTTCAATTCATGGAATCTCTTGGGTGGGAATCACAATGAGTCCCAAGTGACACTGTGCTACACTGTGAAATGTGGCTTTCTTTAAAACAAGATGATGGAGTTGACTGCATTGGGCAAATAATGCTTGCTTGCACGCTGATCACATCAACATGCACCAAGCCTACCCTGTCTACATGATCTGTTTATCCAGTCCAGGCATACTTTGCACCACACTTTATACTTTTCTGCAATAGAATTATTTTGAGCACCAACGAACCTATATAAAAAATTCGGTAATATTCCCAACATGAAGCCTATTCGGTATACTGAACTAATAGCAATGCACACTGTAATTCATTATAAACAAGTTTCAGCGTTAATGGCAGATAAAAAACTATAACTGAATTATTAAGAGAAAAATAGTGCATTTATGTTACAGACGAAAACATGAATTCGTTTTACATTTTTCCTTGCAGGCACCAGAGGGGTTCATGAGTGATAATTCAAGTGCGGAAAAGGGCGCCCTCAGTGATACATGGCCATCAGCAAAACAGCTGCTGTGCACGTTCCACGTCCTTCAAGCAGAGTGGCGATGGCTCACGTCTGCCCGGAACGAAGTAACAAAAGAAGACCGTCGTCAGTACATGGAGCGTTTTCAGAAGGTAAGAAAATTGTGGTGGTATTCACAAGACACAAAAAATGACATTTCAACATTCCCCTAATGAGACATGCTGGGTACTGTCTGTAAAAATGCTTCCTATTACATTTTTTACTTGTGTAATGCTTTTCCTGCACTGTAATACTGGATGGCCTCTTATGTGTATCCCTGGTTGATGTAGAAATAAAAACAGTAGTTGTGAAGTTTTAATAATTACATACCATATTTTCTCACCTACAAGCATACACGTGCGCACTGGGGGGGCGGCCGCCCCCCTTGCCTTCTAAAGGGGGGGGGGGCGCAAAAACTGCCTCATACATTGACTGCCCCCCCCCCCTTATGAGGAACCCTGCACACGCCTATGCCTATAAGCTGTACCAAGAAGTGGAAAGATGTGCTTAAAAGGTGTGGCGCAGGTTATATGAGTTTATTTTTCCTTCTTGCAGAGTTAAAGTTAGGGGCGCGAGTTCTATGCAAGAAAATATCGTACGTTTTTGCAATCGGTGACACAATGTCTGCATGACAGCTAGAATTCCTACTCAGCCAAAAGTGGATGGATGGATGGATGGATGGACGGATGGAAATTGCCTGCCCGTTACGATCTAATACAATACTGAAACCACGTTTATGGTGTTCACAGCAGCCTACAGCCAGAGGGCAGATGCAGTATCAACACCATCACAAAATGGCTATGAAGCACATATTGTGCATTCACATAGGCAGCAACCTGTGTGTGTCATATCTGTTCCCAATGAAGTTCAACTGTTGAAGCTGCACCTCCATCATGTAAGCTCATGTCAAAGGAAAGTTATTTTGCATGCTTATGATACCTGTCTCTTGTCATTATTGTGTGCCCAAGACACCTTTCTGTGAGTGGCATAAGCAAAGGGAGATCTTCAGTTGCATGTCGACTAGGAAAAGCTTTTATGGACCGCAAGCGGAAAAATATGAAGTCCTGAAAGACAACCTTGCAAACTTTCTTCAGCAACTCCGTGTAGGCCGAGACTGTCAAAGTAACAGCCCTGTAATTGGCATGCACTCAAAGTGTATTCAGAATGAAGAGGTCAGACAAACTAGATCACAGAAATAAAAACTGCCTGGGAAATAAATTCCCCCTTCTATGAATGCAAATTATGCTGCGATGTGAAGTTATCCCTCTGAATATTACAGGAACGAATGCGCTGACTTTTATTGCGATAGCAATTATATGGACAGTCTCGGCTGAATTTTGCCGTCGCCGTCGCCGTCATGCACTGTATATGTATAAGTATGTATATGTATATAAAAGCCCCAAAGAAAAATAAGTCAGAAAAATGCTTCCGAAGCGCGGAATCGAACCAGGGACTTCTTGCTCCGCAGCGAGCGGCGCTATCCACTACGCCACGAAACGCAGATCCTCTACGTAGCTAACGGCGAGCGTTATATACACACCATTTAGCGCTGGACGGACTCAGAGACAGAAGGCGATAATAAGCGTTTCTTCATTACCAGCGAGGTGGCGCTAGGAGCCCGACGGGCGCATTTAAAAGTCGTCGGCGAGCTCGCTCGCTTCTTCTTATATTTGCGCATGGGAGAAGCTTGCCCTTCCGCTGTCTGCTCGCGCGGTTTTCTCGTGGCGCGGGGTAGAGGAATGTTTCACGCTTTCACCGTGATGTCCGCGCTCATGTTACGGCGCGTACGAATGTCACTCGAGCTCAGGGACGCCGCTAAACGAACAAACAGAAGATGAGCGCGAACTATCAAGTGTCACAGCTCGACACTTGAAGCACGCTAGTTTCCTTCGCTGCTTCGGCCGCCTTTGCAACAGAAGCGCTGTTCAAACTGAGAGTATCCATTGGCGAGCCTCACTTCGTATAGCATTAGTTCCTTGCTATCGCATTCATTGCTTCGCCCTTGCGGCGAAACTGTGACTTTTTTATTCCTGTCACCCGTCTTAAAAGTGCAGGCTCGACTTTCAGGTCGTTTCTTCACAACACGGCCAGAAACGCTCTAACTCGATTCCTTCACCACCTCTCGTCTTAGGAAGCTCAAAGAGGTCTCATTTTAATCAGAAAAATACAGGGAACAACCTAGAGAAGAAAACGCACGCCTCGAAGCAGGTGAGATTCGGGCAATCGGCCTAAGTCCATTCCACCACCAAGGCCTATTCACACAGCCACCGCTCGGAGGCACGACAAAAACCTCGATAAACTACTGAAAATCGGACCCTCACCTCTAATATCACGCCCGATCGTTCCAGGAAACTTCCGGTACCTGTTCATCTCATAAAAAAACGCATGAACGGTGGCATTTCATATTTTTTTTAACAATACGATATATGCTGTAACATGACTGATGTTTAATGTTGTTTTTGTTTACATCAATTTAAGCTCATGGGGTGGAAATGAGGCAGTGGAGGTATCCCATCCTACATTGGAAGTATGCCACCTCGTTTCCACACCCATGGTGCAAGGTACTGTTGCAACACCTGACAATGCTGGTAAAACCCGAGGTCCGTTTGAAATGCCTTCATCTACTGCAATCGTGAATAGTGGCACCAAGGATGCCAAGCTCTTGTCAGTGGGCAATGAGCACTCACGGTTCACTGTCACGCTGACGTGCACGGAAGATGGTAGAAAGCTGCCACCCTTTGTCATGTTTAAAAGGAAAACTATGCCAAAGGTAGTGTTCCCACCAGATGTCATTCACGTGAACGAAAAAGGGTACACAGACGAGGCTATAACGTTTGAATGGTTGGCGTGGTGCACTGCTGTGTCCTCGGAGTATGCTGGTACTGGACACTTCTTGCAGTCCCCTGACTGAAGCTGTCAAATGCACACTTTGCAATGAAAAAATGGGCCTCATCATTATACCTGGTGGTATGACGTCTGCCCTCCAGCCACTGGACGTCATGTTAAGCCTTTCAAGGATTGAGCATGGCTAGGGTACCAAAGCTAGATGTACGGCGATGACCCGAAGGAGCCCATGAGCCGCCTACAAAGGGCTTCGTTTTCAAGTGCCTGCGGCTGGGTGCTCTCTGCAAGGCATTTTTTGCCAGATGCCATGGAGCAAAATTCCTTCAAGAGATGTTGCATTGGCAACTCGCTCGATAGCACCAAAGACAACGCACTGCGAGAGGCGGCCAGTGACAAATACTCAGCTTAAGATGAAGGCCTATTTAAGTGCGGGAAATCACCCAATTAGGCAGTCTAGCCCAGCATGGCACAGAAGCTGAACCTAGAAGCAGTTAGTGTTGCTCAGTATCGCCTAGCCACCTAACTGTACCTGAACGACAACTTGAGGAAGACACGCAGAACCAGCGCCTACAAGCCTACCGTGTCACTCAAGTTAGCTCAACCTGCTTCAGAGTAGCCTTCCAATCTAACTCATGGGAAAGACAGTGCTGCAAGCCCAACAAACACAAGAAGACTCACCAGCACTCTGCAAGACTACCCAACTTCTTGACTCTTGGGACTTATCATTGCACGGTTATCCATATGCAAACTTTTTTACCTTCTTTGGAACTTTTGATTAGTTAGCCTCTGTTAAGCATATACTTTTGAATAGTTAGCAAAGTGCAATCCACGCACCAGCTAGTTCCTGTATCGACTCATAATTTCTCGCTATTTGTTTTCTGTTGCAACTTCTGATCAAGTTTAGTACATGTGTGCTAGTTGTTTATACTCCGTCCACATTTGTATTATTCTGTGTATTCCTGTGTCATTTATAAACAGATTGTTTTGTTTCCTGCCGCCGACTCTGACCCATTAGCTGTGTCTGCTTATGTACCGAACGCCCGACAACCTACAAGCTTGCCATTTCCCGTCGATGAAGTTGGGTGACTGCTTGTGACAACATGAAAAACACAGCAGCATGATTCCTCTCTGTGAGAGATAATGTGGGTTGGAGCATTGAGACCACTTCTGAAGTTCACGCTCGGCTCAACCACTTCACGTTGGCATTGGCTCGCTAATGGCATCATCAATGCCATTGAAGGTCTACGTACGGTCTATTTGTGGCCAGTACAAATGCGGAAGTAAATGTATGCTGCAAGGAGGTGACGGAAGTAGTTGCCATGTCTTCAAAGGCTCGCCAACATTATGGACCCATACAGTGACACACCGTGCCAAAGCACTTCCACTCGAGATGAAGCGCTGCTGTCACCGCCTTCCCCAGAACATGGCGACGATATGGGTTGGCAAGTTTTGAAATTTCTTGACTACTGGTTGTTAGGCCGTCCCTCACTAATGGCATTATCAATCCAGGTGTACGTGCGGTCTATTTGCTTAAACAGCCGTCCCTCACTAATGACATCATCAATGCAGGTGTACATGCAGTCTATGTGTGGCCAGTACAAATGCAGAGGTAAATGTATGCTGCAAGGAGGTGACGGAAGTAGTTGCCAAAGGGAATGACGACTGCATCACATGGCACGCGTATTTCTCGGGCATTTGCCTAAATTCTGGAGTCCTGTGTGATGCATACGAACGGGTACAGTACACTCTCACTAAACAGAGAACTCGTAAAACTGAATTGCTGCTTAAACAGCCGTCCCTCACTAATGGCATCATCAATGCAGGTATACATGCGGTCAAAATGTATGCTGCAAGGAGGTGACGGAAGTAGTTGCCAAAGGGAATGACAACTGCATCACACGGCACACGTATTTCCCAAGCGTTTGCCTAAATTCTGGAGTCTCGTATGATGCATACGAACGGGTACAGTACACTCACATTAAACAGAGAACTCGTAAAACTGAATTGCTGCTTAGACAGCCGTCCCTCACTAATGGCATCATCAGTGCAGGTGTACATGTGGTCTATGTGTGGCCAGTACAAATGCAGAGGTAAATGTATGCTGCAAGGAGGTGACGGCAGTAGTTGCCAAAGGGAATGACGACTGCATCACACGGCACACGTATTTCCCAAGCGTTTGCCTAAATTCTGGAGTCTCGTATGATGCATACGAACGGGTACAGTACACTCACATTAAACAGAGAACTCTTAAAACTGAATTGCTGCTTAGACAGCCGTCCCTCACTAATGGCATCATCAATGCAGGTATACATGCGGTCAAAATGTATGCTGCAAGGAGGTGACGGCAGTAGTTGCCAAAGGGAATGACGACTGCATCACACGGCACACGTATTTCCCAGGCATTTGCCTAAATTCTGGAGTCCCGTATGATGCATACAAACGGGTACAGTACGCTCTCACTAAACAGAGAACTCGTAAAACTGATTTGCTGCTTAAACGGCCATCCCTCACTAATGGCATCATCAATGCAGGTGTACACGCAGTCTATGTGTGGCCAGTGCAGTGAACTCTCATTTGTACAAACGTCGGTTGAATGAATATTTGAGAATAGCGAACTTTTATTAAGTCCCCAGCGCTTTTCCTATGCATTTTATGCAAAAATCTTTCGGTTAAACGAATGTCTGAATAATGAATATTTCAGTAGAACGAACTTGATCCGCAGACCAGGGCTCATTTTTCAAGTCAATTCAACTAAGTCTTGCGCGCTGCAGCACTGGCGTAGCCTATGCGCGCCGCCCCCAGATCGCCTATCTATCGGCGGCGGTGCATCATCGCTTGTCCATGCAGCGCCGCCGAGGCAAAGCTGTCGTGCGGGAGACGAAAATGAGCCACGTGCGCGTCAGTTTCTTTTTTTTTTTCTTTTCTGTCTCATCGGTATTGCTCAGCCATCTTCATTTCGGGTAACGACAGCGCAGTTCGTGGGCCGTGCGCCCACTTTCGTGCGAGTTCGACGAAACAGAAGCGGCTGTCTCTATCAGACAAGCTGCAAATCCTTCAGCGTCTGGACATATTAGGATATATTAGAAAGCTGCGAGACTTCATGTCGCAGCAACAAGCTGTGCTAGAGGCAGTGCACAGAAACGTAGACTCTCTGGACAGCTTTGTCTCTTCTTGCGCTTTAAGGGCGCCGGACCAAATGAAAATGTCAGAACGTTTTTCAAAATAAATTAGATTTCACACTTTTGACTCGATATCTGCTGTGACCCCTGCTGTTCCATATTCTAGTGAACATTCAGTTTAGTGAACTTTCAGTTAAGTGAACTATTTCCTTGGGTCCTTGAAGTTCACTCAAGCGAGAGTTCACTGTACAAATGCAGAGGTAAATGCATGCTGCAAGGAGGTGACGGAAGTAGTTGCCAAAGGGAATGACGACTGCATCACACGGCACGCGTATTTCCCAAGCATTTGCCTAAATCCGCCTTTCACATGTCTGTGTGGCGCCCTCTTGCGGACACTACCAAAAACAAACCATGCGGCGTCGGGGTGCGCGTCTGCTGCTACTGCCACCGCTGCCACCAGTGCTGCTGCGCAGCACGAAGCTTTATTGCTGCGACACATGTGCTGAGAGGCCCCGTCTGAGCGTTGTGTTGAGGCATGGAGCCCCCTGGGCGTATTTACATACCCGGCGGCTTCTTTTCTGTGACCAATGGATGGAGCCGGTTTCAATGAAAATGCCGAGCAAAAAGCAGTTGAATGCTTTCATGGTGGCAAGTGGTTGGCAGTGCTTCCAGCAAACCACAAAAGGACAGAAGTTCTGCGATGAAGGGTACGTGCGCAACCTCACGTTCGATGAGTTGACTGCCACGTCCACATACTGACTTCTGAGAAGTATTTGCCTCCCTTCAGTGAAGGGTGGCTACTACATCGTGCATGCAGTCGTGAGGAAAACCACAGGAGACGTACTGGCATGCCGCTGCCTCTGCCCAGCCGGGTCAATATAATTTTTGTTTATTGTGTCATTCGTACTAATCATATGAACTACCGGGCCTCTGCTTTGGCGGTTTCGTGCCTTTTCTTGTTCGCGCTGCCGTGCGTGAATAGCGCTGAAAGGCATCATTCTTCTTAAAATCATCGGTGTAGACAAGCAGTGATGGCACGAAATCGGAGTGCCTGAGCGAGTTTGACGGCGAACCTGCAAAATCCGTGAACATCGCACTAAGGTGACCAGAAAAAAGCAAGCACGTTGAAACTTCACTAACACAAGCAAAACGCCGCAAGATTTATGAATCGGTGCGCGCCAGTTACGTCAACAGCCAAAATACATGGATGTTTCTTTCTTCCCGGTGACTTTTACGACGGTACTGCGCTGACGGGCCCCGTCACCGTAGTCAGTGCCTTCTTTCTTTCTCGCTGAACAGCGAATGTGCTTCGACAACAGAAATGAACCCACTGAACTTCAGTGAATGACAGGCGACGAAATTGCACTCTTTGGCATTCATTATGTTCAAGAGGAGGACTTACGGCGACCATTTTTACGACGCCAAAGTAAACAACAGCGTAGTTATCTGAACTGAAGCGAACCTAGGCGCTCTTAGCCACACTTTTCTGTTGTCGTAGCGAGAGCTTCGTCGCTACTGAACTGAGCTGTGCGACGAGCCGGACACAAAGCGCACACTTGTTCCGCGTACTGCAGAAAACGTGGCATGTTCTCCGCGTACGCCACATAAATTATAGCAATAATTAGCACACATACCTTTAACAAAGTGTTTTTCGCACAGTCGTGCAAAATCCGAAGGCTACTACGGACTGCCGTCTTCATTTTGGCGCCTGACAGCCCTGATACTTGCTTCACGACGCTGACGATCACATTTCACCGATGGGAAGCGGAAATATGAATGTTGCTGCTGGGCACGCCTAGGGAAGTGCATCCATAAGCAACACACGTCGCCGGCATCGCACTAACAGAACCAGATATATAGATAAATATGTTTGTTGTGCCTGCCTGCACATGCCAACACTACTCTCACCGCCAATGCCGCGGCGAGAAGAGAGGCAGCGTGCGTCTGCGACAGCACCGCACAGATCGTTTCGCAGAGTCGCTGCCAGGGCACGCGTATTTCTCGAGCATTTGCCTAAATTCTGGAGTCCTGTGTGATGCATACGAACGGGTACAGTACCCTCTCACTAAACAGAGAACTCGTAAAACTGAATTGCTGCTTAAACGGCCGTACCTCACTAATGGCATCATCAATGCAGGCGCACGTGCGGTCTATGTGTGGCCAGTACAAATGCAGAGGTAAATGTATGCTGCAAGGAGGTGACGGAAGTAGTTGCCAAAGGGAATGACGACTGCATCACACGGCACGCATATTTCTCGAGCATTTGCCTAAATTCTGGAGTCCTGTGTGATGCATACGAACGGGTACAGTACACTCTCACTAAACAGAGAACTCGTAAAACTGAATTGCTGCTTAAACGGAACAACTGCCTCTAACGATTGATTCTGTACTTGATTTCAGCACCCCCGTCCATCTCTCAGTGAATGGAACATATTTTCCTGGTCACTTCATATTTCGTTTAACAAGAGTCTACTGTATACAAATGAGATCAAGAATGTGGTGCACACTACTCTTTAGTGCTGAGTCCACGTTTCTGTTTGTCACTATCAATACATCGCTGCCACAATTGGCCTGCGCATCAATCCCCAGCAGCTGACATAAAATAACTTTATGTTATGACAATAGAGTGCGATGCATCATTCAAAGTTTTGTTTTAATACTATTCTACTTATTTTTCGAGTCGAGTGGCAGCTGTTCGGCAGCACGAATGCGGATCATGAAAAAATGTGCAGAAAGCACTTCGTAACATGACAGCATGTAGATCATGTGGGGATCCGAGACGCGCCCGAGGCCTCTGCGCGGGCGTTTCGCTGTTCTGCTAATCCCTTTCCTCTCCCGTTCTCCCGCGACGGCAAGTGGCGCCATCTTGCGCTTTGTGCCATCTCTCACGTGGCGTTGGGGAGGAGCCCGATAGACAGCCAATGAATGGACGTGTGTGGTGTTGGTGTTAATGGGGAGAGGAGCAGGTGGCATACAGTGGAGAGACTTCTGGTGCGCCACATTACTTCTCTACGTCGTGACGATTCAGCAACATGGCACCCAGGAAGATTACTGCAGTGGAACCAGCGGCCCTCTGGCAAGGGCCGAGGAGGCCGACCAAGCGAGCACCACGGCCGCCTCGGCCCGCGGCCTCGGCGCCACCACGACCCAGGCATCAGGGACGCAGCGTGGCCACGCGGACACAACAGCAGGGGCAGGAGGTGCCACGTTTTTTCTTCAGCGACGCACCATGGAAGGCACAAAGACAGGTGCGTCGCGACCTGCCTCTAGGCCGTGTCCCATGGCCGCCCCGCGGCTGCACCATCTCAGTAGTCGACGTGATGGCCGGAGGGGCCCAGCTGCTGTTGCCAGCCGGCGTAACATTCTGTGCCACGTGCAGCGTGGCGGTTCACTTCAGGAGCCACTACCACGGAGACCTGCATGTGGCACGGACAAAGGCGGCCGTGGAGAAGGAGGCCAAGACCAAGAGGGCTGCGGGGGCGCCGGCCCCGCCCGGCCAGCGCTCTGACGCCAACCTCGCGACCCTCTGCCGACGCCGTCTGGGGGAAGATCCCCAGTTTACGGCATTGTTGACCGGACCGCTGACGCCACCACCGCCAACCAGCGGCAGGCCTCCGACCGCGGAAGACAGAGATGGCGTGGGGACAATGGACGTCGAGCGGCTCCTCGAACTTTAGTTCCCCCCCCCCCTTCCGCGGGCTCAATAATATATCGTTTTTTCCTATTTCAAGTGTATTGTGTTGTTACTGCTTTTTCCTTTTTTTAAAATTGCAGAGTAATTAGCAGCAGTTGTGGGTTCCTACATGACAAAAGCGGGGGGGGGGGGGTAAAAAAAAACAAACGTAAGGCAACCAGTGTGTTTATCGAGGTTATTACTATGACTATGTGCGTATTTTATATTCATATTACAGAAAAAAACAATCAAAAGAAATATATTTCACCCATTTCCTACGTACGGTACTAAGTGTTCTGTGACGGTACGGTGGATCAAAGCGGCGAATGCAGCCTCCAGAGAGCCGCTCTTGCACGCGCGAATCTCGGAGGCTGGACGAAGAGCTGCAGCTTCGACATGGGCTTTGGATCGGTTTGTGACCTGCGTCGGAGCGCATTGTGGGCCTGCAGTGTGCGCGTTGATTCTGCACACGCTTAGCAAGCTCTCTGCTCTCTAGGTAGCTTTGCCCTCGTCGACATAACCGCGCCGAAATGGCACCAACTCATCGGCGCAGCTACAATGCCACGTTCAAGCGGAAAGTGATCCTTCACGCCGAACCGGCGAGCAACCTTTCAGCAGGGCGTGAATTCGGCGTCTTTGAAAAATGTGTGCGATGTTGGCGCCAACAGAAGGATAAACTTTACGCATGAACTGGATCGCGAAAATTGTTCCGGGGACCGAAGGAAGGCAAGTACCCTGCCATCAAACAAGCTGTCGGCAAATGGGTCAGCAAACAGCGGGACAAAGGCCCGAGTGTGTCCTACGAGGACATTCAGGTGAAGACTCGCAGTGTTGATAACGGATTGGAGATCGCCTGCAGTGAATTTATTATTTCTAAGAAGTGGGTGACAAATTTCATGAGTCCGAACGGGCAGAGTCTAAGGCGGCGCACGACTGTTTGTCAAAAGCCACCCGAGGAATATGACAAAAAAAAGAAGCCTTCTTCAACTTTGTCAGTGAACGGAAGGCGCAACACGCCTTCACGCTCGGCCAGATCGGCAACGTTTGCCGAGCAAACGGAACGCGTCAGCCAAAGGTGAACACATATATAGCACATCCGCAGAACTTTATCAACCTGCGCAGGACCTCTCTGTGGACGAACGAATGGTCGAATCGAAAGGAAGATCGCATATTCAGTAATACATGCGCAACAAAATTGTAAGGCGATGATTTAAATTGTGGGTTCTTGCTGAATTGCAAAATGGCTATTCAGTTAAATTTTATGCATACACAGGCAAAAAAGAAACACTTAGAGCCAGTGGACTCACATTTAATGTGGTGACACAGCTGTGCAATAAGTGCTTTGACCAAGGATATATTATCTATATGGACAACTATTACACAACTGTGGCTCTCTTTGTGCACTTGTTGGAGCATAAAACGCTCGCTTCTGGCGCTACGTGTAGAGATTGCCCGTGTTTCCCGTCCAAGCTTGAATATTCCAAATCAGAAAAGGCAAAAAGAGGCAATGTTCGGTGGCTACGATGGAACAACATTTTATACTTGCAGTGGGGGGGACAAGAAAGCCATCCACATGATGTTCACTACACACACTGCCAACACGTGTGTGTCAGCCACAAGGAAAGAGAGAAGAGGTCGCGTGTGTAACGTACCAGTTGAGAAGCCGCTGCTCACTGATGAGTGTAATTCTGAGATGCAGGGTGTGGATCGATTAGATCAGCTCATTGCATATGCGATGAGCTGATCTGAGGAAGCTGAACCTACCGAGAGAACGGAGCTTCAAATGCTGAATGACATGGAGGTTGCTCTGGAAGGGCGGTGGCTGTTCATGGGGTCAAAACAGTGTCGCCATTAAAAGCCTGCCCCATTTCAACCTAGTGTGCAGCTTTGTGCCGGACTATATGCACTGCATCTTGCTGGGAGTAGCACGCCAGTTTTTTGAACTGTGGTTCAACTCAAGCAGGCCGTGTTCAATAAGCCAACGGCAGCACATAGTGGACCGCAGGCGCAGGCCTACTAAACCACCAATAGATGCGAGGCGAATGCCAAGGAATACGAAAGAGCGAAAATTCTGGAAGGCCAAGGAGCTCGAGAACTGGCCGCTCCGCTACAGTGTCCCATTTCCACATGGCATTCTAGACCAGGCATACATGCAACACTGGGCTTGCCTAGTCAAAGCCTTGCACATAATGTTGCGACGCGCAATTAGCCCAGCCGAGGTTGCCACTGCCGAGGAGCTAATGTTAAGAATTCCACGTGCATGCCGAAGTGCTACTTGGCAAGTCATTTATGACGTTCAATATGCAGCAACTCACTCACATAATAAAGAGTGTGCACCACTGGGGACCACTCTGGGCACACAGCGCGTTTCCATTTGAGGCTGGGAATGGCAGCCTGAAAAGAGCTGTGAAAGCTGCTAATGAAATTGCTCACCAAGTCTGCCGAGTCCTACAAATGGAAAAAATGGTTGTAGAACTTCAAGGGCTGGCTGTTAATCCAAGTGTAGCCGAGTACTGCTCGTCTTTTGATGGCACATTAACACAAAAAGCATACTTAGCAGTGATGGCTTTCGTTTCCTTGATGCGTTTCCCAGCATGCACCAGCAGGGTTGCAATGATCTCAGCATGAAACTACACTTGAGTTCACCAAGTACAGACGAATGCTGGCTAGGTTCAATTATCACTGACAGTATGTACGCATCCAACAAGAGAACTGACAGTTCTGTTGTAGAACTTCAGGATGGGTGTTTTGTAATCATTGAAGGAATATATCATGGCAGTGACAACAAAGCATATATCTCCGCAAGAAAATTAGGCTGCAGTCAGGTGAAGTACAACTTGGAGAACCCAGGATCCTCGGAAACTCCAGGGTCCTCGGAAAAACAGGGGTCATGGTAATTCACAAACCGGAATCGACACTCGCCCGCTTGCTAACGAGGCCGGAAGACTGACCTTCTAAGGAGCAACACCAACGCATAGTCTACAAGGTTTGTGTTCCAAGTGTCCAGCGAGCTACATAGGCGAGAGCAAGTGTTTCCCGGAGAGAATACGCCAACACAAAAAAGACGTCGGGAAGATGGAAGCGCAACACAGCGTTGTTTCAGAGCACTGTGAGAAGCATGACCATCAAATCGACTTTGACGTCAAAGCTGTACTGCGGCGTTTGTGGGAAAGCTGGATGACTGCCGGCAACCATAGCTTTACGGCCACTGGACATGAGACGCGACGTTTGGCGAAGGTGGCTAAGGGGGTCGACAAGGCGTGGGCTACCGCTTCTACGTCTACAATAACTGCAGGCTTTCAAAAAGCTGGCCTTGTTGCTTCTGCACCTGCTAGCAATTATGACAGGAGTGACTCGGAAGATTGCGATGATGTCCCTGTGACCCTGCCTAATGAAGTGGCCGAACTGTTCAACAGCGCATCAGAGGACGAGACCTATGATGGTTTTGAGGTAACGTGCGGTGAATAATAAATGCTTTTCTTTTCTGTTTACAAGCATTCATTGCATTTTTGCCGTAACCTGTGGCACTCTGACTGACACGTTAGGGGGGTTCGATTGATCCGGAATGGTTAACTACATTGCATCTAAAACTGAGCACATGCCGAATCATGATTAGTTGTGCTGATCGCGCAGAAAAGTGGTGCATCTTATACTAAAGTAGGACTTATATATCAATTTTTTTTTCATGAACACATGCTTAAATAGAGGGGTGCATCATATCCGAAGGTGTGACTCATAATCCAGAAAATATGGTACGTGTTGTATATTTTCATTCTTCCTTTTATTGTATTTTTTCCTTTTATAGCGGCCTGTGGACAACTTACTGCATGTGTGTGCTGTGGTACTGCAATGTTATGTGACACTTCTGATTTTTTTCTTTTTGCATACAAGTTCAATTTTGTACAGCCTGTAGCGAATATGTGCTTTTCATTCATACATAATTCATTGTACCACTATGAAAATTGCCTGGAGTGATTGCAGCATCCTTAAATAAGTGAATAAATGTTTTTAACCTGTAAACTGTTAACCTGGAAACTGTTCCTCAGTGCTTTACTGAAATGTCAATTACATGGCCATGCATTCTACGTCCTTTGGAACCAAAATTGCTTATATCGTGATCTGATTTCCTTTGCTCAGTCATAGGTCAATATTCAAGATGGTGGTGGAAGAGATGCTAAGAATAAAGAATGCACACCCATGCTTCCAATGAAATGCTTCATTGAATACACATGCATTCACTCTTTTCATTCGCCCGCGTCAGGCGAATAAAAACAGTGAAAATGGCGGGAGGGGAGAAGGGGGTGCATACTTGATATCTCCTGAAGAAGGGAGGGAAGCACTTGCTCGGGATTTCACAGTAGTCAACAAAGTTCCCTGTACTGATCGCCACATCACTTTCATCGGCGAGACGAAAAACTTTCCAGAAAGGATACGACAAGACTGAACGTACGTAGCTTCAATGCAGTACAAAACGCTCTCGCAGAACACAGCGAGAAGCTGGACCATCGCATCAACTTCGACGCTGCCCAGGTCATCGAAACGGAACGCAGCCGCACCAAGAGACAGAACTTGGAATCCTAGCATATACAAACTACACCGGGAGACATCAACTGGTAGACGGGGACGCTGCTGAGAGTGTATGTACGCAACCTTTGAAACCTATGGAGAAGGCAACGCACTGACAAGAGCGGCAGGGAGGACGACGATGGAAAGGGACACGACTGCTAAAGAGCGCCAGCTTCGGAGTTCCCCTGAAGAGGCCAAACGGGCCTCGAAATGTAGGGCCAACTTTTTAAATTAAAAAAGAAAAAACTATATTTGGCTGAACATGGACAGTCTTTTCTTATAATTTTACCCAGCCAGATATATCTGTCAAATATGTTTACTTTTAAAACACTCATTGTAACATTTACATCTGAAACATCAATATGGAAAAACCTCATTTATGTCTATTTGTAAACATTCAAGTTTTCTAATAAATCTGGAATGTACAGAAAATATTAAATTAAAACACACACTTTGTTGCAGCTCAACAGAATAATGCTACAGAAAATCAAAGTGGGTCAGCGTAAGAGGTATATTTGACCGACCAGCATAAGCACGCAGTGCATGTTAGCCGCTGGTACTCGTCTTGCCAGAGACATATACAGCGAAACCTCGTTAAACCTAGAGTTACTGTATATGCTACCTTTAGGTAGCAGAGTTGCACATAGGTCCGCCATCTTGCCCGCCGTGGCATCCATGCTAAGCAGGAAAGCCACCTCTCTGGACGGTAGGAGCCGACGCGGCTGCTGTTGTTGCTGCTGTCCTCTCGGCCCAGCGGCTCCGTGCACCTTCTCGTTCGTTCATAAAGCGTCGCTGGCGCAATGGCTTTCGATTTGATGAAAAAAAAAAAGAATGGAAAGCTCGGAGAAACAATAATTTGAGATGGAACAGGTGGAGATGGAACACTATCGCAAGTAATACTTTTGTTTTAAATGGCAATTAGAAAAAGTGCAACGGTCACGATTCTGGACCAATTAAATTCAGCCTAATTATTTGTTTCACGTAGTCTTTGATGCAGCGCTTCAAAAGATTAAGTGAATAGCTCGAGAAAACAAGTGCTAAAATTGTCACTGTGTTTTACAAATAGCGCAAGCTAACGAGAATTTCGCATACGTCTAGGTAGATGTGGCATATAATAAACACTCGGACATGCCTCAAACTTTTATGCCGCACAGTGCTCGGAATGAGTCATGCTGTTTTGAAAGAACTGTAAGGTTCATATTCACACACATCGCCTCCTTCACACAGTCACTCGCACATATTTTTACCGTTTTGTCCCGTTCGATTTTTAGTCAACCTTTGACCAGTGCGAGAGAAGCTATATATATCCTGTTCGTTATCGCCAGCTTCTGACGTCTCGTGCGCAGCAGCCACTTGAGACGGCGACGGACGACGGAGACAGACTTGCCACATGGAATAGAGAAGAAGGCCTTTCCGTGCTCATGTCGGTTCGTGCAGTGGGAAGCGCAGCATCCTGTCATTGTCGCAACTTCGCAACACTGAGTCAGGGCGCTGCGCCACGCAGACGTTCGCAAAAACGGACAGCAGAAGACACCACCACAACGACGACAAACAATCCAAACTCAGCTGGAGCCTGGACCGTCTTGCGCTTCGCCGGACGGCTTGATTTGGCTTGATACAGCGGTGGTGGCGCGGCGATCGCCAACACCCGCGCGGCCATGAAGTTGGCTTTCCCTAAAACGGATGCTTTTTGCGCACGTGAGCGCGCTGGGCGAATGGTGGCGCGAGCGGCGAGTTCTATCAGAGGTGCAAATCTGCTACCTAAACGTAGCATATACAGTAACTCTAGTTAAACCGTACTTGCTTAAAGGGACACTAAAGGCAAAAAACAATTTATGTCAGAGTGAAAGCTCAATGTATGACAACATCTAAACTGGCAATATTATCAACAGCAGTGCCCTACTTACAGAGAAATTAAGCTAAATGTATCACACGATGAGCGCCACGAGTGGGACATTTTCGAAGTGATCCCGATGACGTATGAGAGTCTGCCCACAATAAATCACTAGTAATCAAACTAGCAGCAATAAAAAAAGAACGTTCCGTGCATCAAAAGACGTAATAACATGCTGTTTGTTCGTTTCCACTTGATTCATGGAAAAAGAATGTCTGTGGTGTTGCCATGGGGAACGGCACGCGCGGTTGAAAGGTTCCGTTCTCGCCGAACTGCGCTTCGCCCGGCGCCCTGCTTCGCTCACGCGGTCGCGTCTCAGTGGTAGTTTCGGGATTGCGTACTGCCGCATGTGTTTTGCACGCTCGTGAAAGTCGCTCCGACAGAAAGTTCGAAAAAATGCCGCATGCATGTGATGTTGCTGGATGCCCGAATGGTGCACAAGGCCAGTGCTGCAGCAAGGAAACCGATGTGTCTTTTCACTGGGTGCCGCTGAATTGGAGCCCAGCGTCGCGAGCCAATGTCTTGTCAAGTTCTCCGTCCACATCCATTGCGGCGATTGCGGCAAGCTTCGATGGCCGTTGTTGCTGCTGTGGGTCCCGCTGCTTTCACTCTGCTGCTACTAGTGTCAGCGGCCGCGCAGTAAAGGCGGGCAACGTTGGGCACAGCAGCAGTGACGTATGAAAGTCTGATTTCAGGCGGGTGATTTAAAGTGCGCTAACGCGATGCGGACCACTAAAACGTGATTTTATTTCAAAATAAGCACTTCCTTGGCATAAAAGTAGAACTACGAGGTTTCTGGACTGCTATTTCAACAATCAACGTCAACTTAATATTTGCCTTTAGTGTCCCTTTAAACAGCTGTTTCACTTTAGAAGTACAGTCAACGTCCGATTTCCCGGACCCTCAAGGGACCGCGAAAACGTCTGGAAAATCGGGCAGTCCGGAAAAACGAATGCACGTGAAAACGCACCTTTTTGGTAGGTATTTTTCGCTGACGGGGAGGGTCACAGCCGGAGTACAAGATTCCCATAGCAATTCAGCCAATGCATCGTTTAGGTGGCTCTGAAAAGAGCCGTTTATAAAAAAAAATACGACGTGGCCGGCACTACCTCATAGGTCAGCACTTAGGCGCAAAGAAGTCGCTTATTTTCTTTTGTACGGTCCGCTTGCCCGCGATTATGTCTGCCTCAATTTCAGTCAACGTCATGTTGCCACTGTACACCAATGACAGTGTCATCAGTGCTCGCGTCAACTCCGAGCTCGTTGGCTGTGAGGAGCTGGCTCTTCGTTCTCGGTGTCGGAGTCATCGGAATCCTCCGTAACTTGATGAATGATTTCGTCATCTGTCAACTCCGCACATAGCTCGAGGTCTTTGTCAGCGTCGGCGAAGCCCTCAAGGGTTATCTCGGCTGGAATCAACACGCCGCCAGCGCGCAGATCGTCGAAGGCAACGTCCGCGAATGGCAGTTCGTCATCGTGAGCCTACGAGGTGGCTTTGTGCGCTTCGAAGGCGCGGACGAAGACGAAGGAGCAGTCGGTGCCATTGCTGTAAACGGCGAATCCGCTCGCCGAAAAGCGCAGCACGAAACAGCTAGGAACTCGGTGGATGCTGAAGGTCGGGAAACGTGATCACTGAAGGTAGCGCGCAGCAGCAAACGATCAACCGCAGACACGACCGCAGCGCTGGCACAGCTGACTAAACAACACGTGAACGAACACAGTGAGGTTTGGCTTGGCTAAGCTACGGCTGGCAACGGATTGACACGTGCGGTTTCGAGGTTACGGCAGCCGCGGCGCGCTGCGGCGGTGCTGCTGGCCACACCTGCGATGCGAGTATGGTGGGTTCAAGGATATGAAAATGAAAACAACCAAAATGGCGGCGTCGGTGGTGACCTTGGGTCGGCGGTTAACAGTAAAAAAGGGGACCATCAGGCGATGCGAAGCCGGAGCACTTGCACGATCGCGTTCCGTTGGCGTTCGTTGGGCATGCTACCGACCTCGTGTCGTGGAACGCGAAGAGGGACGCTACGCGCGTCGTGTCTTCCATCTAGCCTGGCCGTTAATTCTCACAGGGCGAGCGGGGAACGCGGTCGACAGGCGGGTGAGAGGGGGGGGGGCAGCGTAGGAGAGGAGAGAGAAGGAGAGGGGACGCGCATGCGCTCGAGCTCATCGCGGCGTTGTGCCGGAGAGAATTTCGGCATGTCTAGCCCGCGTTTCAGAGGAAGAGTGGAAAGGGGGATGGGAGAGGGAAAGGGAAAGTGGAGAGGGAATGTGGAGAGGGGAAAGGGAGAGGGTGAGTGGAGAGGGGAAGGGGAATGGTGAGGGGAAGTGGAGAGGAGGTATGTGGAGAGGGTATGCGCATGCGCAGTGAGGGTGGTCACGCCGCACACCACCACCACCACCACCGCCGGATTGAGCTCGACCTTAAAATACTTCGCATCTAGAAGTCCGGGAAATCGGATGTCGAAGGCTATAAGCGTCTGGAATTTCGGACTTTTTAATACATTGACTCTACGGGGAACTTGACGGTGCCACAGCTGAGTCCGGGAAATCAGGCATGTCCGGAATTTCGGGCGTCCGGGAAATCGGATGTCGACTGTAGCGAGGCCAAATCCCCGACTCAGTGGCCATTGAACATAACGCATTTTGTATTCTTATAAAACTGCCAGCTTAATGCGTAATCAGTAAATACCATAAAAACCCACATGTAATAAGAAATTTTTTCCTAATATTAGCGCTAAATTTCCACCTCGTACTATGTGCGGATCCGAACGAAAACCTGCTTTAAAAACGAAGTTGTGCTTGAAGTTTCGGTTTTGTAATACAGAGAAATTTCAGTAGAACAAACACCACATTAACAAACTTTTCAGATTAACGAACTTTCAAGAAATCCCGTGCCGACTGCTAATAATTTCAATGTAAAATTATTTTACTATGAACTTCAGAATACCGAACTTTTCTGAATAACAAGCACTATATTTGGTTCCATGTTACATCAACGTCTCAGTACTACGAACTCATAATCTGAAGTGCGGGAAGTCAGGTTTGAGTGAATCAGTCGCGGCCACCGGAGCGGTAGGAAAGCAGACGACACGGTTAGCGGACGCCTTGCTCCTCAAAAAACGCGATACAGCGTGGGTGGGGGGGGGGGGGATGAAAGAACGACTTCCCTTTTTTTTCCTTTTTGTTGATCAGGTTTGGTGCACACAGAGGCGAGGGCACGTTGTGCGAGGGCAAAGTCAGCGAGGCAGAGCAGGGCCCGTATTCTCAAAAGGCGACAATCGCAAAAGTATCACCTTTGGTGCACGCTGATTGGCTATTGAGCCAACCGGAAAAGTTAGGGCGTCATCTGGTAATTCCGCCGACGTCAATTTTGCGTCATGGTGCTCAACGGTGCTCTCAACATATTTGCAATAAACGAAGGCACCGTTAACCGTTGGTTCGTGGTGAAGTTTAGCATTTCAGTGACGTAGGCGGTAGCTTCTAATATTCAATCTTCGATGGATATACGCAGCATTTTTTACGCTGAAGCTTTCATCGAGCATTACCTTGGGGTGTAATCAGCACTCGTTCTTTGCCAGCGCGTGCTTTTTCGTGGTTTGAATGTCGCAAGAACATGTACAGTGCGTTGCTCGCGTGGCTTATCGCAAGCCGGCAATATGTTGAGATCTTAAGACGATGTCACTGCGGCAGCACGCTACAGCTGAACTCTCCGAGTACGCCGTGTTAAACTCTCAATGAAAATACGTTTCACGCAAAGTTGCATTTAAATATTACACTGTGCATTAAATAATCGAACAAAAAAGCGTTGAAAGCACCTTGAACACGTCATATTTCAAGTAGCCACAGCCAATCCGGCCAAGCCTGGCCACTACGTAGAAGCAGCAGCACACGCTCGAAAACGCCGCACTCGGGTTGCTCTGCGTTACGGTGCGCTCACTCCTGTGTTGTGACACATTCGTATTACCAATGGCCAGCTGCAACAATGACGTCACAGGCAAGTGTTTTTTTTACTTATTGAACGCATCAAATTCTACGTCACCAAACGCGATACTATTGCCTTTTGCGATCGTTTGAAAATACCGGCCCAGGAGGACAGAGGAAACAAGGGCGCGGAAAACCTGAGATAGTGTGGGAGCAGAAAACGAAAAGCGAGGAACTTTTTTATAGCTTTTCCTTTTCTGTGAGAAAGGCTACGACAGCAGCGACGCCGGCGATGCATCGGGTTTTTTTCTTTCATACTAGCTCACTTCTGCATGTGCTCTCTGCCTTGTCTGACGTGTCCATCTTTTTTCGGCGTTGTTTATAATATCGCGTCCGCGTTTGTGCTGCAGTGCTACTACAATGAGTTCATCTCTCCCTGCGGCGAAGAAGCGTAAACAGTTTTCCCTAAGCAAAAAGGTGGATATTCTTCGGCAATTAGAAGAAGGCAAAAAGCAGGCTGTTGTGGCCAAAGAGCATGGAGTGGCACGTTCCACAATTGCCACTATCCTGAAGGATCAGGAGAAAATAATGAAGTGCCAGGTGCAATCGCAACTTGCCCCCTCGAGAAAGTGCCTGCGGCTTGGTGACTACCAGCAGATAGACTCGGCGGTGCTGACGTGGTTCAAAGACGTAACAGTGCAGAACGTGCCCGTGTCACGCCCCATGACCCAGGAGAATGCGCGACAGTTTGCTGCAATTCTGAATATCGCAGACTTTGAAGCACCTTCTAGCTGGCTCCACCGTTTTCGTCAGCGAAATACTATCACCTGGCAGACTGCGTGCGGTGAGGAGAAGAATAGTCAATGCATCGGCACTTGTCACCCTGGATAACTTTACGGCTGTAAAGTTGGTGTTTCTGCCTCCAAACACCACGGTGACTGTCCAGCCATTGCACCAAGGTGTCATTCGGGCTGTGAAACAGCCTTACAAAAAGAAGCTGCTGTTAAGATTTCATCTAGCCATCAAGTGTGGCAGTTTTCACAAGTAACCTGCTGAGCACAAATCACCTGCTGGAAAGCGGTGTTCACATGGGGCGAAATCCGCGGGCCATGAAGCCTATTGCGAAGCACAAGTAAGTGCGTACAGGAGTGAGACGGCTGAAATCGATTTGGGAGCAGTTTTGGGAGCAGCAAAATTTCAATTTAGGAGCAGGAGAACCTTGTTTGGGAGCAGTTAGCGGCATTTATTATGTCGTTTTTGGAGCTTGAAAAAACAAATTTGTAGTAACTTGGAGGAACAAGCACATATTTTAATCGGCTTAGAATACACATAACATTCAAAGAGCCTTTGGAGAAAGCTTTTTTTAACAGATTATTGCCAGGTATGCACTACACTACCTTTTTACAAACCACGCAATTTATATAACCCTGGTAACAACATATGAAATAGATAAAAATGTTTTTCCAAGTAGGTTCACTTTACATTTGAAAATAAGAAAAGAAAAAACATCACACTTCTCAAATAATAAAAAAAAATCCCGCTGTGATGGCTTTCGAGATAGCGCGCGCGCGCCAGTGATCGCGACCGCGCAAAGTTCAAAGTTGCTCCTCGCGCGACACTCCACCCCCCCCCCCTCGCGTCTTCGTGTCTTTTAAGGCTTGTTAAAAACGGGCGGGGCGTTTCCTGTCTGCTTCGACGGCAGGCCTTCCGAGTGTGGTGATGTTATCGCATGCAGCCTCCGAGCGACGGCAATGGGCCGGCTCGTTTGCTTCGGCCGCGTACGTCGCCTCTGCTCGCGTGCTTTTACCCGCTGTATAACATACAATTCGCGGGGGGATCTTATCAATTTGGACTTCATACCGGAAGGACATGACGGCGACGGCAAGAACCCCTCGAGACTGTCCATATAATTGCTATCGCAATAAAAACTGATTGCACAAGAATTGTGTAGTCACATAGCAGTACGTCTTTGAACGGTCAATGAATGATTCCGACTAGCACGCGATTGCGGCGACGCCTTCGCGCGTAACATCAGGAAAGAACAAAAGCAGTATGGCCACCGACGAACGCGCCAGTATGACCACCCCCATAGGCGTGCGCACGAAGGGGGGGGGGGGCAAAGTCGATACCGCCCATACTTTGACTTAATCGGAAGGAGGGGCGCTGCGATTAATATTTGCCCTCCCTGAAGGGCGAACCCTCAGGAAGCTTTCGAATAGCGTACGCAAAGCTTTGCGTTGGCTTTTCCCACAACTGCGCATGCGTCGTACGCTAACCGCTTTCGGGCTCCCGTTAAGTGACGGAAATAGCGGGCCGCAAACGCTAACACTAACTTAGCGTACGCTATTCGAAAACTGCCTAAAATAAAGCGCCTTCAGCTATCTGCTCGGCTGCACGGGTGGCGTAGCGTCAAGTGTACCGCACGCTTTTAATAGGTGATAATAAAAGCGCGCTGCGCCACCGTTTGCTGCCACCTCGTGAGGGACCGCCTTCAAAAATGCGTCGCGAGCGCCGAGAAACCTTACCTCTCGGACACTACACATATTTACAACCGCTCAGAGGCGATTATCACAGCACTATGGAAGCCTCTATTACAAAGGCGCGTAGAAGGACACGCTTGGGCGCGTTAACGTGTTCTGCGAACGTATCCCTGGCGCTGCTTCTAAAGTTACGTTTTCCCACGCTGAAAGTGACGTGGGCTTGAAAATTCTTGATTGTGGGGCCGTTTCGGCGCAGTTCGGCGCAATTTTTGCAATTTTTATGCTTTTGGAGCAGCTTGGCGCAGGAAAACGGAATCGTATCAAAAATGCGCAATATGCGCAGCTGTCTCACCCCTGTGCGTACAAAACAGTTTTTTTGCGTGTGTGATTCTGTTTTTTCAGATCGTCATTTATTCAGACATTTCGGTCGTCACCATGACATCCAAATAATCGGTCAGCGACTTAAAGGCTTCCAATGACAGTGTCATTTATCAAAGGGATCCTGGCCTCAAGAATAGCCAGTTTCCTTCACAGCCTTCCTGTTTATAATTTTTCCTTTTTATTTAATCACATTAAATCTGTTCAATGAAAACCTAACGTAATCTTGCCTCCAACTCTAATATAACCTCACCATGACTCTATGGTTTCGTTGAATTGTCCGGCGGCCGCAACTCAATAAACATTGTTATCATCATCGTAAACCCCAGATTGTCTCAAACCCACGCCTAGGCTTTGATGCAAAACTTGCACTCATATTAGTACCTATCATTTTCGTAGAAGTGAAATGGTGGTGCTGCGATTTCAGGAATCTCTTCAGAAGAGACACGGGCTGAGCAACTAGGTAATGGAGATGTTCTTAACACTTGCTCTCAATAGCAGAAAACACTTGGTGGGAAGGTCACACTAGGCACGCCAATAATGATACACTGCACAGAACCCTATTGAATGTCTGGACATTTTGCTATTTTCTGTGCACATTTCAGCGATGTTACCATGCTGGAAATTCAGACTGCAATGTTCCATGAGTCACCTAAATAGACAAGACATTTGAGAACAGTAGCTTGGAGCTTGCATGGTGCTTTAGGCATTATTATTCTCACAGAGCATAAGTACTCAAAATGATGAGTTCATGCGTTCAACGAACACTTTGGCTGCTAAGTTCACCTTCATGAGTCCTTCAGCATGACATGAGTCCTGCATTCAATTAAACGATGAAACTGCCCACAAAAGTAATAACGAAGTACATAACTGCTTTCGGTTTCACTCACCTAAGCCAGCTGGGTAACTTGTAGCACTTACTTGATACGTCTATTATGAAGAGTGTGTTCAGCGATTGCAGATGCCATCCCAGGTAACGCAGGTAATTTGCTGTAGTATGCCATTCTTGTCCCTTACCATCCTAGTGGAAGCTGTGGAATATTAGATTTGAAATATCAAACACAGGGGAACATGTCACTGTACTCACACATGCATACTCTGCCCCTAAGGGCATCAGCCCGTCGGGTGAGACGTTGACAATAGTTTCCAAAAAGCCAGAAAAAGAAACAAATGTGTGAATTTTTGTGCCTCCACTGCGAAAATTAAAATGGTGCCAAAATTAGCGGATACATTTGCTTTGACATCAAGAAATCCAGGAAATAATGGATATGCAATGCTTCACAGAATTTAGACTCAGCTCACATCCAATTTAGGCTGCAGGTTGGTTGGTTTATGGAGTTTAATGTCCCAAAGCATTTCAGGCTGAGAGACGCCGTGGTGGAGGGCTTCGGATAACTTTTGACCACCTGGGGTTCCTTAACGTGCACTGAAATTAGGTACACTGGCTCCTAGCATTCCACCACCATTGAAATGAGACCGCCACAACCGAGATCGAACCCGCAACTTTTCGGTCAGCAGCGGAGCACAAAAAGTTCACAGGGTCGCTTATGCAATCACCTAAGATGACTCGAAGGCTAAAGCCATCTTCTTCTCAGTCAATGTATTGATCTTCCCCCCTCCGCCTCTGAAAGCTTTCTGGATCTAACGTGGTTTTGCGCTGTCTCCAGGATCACATGCATTACGAGCTTTTGGTACCTCAAATGGTTTTGCACAGCCTCCGTGACCGGCCCACCTTTGACTAAGCGATGACATTGATTGTCATGTTACTTTGAGGTCGTGTGACTTTTGGTATGTAAGACTGAAAGTCGAGCTGGTTGGTACATATTCATCTTGAGAACCTTTCAGCGCAAACTAAGACAGGGACACAGAGAGAGGAAACAACACCAGCCCTGTCTTAGTTTGCACTAAAAGGTTCTCAAGATGAATTTTGGTATGCCAACTGCACACAATCACTTGAGCATGCCAATGGCCAATTTTCGCGTTTTTGCGGGCCAATGCGGTGGCCCCACGTCTATTTTCAGATCAGCCTCACATGCATAGCCATGCACCCACAGCACATGGGGCGTGAGCCATTCATTATGCTCTCGTTTAGACTTGAATACGAGCTTAACAAGAAAAATTAACTTGTAATGTCCATGGCAATTATATTGTATTTCCCCCATAACAATAAAGCCAAGCCATGTATGCATATGCCATCAGCGCCACGGTATAGGCACTTGTCACAGATCAGAGAGTGCAGCGTAGCTCTTATTTTCAGCCTCATTATCACCGACATCTGCAGCCAGGAGGGATACCAAGAAAATGAGACATTCGCAGAACAAGTAGACGTGCTCAAGTGTCTCCCTTCTACACACCCTTCAATCGAAGGCTTCCTGGGTGCCGCCATAATCCCCTCTGGGCAGCTGTAAATATGGGTGAACCCCGAAAAATTGCACTGCCAGACCCAATTTTGCTGCTTCTACTCACTAGGCTGTGTTCTGGCACTACTGTCACATCTCGAAAACTCCACTGACGGGTGCCTATAACAACTCCTAATTGGTTACGATCTAAAAAATAAAGTAATGGTACATTCGACTGGTCGTTTGAAAGCGCTCTGACTTTGTTTAAAAGTGTTAAATTCAACAGCTTTAAAGCTCTCCAACAAGAATAAACAGGTATGCATGTCATGTTTCTCCTTCCTGATCATATTTTGACCCGATAATGTTAGTAGCAATGGTTAGTTGCTATTTTACGTAATTTTTTCAGCGTCTGCGGAGCGCTCGAAAACGACCAGTCGAATGTACCATAAGTTTACTGCAATCAAGGGAGCGGTCAATGAAAATGAAAAGACGACGACACAGCTCTAGCTTCTATACCCACTCCCGTGAAGTATCGCAAGAAAAGAAGCGGGACGGGACTGTGTGTTTTTATACTGTAGACCACTTCCACCTGTTGCCTTTCCCTTCCCTTCTATTTTGTTGACAGTTTACGAACAAAAAATCGCTTCGCAAGCATTGTGATGCGCCTTCTTGAATGACTGGCATTTCTTTGATTATAAACGCCTCCTTCGGTAGCGAGCGTTCCAATGAAAAACCGAATAACACCCTCAATGTGCGCGAGATAAGTACAAACGAAAACGTCACAGCTGTATCACACTGAACGAAAGAAGGGGAATTTATGCGCTCGCTTTCTTTGTAAGACACAACGTTAATGAGAACCAACAGACAATCAAGCCAAGGGAAGCACAGGGGACGTTTTTCTGCAGTAAGTACGATATAAACGTGAAGACATTAAAGAGGGCGAAAAGACAACTTGCCGCCGGCAGGGACAGGACCTGCAACCTTCGAATAAGAGCATCGGAAGCGTTATTCAAAAGTTGCATGTTCGGTCCCTGCCGGCGACAAGTTCTTTTTTCGTCAACTTTAATTTGTTCACATATCATAATTACGACAAAATGGCGTCCCCTGTATCGCATGCACACAACTGCTATGACTGCTATGGCTTCTGAATCAGCTTTACTTTGTTTGACTACTGGTCACCATTATGAGATACCGCATTCCAATAACAGTCTCCTATCAACTAAAATAGTGGCTCCACGATTTACCAAAGCAGTGACATTTGATCGTAAACCCAAAACGCATACCTGCATAGTTGTGTCTCAAACTGCATCGACAGCTTCAGTGTTCACGACGGCGCGGTTGTTGTGTCGGAACAGAGCGCTTGTCAACCGTGATTGCACTCTTCGTTCGTTTCGCAATCTCTCCGTTCAGTTTCCTTGCGCATGTCAGAAGCGTTCAGGAATGAAAATGAGTGATGACAAGTGCCACTTCAAAAGACAACGAGATAAAAACAGAGCACGCACACGGGTAACTGGGTAACGCGCCATGTGCACCGCCATTGCCGCCACTTGCACTTACAAAAGGGCGCTAAAGGACTAAAGGGACTGGTTAGCGAAATAGCTGATAGGTGACGCTGGTGACGCTGGCATACAGTATATAGGTACGTGGACGGATGTTAGGAACAGATCTTTGAATCAAGAGGACGTTAGCGCCCCAAGGTCAGTTGCGCATGCGCGGCTTCGATTAGCGGGCAATTCGAAGCCGCAGACCGGGTGGCTTTTTACACAGCAGGCCGGCTCCCCGTCTGCTGTTTAAAAATTTCTGCATCTTGTTTGTTTCTGTTCCAAATTTCAATCGGCAGCTAACGAGTAACGACCCACTTATCACGGCTGGAAAGCTTGTTTGCTCCAGCACTCGACGGCTATTTATTTAGAGAATAAAGTGCTCAGTCGCAGTTTCGGTTTCAGAGAGCGCTGAGTGACAGAGTTAATTTACTGACTCTAGAGGAAAAGCTGGGCCGCGAGATCTCTAACCACAAGAACGCTGACATCTTGGAACGTTGTCATTCTTTGCCATCACATATCAATCCTAAAGAAGCATCTGCACAATTAAAAACTTGCGGATATGGTTTTATGTTTATCTTGAATACTTCTACGAAAGAATACGACGGCTGCGCGCGGAAAGGAGCGTTTGCAGGCTGGTTAACTAGATGGCACCACCATATCAACACTCGCGAGTACGCGAGTGTGTGCTTGCGGCCGATTGCGCCGGTTTGCGCGTCGTGTTAAAGCTCCTGAAACTTCGTTCGCGACGTGTATCTCGTAGTTCTCATAGTGTCCCGTTGTGTGCGTTTTCTGTCGTCGCATACCACTCGACTTCATATGTGACAGCCCTTTTTTCTTTCGAGCTGGAAACTTCAGTGCATCAGTGCAAACCAGGACGGACGGCAAAGAGATGAGACAAGCCCTGAAAGTTATGTACGAACTAGTCGCAACCGATTTTTTAAATACTTTTTAACGGCGATAAAGCTTTGTGGGCCGTGTAACTTTAGTTTCGATTGAAGCTTTCGGGAGATGTCTCACTCACATTCGCCGCTGCATGCTGCAATCGACATTTCTCTGCTTTACGGCTCTCTGCGCTGAAGTACGGCAGCAATGAGCTGAAAAAGAACGTGGATACAGGTGTCTCGCCATTGCAAGTCGAATCAGCGCGCGGCCACGGCCTACGGACTTTGCTTCGAGCTGCGAATCTGTCGAGTGACCTTTGTGCCAGCGAACGGAGAAACTTTGGTAGGGAGTGCCTAGTAAAAACCATGCACAAACAGGTGTAAATTTTAACTGTTATCAACCGGACCACCTGCACAGACAACCGTACACTAACACACGGCTTCACGCATCAAAACACAGCTGATGTTCTCTGAACAGCGCGTAGCTGGCTTAGGTTGGTAGATTAAAACTGATTACTACCGTCAAATATAGCGAGCGTCTCAGGGTCTGGCAACGCTGGCAACGATCGTTTTGTTCCATCATGGCGGAACCCATGCGGTTATAGGTTTCAATGCATGGGCCCTATGGGGAGCTTTTCCTCTAGAGTCAGTATATTAACTCTATGCTGAGTGAGGCGGGACCCAGAGTGGTTTTCGTATCAAAAAGCTGGCTACGTGAGCACACGAAACCGCGCGCACATGAGCACCGCTGGCGCTCATGTGCGCGGTACCCATTAGGTGTCCATTAGGTGTCCCATTAGGAACTATCGGTTGGTGCTCTGCCGCAGGTCCCAGTAAAAATGAAGTTTCCACCCTTCGTGGTAGGAAGCAGGAACGTGACGGAAAGTGTGAAAAAGCAAGACGGCCATGTCCATCCCGGCTACAGGGCAATCTGTAGCTAGGCGACAGGCCCTCCCGATAGCCGTTTTTTTACGGCGCGACAGAAAGCTCACCCTTCGCAGTGCTTGTAGCTGCAGTAGTTAATCCCAAAAGCACGTAGTAATTTTACAAGCAGTATTTTTCTATCTGAAAGGCTCTGAACACGGACGTACCTTTCCTCCAGCTACGCTGAGAATTGATAGCGATGCCGCCAGCCCTTCTCGCGATTTGTGAAAGCTATCGTTGTTCTGAGGAGCTCCTGTAACTATGCTTAACCACCTTTATTTAGAGCTTTTCAACTATATTTGAAAATAACAAGCTGTTACAATGAGATGATGTGGCGTTATACACCTTCCCTGTATTTGTACCGCGTTGTATGCGCATGCGTCTAAGGTTGCCTGCGCCTGTGTCATGGGTGGCTTGTCCCAGCGTCGTTACTCTCTCGATGCACGAGCGAAGCCAAGTCATCAAAAACTTCACTACGCATACGCGCGGCCGCGCCGAGAAGCAGCACGCGTCATTTCTGAGACGAAGTGTCGCTAGCAAAACTATGTCGCTCCAAAATCTTAGCGACCTTGTTACTGCGTGCACGGTTGCATGCGCACGCTAAAAAGTTGTTCAAGGAGCGCTGACGAGCATGGGATCATTACGTCACGTGAAGGCAGCGCCACTTTTATGCAGGCCTATATGTACATTTTTATGGAGCAATACCTTTTAATATAAAGAAACGAACAATATTTCAATACTAACAAAAATATCGTAGATTGCGTACAGCAATCAACGGTCACGTGGCCGGGTACATGGGATTGTTCATGTCCTTGCTTCCAGAGGCGCCACAGGTCATTTTTTGCGACTTTCAATTAAGAAATAAAAATATAAATCCACTTCTCACGAAAAAAAAAACAGGGTTGGTTTGAGTCAATGCGACGGACAATCTTTCCTTCAGTGGAGTCATCTCATATCATGTTCTAAGCAGTTGTCAGTCCCTTTAACGACTGCCGGCACGTTGTCAAAGGCACGAGCGGCGGTTCGTCCATCCACTGAGACAGGCGGCGTATGAGCTTTCCCCTCTCAACACATGGTGCAATATTCTTGCTGTTACATTAGGCTCGCGTCGTCGTATCTCTATCATGTTCGTAATTATCAATTTATACTTGTTTAAGTGATAAAACCGAACGTGCCGACGATGAAAAAGCTGAGTAGCTCTGTACTAGTAGTTAGCGGTTCTTTCAGAAAATATATACAAAAGGCGAAAACAAAAGTTTTCACTTTTTTAAGTTGTTGCTTCAGGAGATACACAAGCAGAAGCTACATAAGCGTACACGCCCCAGGTGAAAATATTGCAACTGGAAACAACTGGGACTCACTCGCAACTGGTGCCCACTGGGAATTTCGCCATAAACCACTTGAACTGGTCCCAGTTGTTTACTCTTTCAACAAGGACCACTAGCCAGTGGGTCCCCCCGTCCCGGCTGGCGCCAGTGGCTCTTATGAGATCTCAAAAAGAGCCAGTTGCCTGTTGCAACTGGTGTCCCATTAGGAACTATCGGCTCGTGCTCTGGCGCAGGTCCCAGTAAAAATGAAACCTGACGGGGCTATTTTTTCACTGGGGTACTGCATACAGCCGAAGAAGCTTGGCTCTGAAACTCGACACCTGTTACTAGAAACTTTGCGGCTTGTGCTCAGGCCGTGAAGCCTCCTGATTGCTTCCATGGAAAGGTGGCAGATGCTTGACCATTTCGTAGATCTCATGTGCACGTGACCATCTAAAAGCAATATATCTACACTGTTAGCGAAAATTTAATGACTATTTTACACATGCGATCCTACTAAAAATAAACTTCACCAACATCCCACAAGTATTGGCTTATTCTTACTGAGAAAATCGTGCAAGAGTCCAACGTACTGCATTGTGCCATTTTGTACACTCTAAGAAAAAAGAGTCAAAAGAGGGTCATGGAACCGTGACTCTCTTCGGGTGTCCATCTGACCCCTTTTGGAAGGTACAGGCAGAAAAAAAGAGTTCGCATTTGGGAAGGAGTCACTGGACCCTCCTGAAGCGCGTTTCGTATCCGCCATACATATCGCGCGCTTGCCCTTTGGCGCCGTTGTGGCGCCTTGCTCGGCGACGCAGACGGGGTTGGCGCCGGGGTGGCGCGCCGCTCTTCTCTCTCAGTCGTCTCAGTCATGTCTCAGTCTCCTGGTCAATTGGAATGCGTTGTGTGGTTGCGTTGGTTGCGCGTCTTCGGTGGTGTTGACGCCGGCTCCGTGCACGAAGTGACGCTTGGAGGGCGGAATATTCATAGAGCTGCGGACACCGACAACGGGCGCCAGTTAACAGTGAGTGTACTGCTTTCGTAGGTACTAATTATACAGCGTTAGCTGGGCGTCTGCAGCAGCTCTGCGGAATCTGTCAGCCATTTCCAACAGTAGCCTGTGTCAGCGGGGCTGTTGCGGATGCCCAACTAAAGCTGTCAGTTAACGAGTTGCCACCGTTATGCGCGTTGCTGTACAAGTTCCCATAAAGTGAGCGATGCAAACAATTATCGAGGGTCATTTCTTGCTGATCGCACGTCGTATCTGCACTACTGAAGGTGCAAGATGTCGTTTTGAGATGCACTTTAGTCTACTTCATAATAACATTTCCATCGACCTTGAGTGTGCAGCGTGGGAACGTGAAAAAAAAAAAGCCTGTGTACAGAACGCTCAGACGCACTATATGTAATGGTTTTTGTTGGCTTAAAGACGGTAGTTTCAGATGCAGATATAGTACGGTGGCTTCCAGAACGTACGCGGTAGTCATTCAAGTTGGACACACCTCACTGGTAAAGTGAAAAAGCTCTAGACTTTCGACGGCGCGCGTTGTTGCGGCCGCCGGCGTGCACTCTTTTCCCTCGTTTCTGTTTGCTGTTTTCGTGGTTTGTATACACTGCGATGACGTTGGGCGCTATAACAGAATCGAGTGAGTGTACGTGATTGTGGGAGTTATGTGCGCTAATTCTAGCATATGACATGTCTGATCTCGATGTAGACGGCGTACGCACGCGCTAGGTGTCGTTCGGGCCCTAGTACTCGCATCTGTTTATCTGAGTATTTAAGGATGGGTTACGTTTGTAAAACATGCGGTCAATAACCGCTCACGGCATGCCCCTGGCTGCCGGAGGATGTGCTTTGTTGTTTTGTTGTTAGCCTTTATTATGTCTGTGTGAACCACTTATTGTGTAGGTTTTGCAAAACTTTGCTGCAATTTCATTGTCTCATCATGATATGAGACCGTTAGGTGGCGCCGACCAGTACTGTCGTGACCGCATGTGCTCTGCGAATTTTCCAGTTTTTTGGCGGAAGATTGCGTGTGCGACCAATTTCGACAGTCGTCTTGACTTTTTGAAGTTGTTCCGCATCGACTGATACCGACCACGGTTGTAAGTGACTGGAAAGTTTTGTTTAAAAGCGCCAACGCACTTTCCTCTTGTGCGAGCTCGGGAAGGCCATTGCCGCCATGTAGGCGGCCGCTGGAACGCTGGTGTGTGCGTCGTGCGCGCGCTCGATGGCTCTTGCGAATGACCCCCCCGACGCAACTGCGCGTCCCGGACCCTCGAAGATGATGGACACGCAACGCCAAGACCTTGATAACATGGATTTTCAAGACTCCGCAGCTCACAGTTTCCCAACGCCAAGTGGACCCAGCGATCAGAACGCTGGGATCGACAGTCAACACCAAGCGGATGGAGCCTGGCAGACGGTGCTCACTCTGCGGAAGAAAAAAGCTCTTGCAAAAGAGAAGAAGGCCAAATCAGTGGATTTTTCGGGGACCTTGAACCACCAACAAGCTTCCACTGGTGAAGCAACCGGAAAACCTAAACACAAACCAACCTACAGGCGGCTACCCCCATTGCCCAAGGACGATTTTAAGATAGTGGTGCGACCACATCAGGGGCTACCGGTCAAGAATTTGACAAGTCCACTACTGGCGGATGCCGTGATTGCTGCTTGCGGCGGACAAATATCAGGTGACCAATTCTTGCTCAGAATCAAGCCAGGCTCCAACATCTTTATTGTGTCGACGCCACACCAGACAGTGGCGGACCACGTTAGACGCCTTACCACACTAAGCATAAACGGACGGCCACACTCAGTCAATGCCTACGTAGCGACAAGTGAAGGGACAACCAAGGGCGTAATTCATGGCTTGGACCCACACACGACGCCTGAAGCACTAAAAGCCAATCTACGAGTACGCACACAAGGGGTCGAAATTCTCCAAGCACGCATGTTTCGGAACACCAAAACGGCCGTTATCACCTTTTTTGGAGGGATTACACCTCGATACGTCTATTACAACGGCGGAGAACTTCCCTGCTATTCCTACAAAGTAACCACTCAGGTCTGCAAAGTGTGCCATCAAGTGGGTCATCGATCGGACGTCTGCCCCCAGCCGGACACTCCAGTGTGTCACGTATGTGGACAACGGGACCCTGTAGCCGGACACGATTGCACTCCCAAGTGTGCAGCTTGTGGCGAGGGTCACTTGACAGGAGACCGAAGTTGTAGGAAACGGCTCAAACCTCAACGAAACAGAACTCCGAAGGGTAGCTCGCACCAGCCTGCCCAGAATGACACCTCCATGAAGCCACCTCAACGCCTTCGTTGGTTGAGTTCCGACGATGGAGAATCTGCACCGGACCAATGGCCAGAGCTGCCTGGGACTCGCCCAAGTTCCAGATCTAGTTCCAGATCGAGATCCGGATCCCGGACACGGAAGAATTCTAATCGCAACACCCCACCTCATTCCCACTCACCCAAATCTCTTAAATCCGGGGCTTCCGGCTTTGCGACCAAGCAAGCGCCTGGTTATGACGAGGTGAGCTATGCACGAATCGCTTCTCCCGCTGCTCCAATAACGGCAAATCCCGAGTATCAAAAAATCGTTAACGAAAACAAGCTCCTCCGTGAGAGCTTGGAAGAAATGAAACGAGAGTTGGCCTCCCTCAAAGCTAACCGCGGTACGGAACCGAACAAAACAACACTTGCTAAAGCGGCCTGCACGCCTGGCCAGGTTACAACGACACCAAATACTATGGAAGGCACATTACAACAAGTAGTGCAGCAACTACAAAGCATGCAAAGTTTTCAGCAGCAGATGTATGCAGAATTCCAAAGTCTAAAAAGTTATGTCGATGAATCCATCGCCAGCATAAGGACCGTGGCTCTTAAACGAACAAAAAGCAGCCAGGGTGCTCCGTCTATTCGTCGTTCGAAGCCGCTCCCAACATCAGAGAGCGAAAGCACTATTCATGGCGAGTAGAACACGAGCACACCTCGACTATCTCGAAATTTGGCAATGGAATTGCCGCACCTTCCACAAACGGGCGGCGGCTCTGCAACAATTTCTTAATACGGCGCCAGTCAAACCTGATGTCATTTGTCTACAAGAGATCGGTAACAAGCCCGTCAAATTGAGCGGCTACTACACGATATCGAATCCAATATACCCTAAAGTCGCAACGTTGGTTCTCAAGGACATAGCGACTAGTATAGATTATATAGTAACTAGTAACATCAACCACCAAATCGTAAGAATATTACCGCAAAAGCGTACCAAAGCCAAAACCATAATCATTAACGTTTATAGCCCACCTAAACAAAAGAAGGCCGATTTTGAGGCACTCATTCGGTATGCCAAGAGTAATTCCAGCACCCAGGATCGACTACTACTACTTGGGGACTTCAATGCCCCTCACACTACCTGGGGTTACCGAAGAGATACTCCCAAAGGCCGCGAACTCGAGCGAGCGGTTGACGCGCAGGGCCTCCAACTTATCGTACTCCCACAACACCCGACGAGACTGGGCAACAGCGTTAGTGCAGACACCTTTCCTGATCTTGCATTCATAAGCAATATCGACGAGGTGTTCTGGAACAACCTAGGAGAGAATCTAGGCAGTGACCATTATATCTTGAGCGTGTCGATAGCCTCTCCGAAAATTCGGCAATCCTGTGGGCATGTGGTAATCACAGACTGGGAAAATTATCGTAAAGTGCCCATGCCTGATATTATACCCGATAGCGCTGAAGACTGGGCAACGCACATACGAGAGGCTCACAAAGCAACTTCTAAGCGGGTAGCGCTCACAGTGGAAACCCCGGTAGTCGACAGCCATCTGCTACATATGTGGGAAGCCAGGAGAGGGCTGACCAAACGATGGAAGAAACAGCGACTTAATCGAAAGCTGCGCCACAGAATTGCGGAGATATCCGAACGGGCAAACGCTTACGCACAGCAGTTGGAGACAGCCAGCTGGGCGTGTTTTTGCGACTCACTTCGCGAAACATTACACACCTCCAAGACATGGGCAATACTGCGCAGCATAATGGAACCTGGTAAAACCAAAACGGCCGCAAACCGCACTCTCAAAAAGCTCGCCGAAGAATTTCCAGGAACAGATGACGCTCTCCTGACTAAGCTCCGAGAGAAGTATGTAGGCCCGGTCACTACTCCCCCGTGCACCTTACCATACCGAGGGCAAGAAAATGCAGCGCTCGACGCACCGATAACCAGGTCAGAACTATTTGCTGCAGCCCAAGCAGCAAAGCGCAATACTGCCCCCGGACCTGATCAGTTAACAAACGCTATGATCCGGAACCTGAGCGACGAACACATCGAACAGCTTACTCGGTATTTTAATGAACAGGTATGGGAGAGAGGAGTGGTTCCACAACATTGGAAGGAAGCCAAAATCGTCCTTATTCCGAAACCAGGAAAAACTCACGCCCTACAAAATCTCAGACCAATATCACTAACATCCTGCCTTGGCAAATTATTTGAAAAGGTGATTCACACACGTCTCACGTCTTACATCGAAGATCGAAACCTTTTTCCAACTAACATGTTTGGATTTCGCCAACATTTATCAACGCAGGACGTTTTCCTACTCCTTCGGGAGGAGGTCCTTTGCAATACCACGGTTGGTACAGAGCATCTCGTCGTAGCTCTTGATTTGAAAAGCGCATTCGACACTATGTCACATGAGCTCATCTTATCTGAGCTAATTGACATCGGTTGTGGGCAAAAAATCTATAACTACGTCCGCTCTTTCCTGACCGCTCGCACTGCTACAATAGGCATAGGCACTACGCGCTCAGCTCCTTTCCACATGCCCAATAAAGGTACACCGCAGGAGGCGATACTCTCCCCCCTTCTCTTTAACATCGGCATGAGACGCTTAGCCAAATACCTCGACGGCATTCCAGGGCTAGGGTATGCGTTATATGCGGACGACGTTACCCTATGGGCCGCCAGTGGCTCTTTAGGACAAAAAGAACAAATCCTACAAGACGCAGTGACCGCTGTTGAAAACTTCGCTCGCCGCAGCGGAATGAGCTGTGCCCCCGAAAAATCTGAATTTATTAGAATCCGAGGCCGAGGCCGTAGAATTCACGAGCCGGTCAACCTCTTTCTAGGAGACTACCAGATAAAAGAGGTCCAGAAAATGCGAGTCCTCGGACTCTGGCTTCAGAGTAACAAGCGAGTGGACCACACAATCAAAACTCTCCGAACAACGGTGAAGCAGATCTCCCGTATGATTTATAGAGTCACCTATCACCGAAAAGGTTTCAAGGAAGCTGAGACGCTCCGGCTTGTTCAGGCTTTTGTCCTCAGTCGGCTGACATATAGTCTTCCTTTCCAGGACCCCAATAAGACAGATCTAAAGGGCCTAGATGCATTGATCCGAACATCGTACAAAGCGGCTCTCGGCCTACCTATCGGAACATCCACTGAACGCCTAGAAGCCCTCGGTATCCACAATAATTATGAGGAGCTACGCGCGGCAGTGCTCATTTCTCAACGCGAAAGGCTTAGCTTAACCACTCCTGGAAGAAAATTGCTATGCCGTGTAGGTTACCCATCTCGTCCTCAGTATGCGGGAGAAGAACTGGAGTCCATGGCTAAACAGGTACGTGAAAGGATCTTAGTAGCCCCTATTCCCAAAAACATGAGCCCACAATACCACAAAGGTCGTAGAAGCGCTCGAGCTCGCAAGTTACAGCGGCAATTCGGGGGAAATCCTGACACGGTGTACACAGATGTCGCCCGATCCGGTACCAACAAGTACGCCCTCGCAGTCGTAGGAGCGGCCGCAGGTCAAGGGCTTCTGACATGCGCCACTACTCGAGCTGCGTCCGCGAATACCGCAGAAGCTTCAGCCATCGCGCTAGCTATTAAAACTAAGGATATCCTGGGACAATCATCACTTATTCTTACCGATTCCAAGGTCGCATGTAGACTCTTTCTCACCGGGAGACTACCACACAGCACCATTCGCCTATTAGGACCCGACCTAACGCAGGACCATGCGATCATCTGGTGCCCGGCTCACGCAGGACTCGATGGCAATGAGAGAGCGGACGGCGCAGCTCGTGCTTTTATCAACCGAGCGGCCGACCACTCCGACGAAAGCCCTTTCTTACCGCGAGACATCCTTGAGCACCAACGGCTTGAGCGACGACAGTACAGTCCACCCCACCCTGATCTATCCGGGCGGGACTCTTACGACTGGCGCCGCATACAAACACATACATATCCGAACCTTTCTTTGAAACATGCCATTCACCCCACAATGTACAGTGATAGCTGTCCGTGGTGCGGAGGCAGGCCCACTCTCGCCCACATAACGTGGGATTGCCAGAACAGGCCACCCGAAATTAACTCGCCGCAAATAGCCGGCAAAATTTCCGGAAGGGAGCAGTGGGAGACTTTGCTCGCCAGCGGGGATCGGGTGGTGCAACTAGCACTCCTCGACCAGGCGCGGCGGGCCGCTCAAGCCAGTGGAGCCCTGGAATAGGGGCCCCACCCACCCGCTCCCTAAACACTTTTTTCTTTTCTTTTTTCCCTCAATAAACGTTTTGATATATATCATGATATCACGTTCTGCTTTTCAGATACCGTTTTTCATGGTGCTCACGCTGGACAGGAGCGACAACCTAGCAAGCCACAAGTCTGATGCCTCAAGCCGTCACCACTTTTTGATTTATTCTTAATCACAAGGAATAAATATGGAAATATGATGGCGATTTCTGCTGTTCATTTAGCACCATATGACACTGTGCACATCACAGTCACACATTTTAGTTGGCTATACTCATAGAAGCATGTAAAGGAAGAATACCCAAACTTCTTAATTGGAAATCACAGACCATCTTTTCGCGCTTTCTATATAACTTTGTTGGAAAATATGTGTTGTGTTGACGAGTTTTATTAAAATAATGCTAAAACTGAACTATTCTTTTTTTACAGTCGCTGGGCAGAACGGCAAGTAATATTGGACTTGCTTAAAATGAATACTCCTCTATTTTTAACAGTAGTCGCGCTAAAGTAGAGCAAGGATCAAATGAGTAGCTTAAAATACTTGTGGAGTCGCTTGATGCTTCGGTGTGGGTCCCTTGATCCCCCTAGGAGCGTTACCGGCAAGAATCGTCTGACTCCCTATTCGCAATGTCCACGAACTATAGGTGGCGCGCCGTGCTTTTCAATATGGCGCCAGGAGGAGGGTCAATCCGTTTGTTAGCATAGGAACAGATAGGACGTGCGGACGTACGGACCGTGCCACTTTCACCGGATGAAGTCATGAGCTGCGCTGAAATGGATATGAGACTAAAAATACTTTCCCAAACCATGGAAAGTGCTAAGTACTCGCCACCTAATTATTTGCTGCGAAGTGAAAGGTTATATTTCAGCTCCGTTACCGTGCATAACGATGCTTTGCGAAATCCTGTGCGTGCTACATAAACCTGTATGAACTAGAATTGACGTATGAGCTGAACGGCACTCCAAGGTAGACGTACCGAGCCTGCCTGACGGATTTGCCGCAGTAGTAGGCCGCCAGCGAGTAGCGCCATCGCTGCTGCGCGTGATGATGGCTTGCAAACATAAAAGTGTTCTGTGATAATACCCCGTCGTCATTACTTGCGCAGTCGAAAACGCGGAGTTACGTCTTCAACGGAACACAAGCATTTAACATGCCATTCAGTAGCGCAGGGGCGTAGCCAGAAATTTTTTTCGGGGGGGGGGGGGGGGGGGTTCAACCATACTTTATGTATGTTGGTGCGTGCGTTTGTATGTGTGCGTGTATATATACGCAAGCAAAACTGAAAAATTTGGGGGGGGGGGGGGTTGAACCCCCCCAACCTCCCCCTTGGCTACGCCCCTGCAGTAGCGCTTGTGTCACAGCCATGCTGAGACTCGAGCCGTGTGTACTTCACTCGCATGTTGCAGGTTCGATGAATACATGAATATCGAAAAGAATAAACACGTATGCTTTTCGCAACGTCGAAGAAGTTCGCCGAAAGGCGTGGATTGTGGCTGTGACTGCACGTTCCATCGCTCTAACCATTTCGCTTCGTTGGTCGAGCTCGAGCGTGTTGGCGGCATGCGGCCTCCATAATATCCACAATAATTGTGATACATGCAATGCACAAGAGGAAGTATGCTTTTATTTTGAGCTCGCTCAAGGATATTATACATTAAATACAATCAAAGTGACTTACGAGCGTGAAAGAACATTAACGCACGAGGGGACGTGAAGTGCAACTCGCTCCTCGCGAGTTAGCAGCTGGTGGTTCATCGTCGCTGTCACTCTCGGTGCTTTCACAGTCTTCTACGTCCAGTGAAAAATCCTCGTCGTCAAGATGGTTTCTTTCAACATCACTGCTGAAAGCAATCTGAAGAATTTCCTCCGCCGAACGACTTCGACCACTCCGCGTCACCACGTTTACAATTAGACAGACGTCTGGGCGCGGAGAACGTTTTGCTCTCAGACCGGTCAACAAGCAAATCGCTTGCAGTGTGCTGCCACCTATCAACAAACGTATAAAAACAAGCGGCGCAGCGGTGGCTATGAAACCCAACACACTGGCGAAGAACGGCGTGGACGCATGGAAAGCGTTCGCTCCACGAAAGGCGTCGAGCAGACGCGTCCTCGAATGGTTGAAACGTCGCTCGCACGATTCGTAACAGCGCTTTGCTGACAAAGGATAGAGGCCCTATTTTAATGTATCGCCAACTTGAGATCGCTCAGTTACACATGAGCACATCGCGAGCCCGCGCGACCTCCCTCCCGCGTGCAGTGTTATGGGACTCATGCACTACAAGAAACACTGACCAATTATATATGCAAGTAAAACAGGGTGAGCTTCAACTGAATATGTGAGACGATAACATTTAACTTACCTACGTGGCTACAGAAAGCCTCGCGAAGCTGATAGTATGTGTACACTGTGGGCTATCATTGAAAGCGCGAGTTGCCACGTATTTTCACGAAAACTTCCCGTCTCGCAAGAACGAATCAGATTTCTCGTGTCACGGAGGGCCCGGTTTGTTCACTGATGCAGGGAACATGCAAAGTCGTAGTGTTCCTTTCTTGCCAACGCGTTAACACTGAGGCTAGCACGGCCGAACAAGAGAGCGACTGCATAGTGCTGCCATTTTGTCATCTACTAACCCTCCTCGAGAGGACGCTCCTGAATTCCGCTCGGTGGCGCGACAGTCTATGGGCATTGCGAATAAGTGGTAACGTGATGCTCCGGATGAGAGTCCACTCTTCCTAGAGGGTCAGGGGACTCTCCTAGAGCTAGCCGACCCTGACCCACCGAGAGAGTCACCGTGACTATTTAAAGAGAGTCCTATACGTGGCAAGTCAGAACTCTCCGAAAAGAGTCACGCATACTCTTTTTTTTTTCTTAGAGTGTAAAGCCGATATTGCCCATAACCGAAACACACTAGATGCAGTTACGGACGAATATACCATGAGTGAGTGAATAAACTTTATTAAAAGTCCGGGCGAGGTGGGGGGAAGAGGGGATTAACCCCTGTCCCGTCCCACTCTCCGTCGATGTTGGCGTCAGGTGACGGCTTGAAGCCCTTGGACCCGGGCGGCATCCTCGGCTTGCCGGACGACCCAAAGTTGGTCGGTCAGCTTGTCGCTGGTGAGTGCCGCCTCCCAGCGGCAGCGACGCCGACGCAGCCTATCCTCAGCAGTGACCACAGCCGCGGCGGCGGTCGGCCCCTGCCCTCGCGCGGTGGTAGCAGTTCGTCCCTGTCTAACAAGCGTCGCGAAGTGAGCGGCGGCAGCGACATTAACTCTCCCGGCACATTCCCAAAGCATGTGCCGCAGTGTGGCTCTTTCCCCGCACGCTTTACACGCGTCCGTCGGGTATAAGCTCGGATAACAGATGCGTAGGATCGCCGGGCTGGGGTACCATTCGCGAAATATATTTTTTGATGAAGCACTTATAAGTGACGTCCTACTCAAATGTGCCCTTCAATATGCGATTGTAGTTTTCTACAAATCCCTCTACCACTCAGTCAACAAGGTGTTTGCGAATAAGCACACCTCTAATGTATCTTAATTTACACATAGGCGTGCGCACGGGGGGCGGGGGGGGTGCAGGGGGGCCGGCCGCCCCCCCTAATCATCTAGGGGGGGGGGGCAAGTGCGCTCCCTACCCGTTCTTGGTTGGGCCTGTCCCGTCATTGTTCAAAGGACACTAAAGGAAAACATCAGGCGGTTCGCGTGGACTGTTGCAAGAACTACCATTCCAGAAACCTCGTAGTACTTATTTTGTGCCAAGAAAATACTTAATTATAAAACAAATGTGTTTTGCTAGCCTGAAACCACCCGCTACCAAGCTGGAGGGCGTGTAACGTAGCATTCGACATACCCGCCTTTAGCCGACGCTTCGCTAGCGCTTGCACTTGAAATACTCGCAACAATACTTACTGTTATGCTTCTTCTTGTGCGCTCTACTGGCCCCTGCTGCTGGTATTGCGATATTTTCCCCAGATAGAATAACGAAGCGATTGATACTTGGGCATTGTTAACTAGGAGTGTGCACGTCATCCACGTGTTACTGCCGGAGGAAGGCCGCTCCATATGTGTGTCGCAGTTCGGTGAGCTTCCGTTTATGCTGCCGAAACTCCCCGCCTCCGAAATGCGACACGGTCGACCCATGTATATCGTGAAGGAAGGAAGGAAGGAAACAGAAAAGGATAAGGCAGGGGTAAATTAACGAAACTACTTTGGCCACAATACTCCATTTTTAAGTTTTATTGCGATAGCAATTATATGGACAGTCTCGGCTGATCTTTGCCGTCGCCGTCGCCACCGTCATGCACCGTATATATATATATATATATATATATATATATATATATATAAGCCACAAAGAAAAATAATTCAGAAAAACTTTCCGACGCGCGGAATCGAACGGGCGACCTCTCGCTTTGCAGCGTGCGGCGTTAGACGGTTAGGCCACCAACTGTACCGTCTTTCAGCCGGCTAACGGCGAGCTATTTATATGCACCATTTACTTTAGCATGCTTTCTTAGTCACCACATAGATGACGCGACGAGCGCGCGTGGCGCGCTTTAAAGATCGTCGCCCCGCTCCTGCGAACGCCGTTGCTCTTCGCCCTACAGGGCGTGGTCGCCTTCGTGCGCCTATCTCGAGGAAAGAAGGGGGTGGCAGGGGGGGGGTGGAGCGGGGGGTTGTATGTCTTGTGCTTTCCCCACGATGTCCGCGCTGAAGTCACAGAGCGTACGAAGGTCACTTCGCTCGCTGCAGTGGTCGCGTTTGCGAAAGGAGCGCGCTGTTCAAACAGAAATAAGTAACAACTGTGACAATTAGTTCGCGCTCGTCCTGTGTGTACCTGCCTGCTCGTTCGTTTCGTGCATCCTGCTTTATGTTTGAGCAGTGCGCTTCAAGTGTCGAGCTGTGACGCATGATAGTTCGCACTCGTCCTGTGTGCGTTCTTTTCGTGCGTCCTTTGGGCTCGAGCGAAGCGCTGGCAATTTCGAGCTGCTTTCCGTTCTTCGCATTACATTCTAATTTATTGCTATCGCATTCATTGCTTCGCCGTTGCGGCGAAACTGTGACATTTTTTCCTGAAATAAAGGAGTAAAGAAAGCGGTGGTTTCATTCTTATTTTGACACAGACTGGTTGCGCTCTAACGCCATCGCGTTAGAGCGCAATCTAGGCGCCCCAGCCACGGCCCTAACATTTATCGTGACTAGTCTGGAATGAACGAACTCAACAGTCGGTAGCGCTCTCACAGCCCAGATGCCACTAATATCAGCGGTGGATGCTTTCACTATTTTATACTTCATGGTATGGATAGTACTGATGTTGTGTCGCAACAATCTTGCTATATCAGTAAAATAGTTTTTTTACTCTTGCCTTTTTAGCAAGTCCTGCTTTGCCACCTATATGGCTCTCTTTAAAGGCACACGTGAACTCTCTCGTCGGAGAGTCGCAAGACCCAAGAGAGAGTTAACGTGTGTCTTTAAAGAGAGTCATGTGCAAGTCAGGACGCGCGGTAAAGATTAACACGTACTCTTTTTTTTTTGTCGTAGGGTTTAGGAGATGATCGCTTCAAGCGTCATTGCACGTAAGGTACTTGTACGATAACTGCAATCCTTCTCTGCGTCTCGGCGTATCGTCTACCTGTGATAGCTTCATGTGACAGTCTACATCGCCTGCATCGCCCGGACATGGAGCCTATCGTGTCCGGTCGACGTGAGGGGCTCCATGTTCGGGCCACCCCCGTAGACATTTAACAAGCCGACGTGAGTTAGCGGCAAATACAAAGCTGAATCCCTTTCCCAATTTTATCAACTTCCGGAGTATATACAATGTAATTCCATACATTACGGTTTTATTATCTTACAACGTTGAAACTATCTTGTTATTCGTTTGTTTCCCTTACGTGGACATAAAACCTACTAAAAAGGCTGACGGAAAAGCACATCGGGAAATCTGTGTTTTCAAAGGTGCATTACACGACTTGCTTGAGTTTCCGTTGGTTTTGTTATGCATGGAAATGCAGCGAGAACACGGGTAGATCTTTCGGTTCATCCCGTTGTCGCAAAAGTAGGACACATCCATTTCGAGCGTAGGAGTTGTTTCCATGGCGCATAGTGGGATGAGAAATGTGGCGTGCACAATCCAGATCCGACGACATCACAAGTGTCGAGAGTGAGAGAAGCCCACGCAGTAGTACGCGAAAAAGAAACTATACTGTAGAGACGCGACTGCGCCGGCGGAGCAAACATTGTGAAAACAGAACTTTTCGACCACCCGCGTTCTCAAAGATAACGTCAAGAAGTTTTTTCTATGAATCAAAATTAAGTGAATCCATCCGAAATTATTTTGGAAAGTAAAATAATAATTAACGTGAGCTTATTATGAGAACTAGTTTGAAGCTGACAAGCTGCGGTCCTGATCTTGGTCGAGCGTCGCAAATCGACGGCCGCCGCTGACAACGTGTGGAAACGTTTCGTTTACTCGCTGGTGGACCGTGGGCCCTTGAAGGTAAGTACACTCACTGGATCTTTTCTCGTAATATTTAGGCCGGTTTTACGTGTAATTTATAACGCAGTACTCTAGATCTGAAACCAAGTAATCATAAAAATGAAGCGTGCTAGGGATTTGCCGCTTCGTCAAGCCAATGGCCTGGCAAAGCCGACAGAGCGGATCAATTGTATGTTAGACAAGCCGTCGTGTAAAGCAACGTTACTCGAACAAACTCAGTTTCAAAGCTCCGTATCTCCGCCAGCGGAGGAGGGTGGTCCGAACGGCGGTCGCGAGAACTAGCGGCGCTGCAGTTCCGTCTTGCGCCACTATCGGCGCGTCGTCTGCTGCCACGGCTTAACGCTGCGGTCCGGCCCGCAGTTGCTCGCGGCAACTGCACGGTGTTACAAAGCAAATGCGAGGGTCCTGGGCCAGCTGTCTCCAAACGAGTTTTCCTGCTACTTGGACTCCCCCCCCCTCATTTCTGAGAATGGATTTACCTACACCTGCTGTCTTTCCCTGAACTGAGCGCTTCGGTGGGGAGCTGGCTGCTACACGCGGGACCCCTCCGTGGGTCGCGTATTTGCATCGAGTGTGCTTTTGGCTAAGGCTGGTGCCTTTGTTCGTAAAAGGATTACCAGTTCCCCGAGGTGGCATTGTCCCCCCCCCCCTTCCGAACTGGTCGGACGTGAAGAGTGAGAGGACAGTGGTCTCGGGAGTGCCATCCTGGGGGCGGTGACCTATGTGCCGAAGAGACGGACCCTCCAAGGGCATGCACGTTTGTGATTGGACATTTGCCGCATAAGGAGCTATAGTTATGCAGCTCCAAAGGCATGCACGTTTGTGATTGGACATTTGCCGCATAAGGAGCTATAGTTGTGCAGCTTCAAAGGCATGCACGTTTGTGATTGGACATTTGCCGCATAAGGAGCTATAGTTATGCAGCTCCAAAGGCATGCACGTTTGTGATTGGACATTTGCCGCATAAGGAGCTATAGTTGTGCAGCTTCAAAGGCATGCACGTTTGTGATTGGACATTTGCCGCATAAGGAGTTTCCCTGTCTTTGTATTGAAGCGTATTTAAGGAGCAGCAGAGCGTCTGCTCGGCACGGATCGATCGGACTAGATGTCGTTCTGACGATCCTGTCCTCTATGATGCTGTAAATAAACCTCTGTTAAGTTTTCCTCAACGTCGGTCTCTGCCTCGGCTTCCTGCTGTTCCGGACGTCCCTGGGCCTGCGGTACGTCTCCCGCCGCTCAGCTCCACGCTACCCCCTGGGTCCACATCGGACAACGTCCCCGCTCGTAACAACTGGCTGCAGCGGTGGGATGGATCCGAATACCCACTCGTAACAACTGGATGGCAGCGACGGGATTCTGCTCACGACAAGTCGCAACAAGCTCGTGCCAGCATTGGGATCGTCTCCGCCGAGATCATTGCTGCAGGGTGTGGTGAGTGCTTGACTTTCTTCACTGAGATTTTACCAGGCTTTGTCTCATGAAAGGTGGTAATTTTGGGTAACTACTCTACGTTGACCTGTGCATAGGAACGTAGCGTCTTAGTAGTAGTGAAGTTAGCAGCACTTGCGGCAACCATGAATCTGAAGGCACTGAAAAAACCGCTTTTGCTAGAGTTAGCTAAAAGTTTGGGTTTGGATGTTCGAGAACAAATGAGAAAGCCAGAGATTATCGAGGCTATTGAGAACCTTGAGGCAGACGACGACGAGCTCTCAGAGTGTCTAGAGCTAATTGAGGAAGAAAGAAATGAGAGGCTTAGGCGCGAGGCTGAAGAAAGAAAAGAAAGGCGCGAAGCGGAAGAAAGAAATAAGAGGCTGAAGCGCGAAAAGCGAGAGGCAGAGGAACGCGAACGGCGTGAAAGGCGGGAGGCAGAGGAACGCGAAAGGCGTGAAAGGCGGGAGGCAGAGGAACGCGAAAGGCGTGAAAAGCGAGAGGCGGAGGAATGCGAGAGGCAGGCTCGGGAGCGAGAACATGCTCACCAGATGAAGGAGCTTGATCGTGAAATTCAGGCAATTAAGTGGCAACTGGCACAACGTCAACTCAGGATTTTCGAGATAGACGAGGACATTGTGTCTTTTCTCGTTAAGTTTAAAAAGGTCTGCGAGGACGTTGGCGTTAGCCGAGACCTTTGGTTGGAGAGGCTTGTGACGTTGCTGCCGCACCAAATTACATGCATTTTGGAGCGCTTATCCACGGAGGAAGCGCAAGACTTTGATAAGGCCAAAGATGCCTTGTTGCGCCACTTAGGTATTTCAGGTCCTGCTGACTGCGAAAGCCGAGGCAACAAAGACAGCGCTGAAGCGCTGGAGGATGACGCGCGCCGTAAAGCACTTGAAGCTGAGACCCGTCGCGAGGCGCTAGAGGCCGAGGCCCGTCGTGAGACGCTTGAGGACGCTAGGGCGATAGAGGAGGAAGCGCGTCACAGAGCGCGAGAGCAAGAAGCACTTCGCGTGGCGCGAGAGACTGAGGTGCTACGCAAAGCGCATGAGAAAGAAGCGCGTAGCAATGCGCTAGAAATTGAGGCCCGTCTCAAAGCACGTGAGGACGAGGCGTTTCGCAAGACGAAAGAGGAAGAAGCACTTCGCGTGGCGCAAGAGGCCGAGGCGCTCCGCAAGGCGCGTGAGGATGAATCGCGTCGAAAAGCGCTAGATGAGGAAGCGCGAGAACAAGAAGCGCTTCGTGTGGCGCGAGAGACAGAGGCGCTACGCAAGGCGAGTGAGATTGAAGAGTGTCAAAGGCGCGAAGAGCAGGAGGCCGACTTCGAAGGCCAGAGAAAAGGGGCTATCCACGAAAGCGATAGAACGCCCGAAGCTGAAGAGACATCTCAGGGCGAGCTGGCTGACTTAGAGAGTGTCGGGACTACCGTTAGGTCAGACTCAGAGATACCTAGTAACGGCCCAGAGGACAAGTCAGTTCAGCCGCCTAAAGTGTTGGCAGCGAATGTCGAAGGCAGCGCACTTGAGAGTACTAGTGCCGAGACTATGAGCGCTGCGAGCCGTTCGGTGAGGAAAAGGCGCCGACGCAAACGAAAGGCGAACGCAAAAGAGACCAGTGGCGGTAAGCGTGCTAAAGCGCTAGCCAAATGCGACGGCCGCATTCTTCGAGACGCCAAGATAAAGGCTAGGCCTGAAATCCCAAAACGGCGTGCCAGGACAAGTTCCAAGTTGAGAGTCCCGCGGAAATCTAGATCGGACGTGAGGCGCGTCGCGAAGAAAAGAATTTCAGTGAAATTCCGATGCCGAAATCTTCGCCTGGTCTTATCCTTTTCACGGCCCAGTCGAGGCAGGAGCGCAGCGAGATGTCGCGTACGCCGGAATCGTGACAAAGGCTGTCCCCCACCGTGGCAAAAGGCTGACGGCTTAACCCGGAGGGGCACAATGGGCAAGCGATGCCCTTTGTCAGAATCGAGAGGCCGCGGGTCAAAGGTCGCCGCTACTGAGCGCGTCGGACAGGTTCGTTCTTTGTTCATTTGTCGAGACCGGACCCCTCGAAATCTGTGGCATGCGCGCCTCCCCAGAGTTCGTCTAAAAGGGTGCGTTTGGAGACACCCTGGGATAACCGCTAGTGTGTTAATGTGTACTAACGAATTGAGGAGTGAAATTTTGTAATTTGTCACTTTCCTCCTCATTGTAGCGGACATTGAGACGTTTGTTTGGTTATTTGTTTTTTTTTATAGCTAGAAACATAACCGTTAACGCTATAGTGTAAAGAGCTGTAAATTGTTTTACGGAGATGTAGGCTGAGTTGAAAGCCTCCGTTTTAAGTAGTTTTGTTTCGACAGCTGGAAACATAGCTTTTAGCGCTCGAGTAGAGGAGAGCTGTTCGTAGTGGTTTACAGAGATGAAGGCGGAATGTTAAAAGCCTCTGTTTAACGTACTACTGATTTGTTTTTCGTTACGTGTTAGTATGCGCGTCAGTGTAATCTTAGTTTCTCCTTGTTTTGTGTTAAACGCGTGAGTTTGATTTTCAGTTTATTTCATTTTGTGTTAAGCGCGTGAGTTTGATTTTCAGTTTTATTTCGTATTAAGTTTGAAGCGCTTTGTTTTCTTAATGTAGTACTCATTTGCCAAGTGCAATGAGTAAAAAGGCTTTAGCCGGAGGCTAGGGTTGTGTGCGATTCAGGGAACTTGATGGCATTGGGTACTCTGGCTTGGTATTTAGGTTCATTTTTTTTATGTGACAGGTTTACAATTGCCTTTTTTTTTGTTGTTGATGTGGTCGTGCTTCATCACGACATGTGTTTGTGGATTTGAGCAGCCAATTTCAGGTTTGGTTGTTGGAATTGCTGCTGCTATTGTAATTGAGAACAGGTCATTTTGTTTGGAGTAAAAGCCTGGTGGGTCTCAGGGAGAGAGTACGGGCGCTTGCCTGCTTGGCGGTTGTGGTTCTCGCGTGGTTGACACAGGTGCTGTCTTTCGAGAAGGAATGTTGGCCAGCAGAGCAAGAAGTTTTTTCTCCGAATTTGGACGACGCTACCAGATGTTCGAGATCACCGGAGGTGGCAGAGGAATGCAGCAGAGCAGCATTGGGGTGTGCACGACTTCGGCATACCAGCATTGTCTTCATCGACCTCTCCCCACAAAGGTGGTTGACCTTTGTACGTCGAGGTCTCAGCCTGCCGCCGGGGAAGCTGTTACAAAGCAAATGCGAGGGTCCTGGGCCAGCTGTCTCCAAACGAGTTTTCCTGCTACTTGGACTCCCCCCCCCCTCATTTCTGAGAATGGATTTACCTACACCTGCTGTCTTTCCCTGAACTGAGCGCTTCGGTGGGGAGCTGGCTGCTACACGCGGGACCCCTCCGTGGGTCGCGTATTTGCATCGAGTGTGCTTTTGGCTAAGGCTGGTGCCTTTGTTCGTAAAAGGATTACCAGTTCCCCGAGGTGGCATTGTCCCCCCCCCCCTTCCGAACTGGTCGGACGTGAAGAGTGAGAGGACAGTGGTCTCGGGAGTGCCATCCTGGGGGCGGTGACCTATGTGCCGAAGAGACGGACCCTCCAAGGGCATGCACGTTTGTGATTGGACATTTGCCGCATAAGGAGCTATAGTTATGCAGCTCCAAAGGCATGCACGTTTGTGATTGGACATTTGCCGCATAAGGAGCTATAGTTGTGCAGCTTCAAAGGCATGCACGTTTGTGATTGGACATTTGCCGCATAAGGAGCTATAGTTATGCAGCTCCAAAGGCATGCACGTTTGTGATTGGACATTTGCCGCATAAGGAGCTATAGTTGTGCAGCTTCAAAGGCATGCACGTTTGTGATTGGACATTTGCCGCATAAGGAGTTTCCCTGTCTTTGTATTGAAGCGTATTTAAGGAGCAGCAGAGCGTCTGCTCGGCACGGATCGATCGGACTAGATGTCGTTCTGACGATCCTGTCCTCTATGATGCTGTAAATAAACCTCTGTTAAGTTTTCCTCAACGTCGGTCTCTGCCTCGGCTTCCTGCTGTTCCGGACGTCCCTGGACCTGCGGTACGACTGTTGCCGCTCAGCTCCACGCTACCCCACGAGTCCGCGTCGGCCAACGTCGCCGCTCGTAACACCGGTAACTTTCTTATTGTACAAGTTAGGTGGATACTTAGGTGGATATGCATACGGTCGTCTGTATGCATTGGCCCGCGTGCGTTGTTCATTGATTGGCTAAGAATCGATGTTCGGTCTATATTGCCACGCCCACTTCTTGTTTTATTTTGTTGTATTCGGGTTTGACCAGCAAGGACGGTTATCAACGCTCGACGCTGTCCGCGAAGCACTGTTCGAGAAGCTTCGCGATTGTAATAGATCGTTTTGGTAAGATTGCGCGCTGCACACGAATGTTCCAGCTTTGTCGAGAGATAACGCCGCCACCAGCGATATCACTGGAAAGTTCGATAGCGCCTGTATAAAAGCCGACGCCCTTGACTGCTTCAGTTGATCGACGGTCGACGCTCTGTTCGCCGCTATCATTGTATTGCTGTAGTTTGACTTTCAGTTTCCCGGCCACAAGTTCGGCCAAATAAAGAGTTTTATCTCGGACCTGCTGACTGCTGCCTTCGTCGACGTCACGACCCTGTGACAATATTTGAGCTGTCTACATTGCGCTTAACTTCCAAGCATAGGAGTTTCTAAGCGAATGTGGGTTTTCAGAATAATTTTTATAACTACCACCACAATTTTAGCCGCTGCCGTCTTATCTAGACCAAGAACAACCCAACACGTTTGTAAAAGGCTTTATAGTGCACAAAGAAGCGTACTCGAGATACAAAAACGTTCTAGAAAAACAGTACTCATGTTTCTACAATTTATTGAAAAAACTTTCTCGAAAAACATCACCGATGCTTTGCAATGTTTACAAGACACGTTTTCGCGACGGTTAAAGGGATACACCCAAAATCGGAAAATTTTACGACAACTCGGTAAATGAAATCTCAGTGTGCGATTACATCGAATAGATGTCGTCTCTGAGCAATTTTTTCAGCGGATAGTTGTATTTTCGGTGTCTCATCTTTCTACGTCGCATCCTTCTACGGTGCCTTAAACAATTCGAACAGATCGGCCGTGATGTGAGCACCGAGCAGTTATTCGCGCGTACTCTGTCGCTAGAAGAGTCGTCAGTATTCAACTTCCGTTTTTCAACTTCACCGAGCAGATGTTCCATGCCCGCAGGACTTTACACTGTGCGACAGCCGTTTGCGTTTCGTGCTGTAGCCGTTCACTACGCAACTACAATTATCGTTTGCACAAGTAAGTCTCCGTTCCCGAAGCAAGGTGTGGGATTGGGCTAGTTGGTATTCCATTATTAAACTGCTCAGCGCAAAAAATTCGACACGGTACACATAGAAAAGACGAGGACCAGCACTGGTCCTCGTCTTTTCTATGTGTACCGTGTCAAATTTTTGCGCTGAGCAGCCCGTTCCCGAGCCGGCGAGTGTAAAACATTCCGCACATCTTGTTCAATGCCTCGTCGTAAAATCTCTCGAAAATCCACTGCTTTGAAGGCATAGCGACAGCTGACAACTGATCGAATGTTAGTGTGATGCAACTCTGCCTGCCTTTCGTTTTGCTGTTCTATTTCTGGCGGCTCCAAACTGGGCACTGGACTTTCGCGGGACGCCGTGCGTTTTGGGGGGATTTGCGCCTCGGTCCCGAACATTTTGGCTTTGAAAAGTGGGGTAGAAGTGCTGGGAACAAGCGCGGCACGGCACCGGGCGCGAGTTCCCACTTTCCACGTGCGATCAAAACGTCTTGTCCCGCAACGACACGACGACAGTGCTTTACAATGTCGTCACTCTCAAAATGAACGTCAAATACCTTGCATTTCGCAGTAAGCTTTCTATCTTTGCGATGCAAAGCTTGAATGGGGTAGGGTCTTTTGGAGGTCCGAAGAAGTGTCGTGAAGCTAACAAAGCGCAGACGATGCTGTAACCCACACGCGCTCGAACATCGGCGGCGCCGATCACAACAAGCGCCAGCCGCGGGAGCTAGACTAAAGTCCCTCAATAAATTCAAAAGTATCGAAAAGCTTTCATGAAGCCGACGGCGCCCGCGATAGGCTGATCTGTGACACGTGACCTTGCCCCGCCATGAAGGTTCCCGCGCCCCGGGAGGAGAGCGCTCGCTTCGCCTGTTCCGCTATGCACGTTGTGCGGTGATTTCGTTCTGGAAAGTCCGATATGCCTTGTTGCTGCGCGTTTGGGTGCCGGACGGAAGACGGCAAGAAGTTATTTTGCATCCCGCGGGGCAAACAGAACCTAACCAGAAGAAAAGTGTGGTTGCACAGAATTGGACGGAAAGACTTCGAACCGTCGGCCACTGCACGACTATGCGAGGTAAGTAACGCGACACAAAGGCGCAAGAAAAAGCATACGCGTGCATGTGCCGAGCTGCAATAGCATTTTATTCGTGCGCGCTGGTTTTGATGGCCCACATTTGTCGAGATTATTCATTCTAGTGCTTTATGAACCCGCTGACGTAGGTCATGCAGTACGAACCTAGCATGCAAGTAAATAAATCGAGGGAAGCGCACTAACTCGCCGACAGATATCCGCATTGTGTTGCACGCGATCAAAATTTGTCCGCCGCCGTGGTATGACAGTTACTGCGGTTACGGTGCTCGGCTGCTGACCGGAAAGACGCGGTTCGATCCCGGCCTCGGCGGTCGCATTTTCGATGGAGGCGAAAATGCTAGAGGCTCGTGTACGGCGCGTATTCAGTGCACGTAATAGAATCCCAGGTAGTCGCGAAATTACAGGAGCAGTCCACTACGGCGTGCCTCTTACTCATATCGTGGTTTTGGCACGTAAAACCCCAGCAATTATTATTATTGTTATAGCGATAAAAGTTCATAAATTTCGGCAGTGAGTTCTACTGTTAGACTTTTCTATCTCTGCGCGCGTTGTTAACTTCGTTTTACAACATGTTGAGAAAGTCGTTTCCAAATGCAATGTAATACGAGCGCGAATAAACGAGATGTAAACATGCCAAATGTAGGCGATGAAACATTTTTTCCGCTCTCTTTTTCAATGTTTATTTGAAATAAAGGCACAGCTTTAGCATTTTGGGGACTTATTTCGGCCTTCATTACAGTCAGGCATCAGTAGCTTTTATTTCCTAGCATGTGCAGATATTTTTCCACCAGCTGAATGCCGTGCTTTAACCTGGGCGTCGTCTGCTACAGGAACTTTCTAGGTGGCGCGCGCGGCAGATGTCGCTACGCTAAAAGGAAAAATGGTTAGAGATTGAGGGACAGTTAAACAAGGAACAGATAGGTGTTTATGCGGTTACAGAAACACACCTTAGAGACTTGGAAGAGCCACCACATATTGACAATTATATTTGGGAAGGATGTAACAGGATCACATCAGAAAGGAGAGGTGGGGGTGTTGGAATGCTAATTCATAGCAGAACAAAATGGGATAGAGTGAAGCAGACGTGTTCAGAGCACCTTTGGGTTTCGGGCACAGTAGGTGGAAAGAAAACGTGGCTAGGTGTAGCATACTTGTGGACGGGGAATAACTGCAGAGAAAAGAATCTGGAGATAGTGAAATGCATAAGCACCGATATTAAAGAATTTGGTCATGATGCCGAAATAATCCTTCTAGGGGACATGAACGCTCACATTCGTGACCTTGACGGATATTCAGACACCAATGGCAAGTTATTGGTAGATCTCTGCGAGCAACATAGTCTTGAGATAGTTAACGTGGGGCCGAAGTGTGAGGGGCAGATCACGTGGGAAGTCGGAACAGGCAATCGAGCATTGATTATTGTCTCATGACAGAAGGAATATATGACAAACTTAGAGAGATGAGAATAGACGAGGAAGGCATTAACAGCTTGGGTAGTGATCATAAACGCATAATATTAGAAATGGGATATAAAACTGAAAATAAGAACATAGAATCAAAATTTGGCAGCTTGTATCTAAATGACAAACAAATAACGAATGTAGCCGCAAGAGTCGAAGAAAAAGTAGACGAACTGCCAGGCAAAGACTGGAAGTATAGTGAGCTGCTACATATAATCACAAAAGAAATGGAAAAAGAGAAGAAAACTATTTGTTGGAAAGGAAAGAGAAAGCCAAAAAGTTGGTGGAACAAAGAAATCCGGGAGGCGATCGAGAAGCGACGTGAGGCATCGCGGGAGCACAGACAGGCAAAAAAAGAGAAGCGGCCACAGGACGAAGTCAACCAAATATGGGAAATATATTTAGAGCAAAAATCCATCGTGCAGAAATTAGTCGAGGCAAAAATTAAAGGTGAAAGTGAACGCTGGATGACAGAGATTCGCGAAAAGAAGAAGGCCGCGCCTAGGATATTTTGGAGCCACCTAAAAGCGCTAGGTAGGCACAATGCAACAACGTTTGGTAGATGAAGGAGGAAATCAATTGGAAGGGCATAAAGCGCTAGGTTACATCCGAAAGATAACAGCCGATTCGTTTAAAAAGGTCACCCAGGGGATTCCCACGGTAGGTAATAGTACGCAAAGGAGTGCAACTGACGAAGGTGTAGTACTAGAGAATTTAAATTGGAAGAAGGCCGAAGGAAAAATTCCTAAGCGCACTACTCCGGGCTTAGATGGGGTTCCCGTCAGCCTCATTAACGAACTCGGACATAACACTAAAGAAGCACTGCTCAAAGCCGTAGAAAAGTGCTTACAGGAGCGGGAAATACCAGACAGTTGGCGAAAAAGTAGAATGAACTTAATCTATAAAGGCAGGGGAGAAAAGGATAACATTCGCTCGTATAGACCGCTAACCATTACATCGGTGCTATACAGGTTGGCGATGCAGGCAGTAAAATTAAAAATAGAAGCGTGGGTACAACAAAATGATATTTTGGGAGAACTTCAGAATGGATTTCGAATCGACAGGCGGTTAGACGATAATCTGTTTGTTCTTACCCAGTGTATAGAAATATCGAAAATAGAAAAGAGGCCCTTATACATAGCTTATCTAGATATCACCGGAGCGTATGACAACGTTAATCAGGAAATTTTGTGGGATATATTGAAAGAAGTGGGCATAGGGGACGACTGTATACAGCTTTTGAGGGAAATGTACCGAGAAAATACAGTTTGTATAGAATGGGAAGGAATAAGTAGCAAGGACAGCGTTGAAATTAGCAAGGGGCTGAGACAGGGATGTCCTTTGTCCCCGCTGTTATTCATGCTGTACATGGTGAGGATGGAAAAAGCGCTAGAAGGTAGCAACATTGGATTTAATTTGTCACACAAACAGGTCGGCACGATGGTTGAGCAGAAGCTTCCAGGTCTATTTTATGCTGATGATATTGTCTTATTTGCGGACAGTCAAGATGATATACAGCGACTGGCAGATATATGCGGAAGGGAATGTGAGGCTCTAGGACTAGGATTTAGTGCAACCAAATGTGGATTGATGGTATTCAATGATCACGAAGACCATGCGGTCTTCATACAGGGCCAAAAAATACCGAGGGTAAGCGAGTACAAGTACCTCGGAGTATGGGTAAATGAGGGGGATAGACATATGGAGGTACAAGAGAAAGCAGTGGTAGCAAAGGGAAAGAGGAATGCTGCAATTATGAAGCACAGAGCTTTATGGGGATACAATAGGTACGAGGTGCTTCGAGGGCTGTGGAAGGGTGTGATGGTCCCGGGGCTTACATTTGGGAACTCAGTGGTTTGCATGAAGTCAGAGGTACAATCAGGATTGGATGTAAATCAAAGGACGGTGGGCCGCCTCGCGTTGGGCGCTCACGGGAAGACGACAATTGAGGCTGTAAAGGGTGATATGGGATGGACAGGCTTTGAAGTGAGGGAAGCTCAGAGCAAAATGAGATTCGAAGAGAGGCTGAGGAAAATGAAGAAGAGTAGATGGGCAGACAAGGTTTTCAGGTATTTGTATAGAAAAAGCGTTGACACGCAGTGGAGAAAGAGAACTAGGAGGCTCACCAGTAAATATACGGCTAGCAGTGCGGGCGATATGGCAACAGGGAGCATTAAGCGGAAGGTCAGGGAGGCGGAGAGGACTTATTGGATGACAGCGATGGGAAAGAAGCCGGCTCTGAGTAACTACCGAAAGGGAAAAAACGAAATAAGGAGGGAAAGGTTTTATGATAATTCAAGGGGAAGCGCTTTACTGTTTGAAGCAAGGTCGGGCTGCCTTAGAACGCGAAGCTATAAAGCGAGATTCAGTAACGAAGACGAACACTGTACATGCTGCGGGGGAACTAGGGAAACGATGGAACATGTACTGATTGAATGTGGCGATATTCACCCAGGTATACGTGTGGGCACGAGTCTACAGGAAGCCTTGGGTTTTAGGGACAACAATGGAAAGCTGAACACGTCCGCGATAGAAATAAGTAAGAGACGGTTAGAGTATTGGTGGCAGAAGAGTAGAGATAAAGTACAAAAATAATTAATGGGGGGGGGGGAATAAGGTCATTCTGCCTTAAGAGGCAGAGAGATAGACCGTGAATTTATAAATATTTTTTGGTATAATAAGATAGATTTAATCAATGTAGACAAGGTATTAGGCCAGCATGAAACAAGGAAGTTTTTCCTTTTTCTTCGAGCATGGTGGCAGACATGTCACCGCCCCGTTATAAAGGGGACGCTCATAGCATCCATCCATCCATCCTACCTTAAAAATTATGGAGGGACCTTAAGCTAGACGTGACTGCAGCGCCACTAGTTCTCACGACCGCCACGCGGACCGCCTCTCCGGCGGAGCTTTTAAACTGAGTTTGTTCTAGTAACGTTGGTGTAAAGCATATACACATGGGCCTCAAAGTTTCCCCGCCTAACTATAGTTACATCGTATGTGCTGTGGAAGTCAATGAGCCTGTATAGTTCGAACAGCGACCGCAGGGATGTAAGCGCAGAGCGGCAGACCACCGATGGCAAGCACTGCGAGCAGCACGCACGCGATGTGCGCCTCTTGCTGCATTTATGTGCTTGACACTAGCGATCGTTGCCGAAGTTACCTTGCCTTACAACTAGCACGACATGCAAATGAATTTCTAGATTTTCAAAAATTGCCTTCTTGTCACCGCTGCAGCGCATGCAATTTCAGGCCGCACGCCAGGCAAACGACAACCATGGTGCCGCAGTGATCACGAAACCACATCCTGCAAACGCATTAAACAAGGCTCGCCTCTCGCGTGCTCTCTGACCACTCGTCGTCCTTATCCGGGTGCTTCGAAAGAGCTCGAGGCCAGCGTGCCATTGTTTGACACGCTTGTAGGTCGGTTTTGGCAAAGAACTTGGCAGCGCAGTAAACAGATTCGAAACAACCGTGATAATTCGGCAAATATATCTTTCTACATCATGCTTCCAGACCTAATTAAATAAAACGCCCAGAGGAATATTTACTCTTCTCTCTCGCTTGTTCTTTACTTGTTCTTGGCAGCGCCCTTCGTGTGCTTATTTCTTTGGGAGTCCCTTTGACCCGGTTCCTCCTTTCCGAAAGTCTAGGTATATATAGGGGGTATATAGTGTAGAGGGCGCACCTGTGGGTTACACTTCGTTTCACCTTGCTTTGCAGGTATACACGTCTTTAATGGCGTTATTCACGTCATTACTGATAACAGAGCACCCCCCCCCCCTTGATTCGCATAGAAATGTTACCATAAGTTGCTCCCCGCTCCTCTCTCCTAAAAAAAAATATTCCTGGGTACTTGCCTGCCGCAGCTCATAAGATTTCCAAATTTCCTGTGCAGAAAGCGATGCGATGGCCCTGAGCAACCCTTCTGGAGCTCAGTTTCGGCACTGCCGACGAAACAAGTTGGCTGAAGAGAGAGCGCAAGGAGACAGGCTACGAGCTTGGCTCCTTTCTACAGGTAAGCTCTTCATTTTCATGCGTGCGTTTAAAATTACAGAATAGGCTCTTTAACGTCCAACTTAGTTATTTTCGTAGCGTGAGCTGAAGACCAAAATTCCTTTCAGAGCATCATGAATGTGAGAGTGGCAGTGAACCAACCCGCCGGGTGGCCGAAAATCAGCACCTCGAGGGCATCCCGCTTCAAATATCACCTTCCTGCAAAGGAGAAGACAACTGCCCGACTGAACTCAGTTGCAACGAAGAACAGCACCTCGAGGGCATCCCAGTTCGAGTATCACCATAGGCGTGCGCAGGGTTCCCCTTCAGGTGGGTCGAAGGTTTGTCGCAGCGCCCTCCCTCCTCCCAATTATGTCAATGTATGGCGCTGACATTGCGCCCCCTCCCTATTATGTCAATGTGTGGGGCTCACTTTGCGCCCCCCCCCCCCTCTTAGGTGAATAGGGGGAGGGGGCGCCCCCCTGCCCCCCCTGTGCGCACGCCTATGAGTATCACCTTCCTGCCAAGGAGACGACAACTGCCCGAGTGAACTCAGTTGCGACGAAGAACAACACCTCGAGGGCATCACAGTTCCAGTATCACCTTCGTGCCAAGGAGACGACAACTGCCCGACTGAACTCAGTTGTGACGAAGAACAGTGCTCTACTGCGAAGACTGTTAGCTGCGCACCGAGTGATGATGACCCTTCGCGGCCGTTGCCGTCCGTCGACCATGACACTGACAGGAGCACCAGGCTTATGCGTGGTCCTATTCAGCCTCGTTTGGATTGCTACCCGCACAAACAGACGGCAAACGAAACGCGAAGGTTTTGCGCACGCTGGTACGACGAGTTTAACTGGCTTGAATATAGCATCGAGAAAGACGCTGCATTTTGCTTGTATACTGTCGCGCTTTTCCGCAGCATAGTCCAGCGTGGAAGGGTCATTCAGATCCATCATTCATCTCCATTGGCTTCAACAGATGGAAGAAAGCCGTAGAGAAGTTCAGGTTTCATGAAAAGTCCGAAAGTCACCTAAGTAGCATCCTGTGCTGGGACTCTTGCAGAAAAATGTAAGCCTGTAGGTGAATTGCTAGATGAGAATCACGAGAAGCGTGCCGTATTGATGGAAGAAAAACGAAACCGAGAATTTTTACAGCGTATTGTTGACGTTGTAATTCTACTCGCGAAGGGTGGCAGGCCCTTTAGAGGCCATAAAGAAAGCAAGGAAAGCACAGAAAAAGGTTTGTTCTTAGAGATCGTAAATCTCTTTAAGCAATATGACCCTGTCTTGCAAACTCACCTTGATTCTGGGCCAAAAAAAATGGTTTGTACACCAGCAATAGAACGCAGAACGATCTCATTGAGTTCTGCGATGACGCTGCGATGATGCAATCAATTATACTCAATGCCTGGAAGGCAAAACTGTGTCTCTCATATGCGATGAGACTAGTGACTGCGGGCACCACGAGCAGCTGAGCTGTCGTGATAAGGTACTTCAGTGAGGAAAATAACTGGCCCGTAGAAGTGTTCACTGCACTAGAGCGACTTCTTAGTGTTGACAGTGGCTCAATATTCTCGGCACTGCAGCGTGTTCTCGGTGTTCTCAAGATCACGTGGACATCAGTGAACTCTGTTTGCTTTGATGGCGCTGCTGCCATGTCAGGGCACATTTCAGGGGTGCAAGCTAAATGCAAGGAGCAAAACAACAAAATATTATACGTCCATTGTTACGCTCACTGTCTGCATCTGGCTCTCGTTGATGCTTCCCAATGGACCACAAACAATCCCCAGTACATCCGATGGATGTTCAGTGCCGGATGTTCGTGAGTCCAGTGGACATCCGTACACATCCCGATGACGTACGGCGGATATCTGACGGACCGTCCCGCGCAAACAAAAAGGCGTTAAACTGGACGTCCTGGACACGTCTTTCACGGATATTCAGACGTCCGCCGGACTCAATAATTTGGACATGAACGTCCACGGGACACCTGTCGGATTTTAAATGCGGACATCCGTGATAAATCCGGAATTTTCGAAGCCTTAATTAACCCATATATGCCCAGTGTCCTACATATAGGACGCTTCTTTGATGCACTCTAACATCGCTATTTCTTTAGCTGATGACTAGCGCTGCCTACGGCGCATCAGCAGGCCTCAATGAGGCCTGCTTGATGTGCTGTAGGTGGCGCTACTCATCAGCTAAAGAAATAGCGATGTACTGGGGAGTGCATCAAAGAAGCGTCCTATATGTAGGACACTGGGCACATACGGGTTAATAAAAGACTTACATGCATCATTCAGTTCCACATTAACAAGCCTAATATTTAAATTAACAGTTATGACTATTCAAGTTAATATACAGTGCCTTTATCATGCATATTTGGCTAATTTGGTGCACATGGAAGCAGTTGTCATACATTTATGATGACTGCACACCAATGCAACTTACATTAAATATGTTGAATGGGCTCTTGCTGAGGATGTTGTGTCTTGAGGTAATATGTTGTCACCCATGGAAACTTTACCAGTAAGAAGGTCTTTTAGTTGCTTTGAGGGCACATATTTGTGAACGCAATAGCACAGTAAAGAAAGTAAAGCATGGTGCATAGGTTAGGAGCACAGCTTCTGAAGCATTGAAAATGGAGAAGTATGAGCTGGTTTTTGTTGGTGTATCGCTTGTCATACTTCAGCTTTTTCCATGCTTTAGAGGTTGTACTCTATTCAAGAAAAGAATCAGAGCACCAATTATATGCACCATTCTTCACTTGCTTTACTGTGCTGTTGCGTTCACTAATACGTACCCCAAGGCAAATATGGGTCAGTCTCACTGGTAACAGTTGGATGAGGGACAACATAATAGCACAGGGCACAAGATCCCCAGCAGCAGCCCATTCAACAACACCCATAGCATCCCCAGCAAGGTCAACATCTTTAATGTTGACTGCATTGGTACACAGCATCAGAAATAATGCATATAAGCCTTTTAATAAGACTTGTGCAGCTTTTCGTGACGATCTGACTGAGGCATAGACTTGCACATAAAGCAGATCAACAGCATTTTTATTAAAAAGCATACTGCAAACACATCACTTGTATGCATAAAAACACCTGGCACAGCAGACCCTAGCATATGAACACATTAACTAAAAGCCAATAAGGACCCACAAGAATAGAAAATAACAAGATAAAGTGTACATGTTAATTTCAGCATCAGTAGGTAGCACAGAATAGAAATAATAAATGCACCTTGAAGTCACTTAACACAACATAAAGTCTAGTGTTCCTTTACTAAGTAATCTGCCCTTAACTTGTTTTATTTGTCCACCTAAAGCAGTGATGTTAACATGTTTTTCTTAAGGAAAATGAAATTACAGGAATAAATTGACTACGCTTACACCTGAACTACAATACTGCAACCTAAAGGAACAGAATAGAAGTGGACAAATATCGGGCACAAGGAATACACACACATTTTGTACAGACATGAAATGACATGTATCCAACAATAAACAGTAATCCACATGATGGAAAAAACAGATGGGCTCTTTCATTGGATGTCATAAATATAGACTGATAGCAATGACACATTATCTGTAGGCATATCCAGAGCAAGGACTGCACAGAAAAGTTAATCTATATAAAGTAGAACTACGGCATGCAACATACAGCAATGTATACACAATGTAGAAAACTGATTGGGATACTTCGCTAAGGCACACCTTTCCTGTAGCAGGAAAATGTTCTTGGTGCAGCAAATATACTGGGTGTCCCAGCTATCTTTAGCCAAGGGTTGAAAAATACAATATTAGAGGCAGGCGAGTGAAATCAGTTCCGAATTGCTGACAGTCACCTTGCGCACCACAGACAATTTTCTGTTCCGTAATTGATTATTTAGGATTAATGAATTAATTGCTAAATATTGATTTTAGGCAAGAAATGCGACTTGCAAAGTTCGAGAGTGTCTTCAGAAACCCCCCATTGCATTATTTGCGATAAAGAAAGTCTCACATATACGATTTTTTACAAGCTGCAAGAAGAACCACGCGATGCTGCTCCCAGCTGTGGCTTAACCAGCTTAACCACGTGGTTCTTTTTGCAGCTTGGAAAAAATTGTATACGTGAGACTTTCTTTATCACAATTATGCAATGGGGGTTTCTGAAGACGCTCTCGAACTTTGCAAGTTGCATTTCTTGCCTAAAGCCAATATTAGCAACTTAATTAAATAATCCTAATTAATAAATTACGTAACAGAAAATTGTCTGTGATGTGCAAGGTGGCTGTCAGCAATTTGCAACTGATTTCACTCACCTGCCTCTAATATTGTATTTTTTAACCCTTGGCTAAAGATAGCTGGACACCCGGTATATGTGACTAAAACAAACACAAAAAAAAAAAATAAGACGTGGGTGAAGGTATCTCGCACTAAATTATACGCATAACACTGTGGTCTCACAAAAGTATGGCTATGCAATAACAGCAACGTATATTATGTAGAACATAACGGAATCCTTCGTGACGTAAAATTATGTATATTAACAGGCTCTTGCAGGTTATTTTACAAGACGGCTGAATACTGGTCTCACAAAAGTGCGGCTTTGCAGTGACATCAAAAAAGATAGTGCTACGTGATGCAATGCAGATGACAAATGAAAGTTAAAAAAACCGCTTGCACTCTACACTGTGTATGAACCATGCACTGGCATCTTCAATGCTAACAGTGGGTCAACAAATAGATACACGTATAGGACAAACAGAAATTTAGGCAGAAAATATCTCGTATTTAATGTTGTGGTTTCCTCGCACATATTTGTACAGAGGCACAATAAAAGAAGCAATGCATGGCTTGCAGTGACCTCACCGTAATTGCCATGTCACGTTAATGTTATCAGTACACCGCATCAGGTTCTTTCTTACCCTAGCAAAAATGCCAATAGGATTTCCTATTGGTCCAATAGGAAATCACTATTGGTTCTATAGGACATCTATTGGAGCTGTATTGGTTGTATAAGACTTCTATGGGTACCAATAGACACCAACAGCCACCACCTATTGGTGTCTTATTAGACCAATAGAAGTGTATTGGTCAAATAGGGGCTGCCTTTTGGTGTCTTATTGGACCAATAGGAGTTGTATTGGTCAAATCGGTGCTGCCTATCGGTGACTTATTGGGCCAATAGGAGTTGTATTCGTCAAATAAGTACTCCTATTGGTTTCTTAATGTACTAACAGAAGATGTATAAGGCCAACAGGAGTTTTATTGTTCAAACAGCTACCGCCTATTGGTAGCTGTTATAACATCTTAAAACTGATTGAGCGCGTCGGACCCGATCCCGATCAAATTTCTTGATCATGATTGGCTATATTATACGCAAGCTGCAGACGGGATCAATTCACTTTTGATAAGTCTGATCCCGATTGAGCTAACTGCACACCGTGAGACACCGTGTGCAGTTAGCAACTCACGCGACTAAAAGAGTTATATAAAAAGGCTGCGTGTCGACCACGGCGGTACGGTGTCTCCGTACATGCCGTGCGGAAACGGGCACTATAGTAAAACACGCTAAAGAAGAACTTGCGAAGGAATCGACAACACAGACACCACAGAATAATAATAAAGAAACCGCCATGAGATCACAACCGGCATAGAACCAGCCAGGTGACGAACAAAAAAAAAAAAAAGTGAGACGGTGCGCGGCGTGGCGACGCTGCATTTGTGAACATTTTTTTTTACACGTCATGTGCTAAGCTTTACGATAAGCTTTGGATAATATGTAAAGTTTATAACTATATTTATGCTAAGCAATATAAGTAGTGCTGTAAAGATACAGGAGAAAGAATTGTGGATCTGCAAACGCGACCGACCGTGCGTTTGGCGCGCCATCCGCGCTCGGCCGATACGAAGACAAGCCCAGCCTGCGGCCAAGCTAAGCCCAAATTACAGTGTAGCCAAAATGGCCAAACGTGGTGTCTGTCGCCATAGCGCGCGCTTTGTGTGATCTCGATGCTTCACGTAAGCCTGCTTACACGATGTTTGCTTTAGTGTGCTTCCGCGACGATAACGTGAAGACTGTGTTCAGCGTGCACCAGATGGAGACGTTCTGAGCCATAAATGTCTTGGATTTCGACCGATTTCGACTCTACAAAGTGGCACCAAGAATAATGGCAAGACGAGCAACAAGGCCCATGTGCTCCGATTGTTTGGTGAGTTGAGGTGGGCATGTAGTTCCTGCTATTAGTATTATTTTGATATCACCTGTTTTTTTTGTATCAAACTTGGGCGACGAAGCTGAAAGGTCGGAAAACAAGTCCCTCGTCCTTTGTCTCCGGGAATTTGATGACAGCGAGACCAGCAACGCCTCGATTGCAAGTCCACACGCTCTCAGAAGTTGAATGATTGAGCGCATATATTATTGCAGTTTGTTTTTGTGTTTGTCAGTATGCACAAAAAAACGTAGCATAGATTAGAGGTAAGGACAGGCGCCCTGCTCGGTGAGTGGTAGTTGGAGTCTCGCAAGCCTTTGTAAGTATGTACCAACGTGCTGTGTAAGTCCGAAAACGCGTTTATCGCCTCATAGAAAAACGCTCTAGTCGATGCTGTTTGGTGTTGTAGTGCGCGCCAATCGGCTTATCATACTTGTTCGACATAATGTCACAAGAACCACAGAAGGCCACATGATAATTCATTATACAAATGTGCATAGCATATGTACTGCACTGTGCGATTTTTTTATTTCATATTTTTTTATTTTTACATACTGCAGCCCCCATTATGCTATCGCAGGAGCGGGTTATTAATGTTGTTGGCTTAATTGCATAAGCACGTAACATGCAGCCACGTGTGTTATATCCAACTCATTGCAGCCTGACTGCTGTGTTGGCTTGCAACGATATGGAATCTAGGCTGCCTTTACTACTGTCTTACATATACCGTTGCCTCACCGTGAATCTACCCTAGCTTAATTTATTTCATGCCATCTTTAAGTGAGATTTAGTGGCATGCTCTAGTATGATAGTCGCACCACCACCGTGAAAAAGAGCACGTCACAGATAGTAAGTGATTATTGAGTTTGCTGTAATTTAAGGACGATGTTTGCAGTTCATTCTTGGGTACAGCTCAAAAAACACAGGACGCAAGCGTGTAAACGGGATAAGGTGCTGCTTAATTTTTAAAAAAATTTTGCCCCTTTTCCTTCCTTTTTTGCCGCAAAATTTTGCCGATATACTGTTTTCTTCCACGCAATAAGCCCACAGTTGGGTGTGTAATATTTCACTCAGTTTTTTGCTATAGTTCAGCTCCTGCAACATTGTGAACATGTGCAGTGAATTAAGGTCTAGATAATTTCTCACTGTGCCGTCTACTTTCTATACATTGCGTTTGAAGGTAAACTTTAATTAAACATGTGTTACTGTTTTCTGATTTCATGGCTCTGTTTATTTACATAATCTTTCAGGCACTTCCTCGAGTGCGGATGAGGCCCGCAAGATCGCCAACATCATCAAGGGCCAGAAGAAGCACTTGTAGTTTTGATTATGAGAATATATTTGAACATATGTCTCATTCATCCACTGTGATATCATTGCAGGGGCGCTGCCACAGTGTGGCCTTCTGCATGACGACAAGACACCCATAAAACACTTGCTCAGACTAATTCTAATGGGGCTGAGAAGTGGGCAAATACAAAACTAATACAATGCAGCAGGCAAATACAGAACCAATAGGCCAATATAATTCCAATTGGCTAATAGAGAACCAATACACCAATATAGGTCCAGTAGGCTGATATAGAACCAATAGACCAATAGCCAAATACAGTTCCAATAGACCTATAGAACCAATAGACCAATAGGTGTCAATAACCCAATAGGCTATTGGTTTTTTATTGGGAATTTTTGCTAGGGTATGCATGCACAGAGCCCAGAACAATCTAGTGGCATTGTGATCACATCGAAGTCAGTTAACTGTGACCTAATTATGCTACCTAGATGTCATCAAGGCAATCATGTTGGAATACAGAATGTTAAGAACCTGAATCCATGAAACCACATGCAAGCTATCAATAGGAATGTGAAAATATCTCCAAAATAAAAACAAAATACCATGGGGTAGCTACCTTCAGTTTACAAAACATGCCTTGGTGTTGCACAGTCCACATAAGATTCCCAAAGTGCACAAGGTTCAGTCGCACAGGCACACACAACCAAACAGGAACTTTTCTCAGGTGCACCTACAGTCCCTTGATCATGGCTCCAATCATATGCAACCCAATGGTAATGAAAATGGCCTCCCACTTGTTCTGCAGAAACATAAAGGTGCACAGTGATTATAAACGTGTGAGGTACGGGGAAAACAAAACAGTGCAAGCTGCTTTGTGGATAATCATCAAGACATTGCACAATATAGCTATTTGAATGACCACCTCAAGGGAGAGTCGTGATCTAGACAGCTAATTTTAACAGTCGAAGGACACTTCTGCAGTAAAATCGGATCCACGCAAGAAGGTTGGGCGAGTTGGTAAGGATCCATTACGAAGGTATTAACAGCGCATAGACGTTAAAAGGTCGGGTAGGCACCAACAAATCAGCGCTCTTTGCCTACTTACTCTGTCGTTGTTCGTTATCTGTGCCTCGTTACTACCTTGCTAATGCACCACACTGTATGCCTATTGTTCCTTACTCATTTTATGCGCCTACCTTTGTTCTACTGGTTTATGACAATGCTGTAGCGTGCAAGTGACACCCATGTCTATGGAAGGAACACATCGGCGACTGCATGCGTTTGCACTTGCTATGGGAGTTCGCTTTCGCGCGCTTCATCACTGCTACTACTGTAGCACAAACGTGAGCAGATCTCAAGCGACATCTGTACATTGTTCCCCGTCATCGGTGTAATAATAATAATATATCTGGGGTTTAACGTCCCAAAACCACGATATGAGTATGAGAGACGCCGTAGCGGAGGTCTCCGGAAATTTCGACCACCAGGGGTCTTTAACGTGCACCAAATCTAAGTACACGGGCCTCAAACATTTTCGCCCCGTCATCGGTGCTACGGGTTGCTAGGTATTCGCGGCAGTCCTCTTATTCAGAGCTCACGTAGGAGCTTTAAGCTTTCTGAGCTGTTCCGACCGCTTGACCAGATGCTTCGGTACGTTTAACAAGGAACCTCGGAACCAAGACGGTTTGTTTCAACAATTCGCAAAAAACTTCAATCAATTTCTTAGTCTCCTTGCTTGTCTTCTCGCAAGCACGCCCGTCAGGTGGTCGCGACGTGCGTAGGAAGCCAGAACAAAAGTTTGACTTGCAGTACGCGAGTTGTGACGGTAGGCCTAACCGCAGTTTTGTTAACGGCGTCAGCACTCCCCACGCAAAAAATGGACCTATAACCACGTGCACAGAATAAAAATTCGCTCACCGTGTTTCCAATGCGCACAGTTGATGTGGTGCGACACTTGTAGCGTCTCGAAAGGCGCGCGAAAAAGCCCAGCTGCAACGTTGTTCCGTCAACTCGACGATTGTTCCGTCGGTTCTCACTGTAGATGCCATGACTGCCATGACGATTGGAGGTGAACGGGCAACGCGAAACCGAAACGCCACAATAACGTACGGCGACAAGACCGACCAAAACACCGGTTCAGCGAGTAAAGGTTTCTTTAGCCGTTTGTTCCGGTTTTCGAAAAACAATTAAAAATAGGTGGTTAGAAGATTTTATCTTTTCTTGAGCACTACGCCAGGAGGTGATTTGCAGTATGACTTGCAGTGGCAGTCACTTTCAATGTAAAATCAGACGACTTTTGCTGATGTTTACATATTAAACTGAAATCACCGTGATCATAGCATTTAGCTCCACGTACGTGCTTAATGTGCCGAAAAAAGCATAAACCAATTATTGTCCGTGGGAGGAAATCCGCGGGACGCTCCCTGCTGGTAAATCAGCAATCAAATATCCACTGGACTTCCACCGTATTTTAGAGTGCGGACGTTTCTTTACATCCGAAAATGTACGTCCTCCGTTTGTACGACGCATGTTATTTCCCGGACGTGGACGTTCGGCTCTAAATCGGACATCCAATGGATAAGTGTGGTCCATTGGGTTGTTTGTCAAGGGCCGAGAACCAAATACTTTTGACTTCTTCGGCAATTTGCAGCTTGTATACAACTTCATAGAATCTAGCCAGTGCGTCACGCAATTTTTGAGCGCATATCTTCGGCGTTAGGCACAGGGCTAACGACGCTGAAATCTTTGTCCACACAAGATGGGCTTGCCGGGCAGAAGCCGTCAAAGCAGTGCGAGATAACTACTCCGCCTTGGTAGACGCTGTAGAAGAACTCATGAACAAAACGCAGCATCCGGAAACGCGAGCAAAAGCAAAAGGACTTCTTGTACAACTGGAAAGCTTCGAATTCCATTCTGTATGGAAATGGCCCATCCTGTGCTGCAGATGGTACTCAAGGTTAGCCGCACGCTCCAGGATCCAAAAAGAAATCTTCTTACTGCGTTCCAGGAAGTAAGGAGTCTCCAAGAAGCACTCAAAGAAATGAGGCTGGACGAGAGTTTTACCAAGATGCTTCGAGGTGCCACACAGATATGCCAGACACGCGGCATCTTGATGTGAAGCAGAGGAAGGTGTCTAGACGCGCTGACATGAACTACGCCAGTCAGTTTTTTCACGATACGAAGGAGGAAGAGCTCCGCGTCAGCGTTTTTTACCCATGATCGATGCTTTCCTTGAGGAATCGAGGCCGGATTCACGCAGGAGATCGTCGTTCTCATATCTGCGATAATAAATATTCTGCGACTAACAGCCAGTGACGAGGACTTAGACGTTGTGACTAAATATTTTGACGTGGAGCCTGAGAGTTTGCGGGCTGAGCTCGATTACTGAAAGCACAGGTTGGCATACAGCACGCAAAGTTTGGCGACTGTAATGAATGGCTTGAAAGGAAACGGCCTAGGAGCATTAGTTTATAGGGACTTTTTAAAGTACCTAAAGGCTTTTCAGTTGTCCCTGTCACTAGCTGCTCATGCGAGCGGACGTTTTCAAAGCTCGCCATTGTGAAAACAAAGCTTAGGTCAACTATGAGCCATGACTGGCTTCGGTGGCTGCTTTTACCGTTCGTTGAGGAACAGATTGCATTGTCAACTAGTTCTGAGTCGGTCCTGAGGCAGTTCGCGACAAAATCGCGTAGATTTCTGCTTTAGACCTTTCGCGCGTGGCGGAGAGAAATATATTTCCCTACTGCTACGTATTTTAGTAATCTAGTGAGAACGCATTTTTTTTCACCACATAAGATATGGTTAGCTTGTTTATAATATGTTTGTGAGCATGAAAAAATGCGCATGCGCTATCTTGCGCGAAAAGAAAGTATTTAGCCTTGTTTCTAATACGTGCTCTTCACCACGCGCCAAAAAGTAAGAGTTTCATCTGTGCATTTGCATGATCAAAAGGAGACATATCACAGCGTTGGTGTTCGTTAATTACTAAAATTGTAACTTGCTGTTTCCCGTAATTTTGACTTTGCGGTATATTGTCGTGCTTTTAAGCGCAATTGCCTTGACGTTGTGTTTTGGGTTGCGTTTTTCGTTGTCTGCACGATTGAAAGTGCACTCATGCGTTTGCCCTGTTTGTAGACTGATTTGCTGTAATAGTCGAGTCACGTTAAGGTAATATTTTTAAGTATTTCTGCAGTTAAAAGAGGCAGATCTATATCGTTTTGTGGTTTATAAAGAATAGAAATTATTTGTACGTGCGTTGTGACATTGATGCCTCAGCTGCGCAAAGACTGCCTCTCTTTGCTGACGTTACAGAAGAAACTGAAAACAACTGCTGAATAATATTTTGTATATGTAAGAATTCAATGTTATTGAAATAAACGTTTTTAACCATACCTAGTCTCTGCACTTCATTATGACCGCAAGGACATCAGTGGAAATGAGTCGGTAGAAAGGGGGGGGGGTGCTGCGGGGAAGCTTCGCCCCCCCCCCCTAATGGAAAATCCTGCGCACGCCTATGTCTTTATACATTGGTAAAAGGTACAGATTCACCGCAGTATTACTTAGTCATGCACTGCAATTATAAACACAAATCATTGTACAATTCTGAATTCTCATCATCTCGTGAATTCTGATAAAATTCACATTATAAACATTATCTGTAGAGATCGTGCCCTGATTTCTTCTGATTTTTAAAACATCGAAGTTACCTCAGCCGCAAATAAAAAAAATAAGGAAAGCATTGCCCATTGACGCCGAAACTTCCTTATTTTTGCTACAAATCATAGGCGTACACAGGCAACAGATCTGGAATATTCATTTGCAGAGCAAATGCGGGCTCTTTTGCGCTTTTCATGTACGTCGGACAGAGCTACAAATGTGCATGTGCATGAGATACTTGAACTGGTGCGCATTCACCAACAAGTGTCCACCAATGCTGTACGAAAAGGAATGGATAATTTTTTTTGATGTGTGTATGTAGATTTATGATAATATATTGAGATTTTCCATTCCTACACCAATTATCTAAATTCTTCAAACAATTCTTAACTTTGAGTTGGTCGTCTAGTTTGGTAATTGTGGCATAGATTAAGCAGTCGTCTGCGAAAAGTTTAACCTGGACACCTCTTCTGCCGCCCACGCTACTGATGTCATGGATTAGAGGAGAAATAGTGGTGCGGATACTGAGCCTTGGGGCACTGCTGAAAGTACAGCTAAAGGATCTGATTCATGGCCATCCAATTTAACTACCTGCGTACGGTTTGTTAAATATGCTTCAATTCAATTTATTACGAGTTCATGTATTCCTGCATTAAGTAATTTGAAGATTAATTGGACATGGGGTACTTTATCGAACGCCTTCGCAAAATCCACGCAAACCACATCAACCTGTTCTCTTATAACAACAGCACCCGCAAAATCATGAATGTTTCTATTGTAGCGAAGCCTTCGAACTTGGTAATGGGTCGTCCTCTCGAGCACCTTCTAGTGGGTGGCCCTCTTCGGCTCTTTTCGAAGAGAACGCAGCTCGCGCTGAGAGTCGGCCCCGCCTTGACTGTCGCTGTATCGTCGAGTATCGTCGCCGCTAATAAACCTCTTTGTAATTGGTGGAGGTGCGGGGTATCGATCCCCGTACCTCCGCTGGGCCTTCACAGTGCTTCACAGTGCTGAGTGCTGGGCCTTCACAACAACTTCGGCCCTCATTCGATGCCCCTGGCTCTTCGATCCCGTACCCTGCCACCTATCATGCCTCAAGACGCCTCTCAGCAAACGGCCCCGCCCGCACCGACCTCATGTCCTGGTGTCCCTCGTATTCGCGACCCTCCCGTCTTCACAGGCTCGATGATGGTACCGACGTGGAGGACTGGCTCGCGATTTACGAGCGCGTGAGTGTCCCCAATAAATGGGACGAGGCAGGAAATTGACTAACCTGGTTTTCTACGTCCGTGTGGCGGGCCTGTGGTACAACAACCACGCATCCGATTTTACGACGTGGTCCGACTTCAAGACCGCCATTATCAACGTGGAGCGCCTGAAGCCCTACCCGACCCCGTCAATATGACTAGTTGCTAGGTCGCCAGGTGGCTCCCTTTTCGTACCCGGGGTAATTGTAGCGAAGCGTTCGAACTTGGTAATGGGTCGTCCTCTCGAGCACCTTCTAGTGGGTCGCCCTCTTCGGCTCTTTTCGAAGAGAACGCAGCTCGCGCTGAGAGTCGGCCCCGCCTTGACTGTCGCTGTATCGTCGTGTATCGTCGCCGCTAATAACTCTCTTTATACTATTAACTGTGTCACGGTCGATAACCCGGTCCTGAAGCCATGTTGATAAGGGCACAGCAAAGTGTTCTGATCTAGAAACCTGAGTATATGTTTTGCTATTATGTCCGAACACTTTGCAAGTAACTGAAGTGACACTGGACGGTAATTTGTTGTCTGTTTTCGGTTGCCTCCGTTAAATACAGGAATGACAAATGCGGTGCGCCTATCTTGTGGCAGTGAGTGTGTTGTTATGTTTTTGAAAGATGATAGTCAGATAATGCGACATCCATTCTGCATATCGCTTGATGAATGCAGTTGGTATATCGTCTGGACCGCTTGATTTTGTCGCATCTAATTTGAGTAGTTTTTGAAATACGCCTTCCCTAGCTATTTCAAGTGTTTCCATTGGAACAGTAGGGGGAATTCTTAAAGGGACTGTCTACCGTCCTTTATCGCTTTTCTGTTTTGTAGCGCAATGGAAAGCGTACCGTCTGAAGTGTCCAACCTTGCAACGGTTTCTCTGGAAAGTGAGTAGAAATTTTTAACACAGAATTTTTCGATCTGCGTTCGGTCTTCTTCCATTGGCGTGAAACTTGCCCACAACACTGGTTGGTGGACGTGATGACGATTGCAGTGCAGGTAAAAATTAAAACCGAAAGCACATGTGATTACCGTAGGATTACTTTATTTTCGCTGAACACTATTGTAATGAATGTAACAGTCGTTTTCAGCGCGCTAGCTGTTAAATGAAGCCTTATTAGGAACGAAGCTCCTTAAAGCGGCACCCGTTCGTCCCCGTCGTAGTGCGTAACCAGTCTTAACGCTAGTACCAGATCTTGACCTCCAAGGTGGTGCCGGTGGGAGATTTCTCCTGTGCGTTGTTGAACAATAAAAGATTCGCAGCGTGCGCGTTAACTAAAAGCCGAATTCTTCTGTCTCTCATTCCCCATTAGCAGCCATTGGCATGTTCCAGTAGGAAACGTTAGTAGAAGTAGAAGTGTAAGTGTTAGCTAAAAGCCGACTTCTTCTGCCTCTCATTCGCATTAGCAGCCATTGTTTACCTCCAAGGTAGTGCCTGGTGAGATTTCTCCTGTGCATGATTAAACAATAAAAATTTTGTTCAAAACGCCGTTGATTGATGAAATAAACCAACGAAAGACGCCAGATGTTTTCTAAAAGCAAAACGAAAAGACGCCAGATGTTTCTCAAAGCAAAACGAAAAGACGCCAGCTGCTTAACGAAAGACGCCAGATGTTTCTGGCGTCTTTCTACGTGACTGCAATTGGGAGTGGAGTGTGAACTTTCGTTCAACTCAAGTCTGTTTACACTACGCCAACTTTTGATAAAATTGATCGCGCTTCGCTTCCAAAGCCCGTAGGCTCTCTTTAACTCGCTTGGCGGGACGTTCGCGCTTCACGTAAGCTATTCGCGAATAATTTGAGGCAATCAACAAATTGTCATAGCCAGGTTCATGGTTTCTGCATCGCATAGCGTCGATTCCCACAGTGCGTGGGAGCTACCGGAATTTTTCCCCTGCCCCCCATCTCACCTTCGTGGAAATGCTGCCGCCGTGGCCAGAATTTGAAGCTGTCCCTCCAGCTTCGAATAAATGGTGTTTCACAGCGGCGGTCATACAGCGCTTTTTGTATGCGCTGTTTACGCGATCTGAAATTTAGCGTACATTGAAGTAGAGAATATACGAGGGTTGTCCGTAAAATAAGGTTCCTAATATTTTTCACAATGAGAAGCATGGTTACTGACATTGAATACTACATTCTTGCAATGATTGGACCTTCCCCTATTTTTACATTATCGCCCTTGAGATAAGTGCATATTTGCACGCGGTGTACTTTTTTTTATGCCCGAATCGTAGAACTCTCCCGCCGCGCCCGCGAATGTAGCTTGAAACCTCTTTCAGCTCCTATCTTGTTCTGAAATGCGTCCTAACAGGTACCTTTCCTTTGTTTCTGTCAGGGAAGCGATGCTAGTCACTTGGGGATATATCTTGGCTGTAGGGCGGGTGTGTGACAGCATCCTATGCAAAGCTGTTGATGAGATCGTTCGTTACACGGGCGATGTGCGGACAGGTGTTGTCCTGACGCGAACGCATTCCTTTGTGAGCATACCTCTCCTCTTCTTTCGAATCGCGCCGCCAAGCTTCTTCAGCGTCTCACAGTAGCGGTCCGCATTGATTGTCGTACCGACACGAATTCACACAATAACCCCTTCCTGTCCCAAAGGACGCTCGTCATCACTATGCCAGCAGACAGTGTTTGTTTGAGCTTCCGCGGATTCAGCGACTCTGGCTGTTTCCACTGATTATATATTGCTTTACTTCCCGTGTCTTGTAGTGGACCCATGTCTCGTCCCTAGTGAGAGTAGAGTCCACAAATTTCTGGCCAATGGTTTCGTTGGCCTGAAGAAATTCGTGGGTCGCTTGAGCACGTTGCCGTTCGTTGTCTTCCGTAAGCATTCTGGGAACCCACCTTGCACAAACCTTGGCATACCTTTAATAGTCTGAAAATTTTTTCAGTGCAGGTCTTGCTGATATCAGCAATCATCTCGTAGAACACCCGAAACGTTACGCTTCGGTCTTTAAGCGTTCTTCCTTCCACTTTCGCAATCGTTTTCGTCTGAAACCGACGGCCGTTCAGAACGCTGTTGCCCACGGACGTCTGTCACATCCGTGTTTGGAATTCTCTGCACCATTTGCGCATACACTTTATACACTTTTGCCCGCAGTCTTCGCGTAGTTGGGAATGCATGCATGTCCACCGGCGCAGTATTTTTTTTTGCAAAGAACAAAACGAAAACGAATCGCAGAGCGTGATTCGCACTGGTGGGAAAAGCGAGTGGGAGCTCCATCCCAGACGGGTGCGAAGCCAAGACTGAGCGTCGCAGACAGCTAGCCTAGGCGGCGACTATGAGAGGGGGAACCAAGCTACACGGCCGTGTCGCCGGACCCCGCGTAACAGCGTTCCGTGCGACTACAGCTCCTTGAGAATCTTATTTTACGGACAACCATAGGCGTGCTCACGGGGGGGGGGGGGGCAGCCCCCCCCCCTAATCACCTAAGAGGGGAGGGGGGCGCACAATCTGTTCCATACATTGACTTAGTAGGGTGTGGGGGGCCGCTGCGATGAACCTTTGCCCCCCCCCCCTGATGGGGAACCCTGCGCACGCGTATGCTCGCCAAGGGCTAGCCTCGAATGGCAATGGCGCGAGTCCTTAGAGATCAGGGGCCTATGAAAACTGTTCAAACAGCGAAGCTGTTTAGCAAATCGTTCTTTGTGAGTCGATCGCAGAAAACAATCATCACGGTAATGGGTATGTGCCACTGTGCGGCTACCTGAGAACGAGTACAGAGAGAGAGAGAAAGAAAGAAAGAGAGGAACAAGCACAAAGACGGAAAGCTATGAAGACAATATTCTTGCCGAAGAAAATTTTTGCACGAGGCGGGATTCGAACCTGCGTACCCTCGATCCGAAGTTCTCAGAGCATAGTGAAGCCTTGTATTGTATAGTGTAGCAAGAGGGCGGGAGAGGGAATTGAGCGTGAGGAGGAGAGATGCGACGGTGAGGATGGGGGAAAGAAGGAGGGGAGAGTAAAGTGTAGCACAGAAGATGGAGAAAGGGAGCAACAGAGAGAAAGAAACGCAGAAAGAAAAAGCTAGAGAGACAGAACATCAACGAAAGAGAGAAAAAATGGAAACAGGAAAAAAGATAGAAAGAAAGAGGAAGCAAGCACGCGTCGTCCAGCGACCAGATACCGCACCACCTGGCCAAGCCGCGCGTGCGCAGTAGCTAAGCCAGCCCACCGACGGAGGTATCGCGCGCAACCACCGCTCCCGAGGAGGAAGCCGCGCATCTCGAAGCTAGTCGTGCCGATCGACGAGGAGTACGAGACGTGACTGGTGCGTGCATCGCCGTGCCAAGCTTTGCGCAACTTAGCGCAAACTGCGCGCAATGTCTTTCGGTCAAACTTCGCGCTAGTGCGAACAAATTGACGTCAATTTGTTACCGGATATTGGGTCACATCCCTTTTATTTTTTTTATTCCGACGGAAGTGTTCCCTCCTCACAAAGATGGCTCTAAGCCCCATGAGCAGCCATTTTCTGCACGTATGGGCAGAAGCTTCGCTACCAGCTACATTTATCTTGGCCAAACTATGAACACTTGTCGTTATTTACAACTTTGGCAGGAAAGAAAGGCCGCGTCTCCTGTCGCGCGGGTGGCAGGACTGACGGTAGGTGGGGTAAAGCGTCGGTTCACCATATAGCCGCTTAAAAACCGGCTTGATTGGCTTGAAGTGTACAAGTAGGTGGCGGCAGAGTAGCGTTTCAGGCCGCCGTTTATTTCTGCGTGGTGTGGTGGGTGTTGGCCATGGGTGTTGGCAGAGAAGGCAACTAGCTGGTGTGGCTTTGAGCGTGAACTGTGTGCGCGAGAACCGCCTCTGGCCGTGGTGTAAACCGTGGGGACGTGGTCGCGTTGTGCAGAGTGTTGTAGAAAGTTAGTCATGTGCAAGTCGTTGCCGCTTTTTTTTTCTGCGATGTCCCCGTGTTCAGTGGACCGCCGCCAAATCTATAACCAACGATAACGAGCGTGAGATAAAGGCCACGTGTTATGCGATTTGTGAATGTCTGTAATAATTGGTTCATGATGGAAAGGAAGAACGGAGTGTCTAGCGTTACGTCTAGACGTAACTATAGGAGCCGTTGCGGTTACGTCTGGACGTAAGAATAACAAGTCTTAAAGTTACGCCCAGCGTGAGATTAGACGCACCGAACCGATCGGCTCTAGTGGCGCAGCGGGCTAGTACGTGTCGTGCTCGGATCTGCGAGGACGTTGGTTCGAACCTCGCTGTTGTCCTTCTCTCTCTTTTTTTTTATTAAGTGCTCCACGGGCGCCGTAATATGTTTTGTTTATGGACGCCCCAGCCCACGTCATTGGCGCTCCGTACTCTTGCTGTAGTGACACGAGCCACTCGAGCAAAATAGTGGAGCGACGACGGCGCACCGCGAAGCGACAGCGTCCCAGTGACACGAGCCAACCACTGAGACTGGCAAGACAATATTAAACTTAAGTGCGCATTGTGAATCACACGGTGGACGTAACTTTAGCAGCTGATTATGGCTCCCTGCGTCGTCTGCTAGCCACACCGTGTTCGCTAGTGTGCGAACGTCCTGCGCGCGTCCTCAGAGGGCAGCCTATTCCGTTGTGTTAGCACAGCATCCAGGGGCGTAGCCAAGGGGGGGGGGGGGATTCGGGGGGTTCAACCCCCCCCCCCCGAAATTTTTCAGTTTTTGCTTGCGTATATATGCACGCACACATACAAACGCACGCACGAACGTACATAAAGTAAGGTTGAAACCCCCCCCCCGAAAAAAATTTACTGGCTACGCCCCTGACAGCATCAAATGCTTGTATACGCATGTCTGCACGATATAAACAAGCATTTCAATTTCCAAGGCTTGTATGCAGACTAATAAGTCAGGAAGACACGCAAATTGGGCGAGTAGGTGAGGTTCCATGGTAAAAATATAAAGCAGCGCTTTTTTAAACACAAGACGAAGGAATGGAGGGACCCATACGTCTCTTCTTTCCTTCGTCTTGTGTTTAAAAAAGCGCTGTTATATATTTTTAATAATTGAGTGCATGCACGTGTCGGTATGGAGGTGTGAATGCAGAATTTTGGAGACACAATTATTATTTTATTTATTTATTTAGTACCCATAGCGCCCATACAGGCATTACAGTGGGGGGGGGGGGGGGGGGGGTGTACAGAAGAACAAACATGAAAGTTGCAGGTGCAAATGAAAATGTAGATTATTCTACGCCGACACAAACGTGCACAGCTGCGTCGAACACAGCTACATCAAAAATGTCGTATACATTGGGAAAACAATCTAAAATAAACAGAATTCACAGTGATAATAGTTAATGGCAATGCGAACAGTAATTACAACAAAGCGCGGCAGTGTTACGTAAATATATAGTACAGCACAAGATGCAAAGGAAGCACTAAAAGAAACAACACAGTTTGCAAATGGGATACAGTATAGATCATGGTGATTACCAGGCGTACGCATGATTTCTTTTAAGGCTCAGTGGTCAAAAGATTCAATCATTTTTACTGCAGAAAAGAATGCGTCATTAGACGAAATTCCTACAATTGTGGAAGGAAATCGATTCCACTGACTGATAGTTCTGGGAAAAAAAGAGTTGCTGAGGGACGATGTATTGCATTTATATTCTCTTATCTTGCGTTCGTGATCTTTGCGTGCTGATGTGTAGTGAGGCCGGTTAATGTATACGTCACGGGGAATTCGAGTATGAAAATAATATATGCTGTGTAATAGCTTCAGTCGAAATGACGCTCTTCGCATGCTGCAAAGACTTCCATTTTAATATCGCCTTAGATTCCGTTGCACTAAACTGTCTGTCATACATGGGTATATTAAGCACATATCTTGCCGCAATGGACTGAACTTTTTCTAATCTTTCTTTATTTGATGCTGTTGAAGGGTCCCACACGCAGCCCGCGTATTCCAGCACTGATCTTACGTATGTTTTATATAATCACTCCCGGGTTTGCTGTGGAAATGCACGTGTATTTCGTCGCAAAAATCCCAAACTCCGACAAGCTTTACCTACGGTATAATCCACATGCCGACTCCATGATAAAGAGGGGCAAAAGTAAACGCCTAGGTATTTGTATTCGCTCACCATTTTTACCGGTGAGCAGTTTATTGTGTATTCGAATTCACTTGGACTTTTTTTTTCTGGTCAGCCTCATGCACACCGTTTTCTTAAGCTTCAGTTTCATTTCCCATCGCTCATACCATGCGTGTATCGCACATAAGTCGTTTTGGATCACAGATCAGTCAGTTTCAGAGGTAATTTTGCGATATAATATGCAGTCGTCTGTGTAGTAACTTGGACGCAGCACACAGGTCCAGAACACCAGAGCGTTTATTGCCGCGTGAATCCGTTCGAGCTTATATGCCCCAGCAACAGTGACGTCACGAAGTGCCGATCACTAGCAGACGCTGGCCAGCGTTTTAATACTTCTGCTACGCTATAACAATCCTCCCCACTTAATCCAAAAGAAATAAGAAAATACACATCACTCATAGTCAGAATGCTTAAACCAGTTCGGCTGACGACGCTCCCGAGCACTTCGCCTCAAAGGCACGGGAGATGCATCTGCAGCTGTGGTATCCGAGATGGACCACTTGGCGGCGAGTGATGTGGCAAAAGGGGCTGGAGAGTCGGGCTGGGAACCCTCGAAGTTGTTGCAGCGGTGCTCGAAGACAGTGATGGTGGTGAACCAACTGGTCGAGGCATCTGTGGCTCAACAAACGGCTTTGTCGCCATCTCTGGCGGTGGTGGTGTTGTAGGCATAAAGGGTGTCTCGATCAAAGGGTCAATTGGCGGTGGATCAGTAGCAGGAGCAGGCAACCGCATACCTGCTTCTGGGGCCAGCGAATGATGGGCGCAAATGGTCAACGTGAACGAATCGCACTTGTTCAGCCACACGCACAAGATAGGTCACGGGGCTAACCACTTGCGTCACTATGCCCTCTTCCCAGGAAGAAATCTCGCCGCGCACACACTTCACCCACACTCTCTCTCCCACTACAAACACACGTTCACCACCTCTTTTGGTGTCCGATCTTACTTTAACGCGGACTTGTTTGCTCACCATATCACTCACAAAGTCCGGTTTCAGGAAGGTTAACTTCACTCTAGGCTGCCGCTTCAGGAAGAGCTCGGCTGGCGTCTTACCTGTAAGCGTATGCGGTGTATTGCGGTATGACATAAGAAAACTATCTATTCCCTCCTGCAGCGATTCTTTTTCCCTGGTTTCAGATTGAGCAAGCACCTGTTTCAGTAACACTTGTTTAGTCGTTTGTACTAGGCGTTCGGCAGCCCCATTAGAACTTGCGTGGTAGGGCGGTGTCCTTGTGTGTTTTATATTATTCTTTGCCATAAAGTCGGCAAACTCTTGTGAAGTAAACTGTGGCCCATTATCACTAACAATTTCTTCCGGGAAGCCGTACGCCGAAAAAACACTGCGCAGCCTGCGTATTGTTTGCGATACCGTCATTGAAGACATCACCCAAACTTCAATCCACTTAGAATAGGCATCGACCAAAACCAGAAAGTTGTGTTGGCCCTTTGATGCAAAGTCTACATGAAGTCTTTGCCAACACTTCGCAGGATATGGCCAGGGCTGTAGGGGAGCCAATTCAACCGCTGTGCGTGCACGCTGGCACACCCTGCACTGTCGGACATACTCTTCAATACACTTGTCTAGTCCCGGCCACCAGACGAAACTGCGTGCCAGCATTTTCATTCCGCTGGTGCCAGGATGATCCTCATGCAATAAGGCTAGTACCGACATTCTCAACTGCTCCGGTACAATTACTCGTGACCCCCAGGTCACACATTCTTGCTCAATCGAGAGCTCAAAACGCCGTATGTAATACGGTTGCAGATGTTCTGGTACGTCCGCAGGCCATCCCGAGAGGGTGTACCCTCGAACAGTGCACAGTATAGCATCTCTGGCTGTCGCTCTAGCCACATCCTGCGCCGTAAGTGGCGTACACTCAAAAACAGATAAACACTCGGCTTCATCTCCTTTTGAGTCGCAGCTCAAAGGAAGTCTTGACAGCGCATCAGCTACTTCGGTTTCGCTGCCCTTTCGATACTTTAAGGTGTACTTGATGAGCTGCCAGTATTAACGACCACCTCTGTAGTCTAGCCGCAGCTAGGGAGGGGGTCGGTTTTGTCTTGGCCAAGAATACCAAGAAGTGGCTGATGGTCGGTGTAGAGTACAAACTGGCGACCAAAAAGAAACTTGTGAAATTTCTTAAGCCCAAAAATCAGCGCGAGCGCTTCCCTTTCACACTGAGCATAATTTCGCTCCGCTGGTGTCAGAGTTCGTGAGGCAAAAGCAATTGGCCGTTCTTACCCGTCTGTCATTACAGGAAAAATAACAGGTTTAACACCGTACGCGGAAGCATCACACTGTAGCGCCAGTGGTTTCCGAACGTCAAAGTATGTAAACGCTCGACTATTGATAAGCATTTGTTTAGTGGCTTCAAAAGCGTCACCACACGCTTTATACCAGATCCACTTTTGCTCTTTTCTTAGCAACTTGTGCAACGGTTCTGCCACCATTGCTTAGTTTTTCATAAACTTCCCGTAAAAGTTCAGCAAGCCTAAGCTTTGAGTTGAGCAAGTTTTGAGTTCTGTCACGTTTTTTTGGCGGGGGAGCATCTTTTATGGCCTTAACCTTCCCCTCATTAGGATTCTGAGCTGAGCTGGTGGCCCAGATAGCGCAGTGAGCTTTGAAAGAATTTGCATTTCTCCGTCTTGAGAGTAATATTGTGCTCGCTCAGGCGTTTCAAGACTATGTCTAATGTTTTATAGCACTCACTCACGTACGTCTTTGCCTGCAATGATAACATCGTCGATGTAGCAACCCACGTTTTTTATTCCCATAAGCACCTTATCCATGAGCGCCTGAAACAGCGCTGGAGCACTGGCAATACCATACGGAAGCCGATTAAATTGATAAAGCCCCTTGTGAGTGTTAACTGTGAGGATTCGCCTTGAATCCTCGCTTAACACGACTTGTTGGTAAGCTGACGACAAGTCAAGCACGCAAAATACCTTTCCCTCACAAACTGATGTGAACAACTCCTCTGGTTGCGGCAATGGATAATGGTCTATCTTAAGAACAGGGTTAACAGTGACTTTAAAATCACCACAAAGCCGTAGCTTATCACCTTCTTTCTTTGGAACTACCACCAAAGGAGTAGCCCAGTCACTGTGACTCACTCGTGTAACCACGCCGTCTTTCTCCAGTTCATCCAGCTGCTTTTCAACTGCTTCACGCAGTGCAAAAGGCACAGGCCGGGCTCTACAAAACACAGGAGAAGCTCCTTGTTTTAGGACAATCTGCGCTTCATAGTTTTTGATAGCGCCTAATGTTGGTGAAAAGACCCCCGCGTACTTCTCTCGTAGCGAAGCAACTCTATCATCTATACTTAAAGAGAACAACGACTGCCAATCAAGCTGAAATTTCTCGAGCCATGTCCTACCTAGAAGAGCTGGTAACTTTCGCTCAGCTTCACGCACAATAACAGCCGGTAAAACAGCTTGCTGGTCATCATACTGCACCTTTACATGACACTCCCCCAAAACATTAATCTTTTCACCAGTATAAGTTTTCAGCACAACCGTGGTAGGTTCACATTTAACGTGCGGAAAAGTCGACCGATACACCTCTTCAGGGACTACAGACACCGCGGCACCAGTGTCGACTTGCATAGGAACGCTGTTTCCTTCTATGGTCATGGTAACTATGTAGCCCTTCTTCTTGCCAGATGAATCGTGGCACGCGTACATCGTGTGCTCATCTTCACTGGATGATTCCGACACGATATGCGTTCTTTTGTGTAGAGCCTTTCTTGGGCACATTTTCTGCAGATGACCTACTTGAGAGCACCGGTTGCATTTATAGTTCTTGTACCAGCAGTTGTTGAAGTCATGCGCCTTACCACAACAACAACACTTGGTCTTTTTGTTCTCATTCTGCTGCATTGATCTGTTCTTTTGAGTAGCCGGGTTCACTTCATATTTGAGGACATTTACAGCCGAGTTTGTCCCTCCTGCTTGCAGTATTGCTGTTTGCTTGACTGCTAGCTCTCGCGCAAGAGCAATTTTGCAAGCACTTTCAAAGCCCAGGTTTTCTTCTGTGAATAGAGCCCTTTGAATGTCTTCGCTGCGGATTCCTGCCTCAAGCCTGTCACGCATAGCGTCTTTAAGAAAGGACCCAAAATCACATTTCCGAGCCAAATGCTTTATCTCAATGATAAAGTCTTCTACACTTTCGTGCTCAAGCTGAACCCTGCGGTTAAACCTGCACCTCTCAGCTATAATTGATATCGGGGGGCTGTAATGGTTTTTCCACTGATCTCCACTAGGAGGAGCTGGATGGCGCATCGAGCACGCGGGCGTGAAGCCACCGGAAGCCGCCGTTTTTGTCCCGGACGAGAGCTTTTCTCTTCTTTTTTAAAAAAGATACCTGCCTGTAGCGCAGTAAACTGTACGAATCGAGCGGAAAAGTCGTCAGGGAAGACATTTCACGCGTAAGTACCTCAAAGTTGCATTACTTTTTGCGCATGTTGTACGTTGTAGCACTCCGCCGTATTCGGACGGTGTCGGCACGGCGTCTGTCATCTTTCGTGTAGCGTTCGTCGGCGTCTAAAGTGAGGCGTAATCGCAGAGTTTGAAAAAATAAAAATTAAAAACGATCATAACAACAGCTGCTACCCGAGAATATTTGAATTGCGCGACTGAGACGCACAGAAGACGCCGGCTTCCGGGACAAACAGGGCACCTTCCGGTGGCTTCACAAGCGCCCGCCCCGCAGAGCGGGGATGCGCCGTCCAGCCTTTTTAATGGAGGTCAGTGGGTTTTTCAATAGAACCTTGACTTCATCAAAAGTCTTCTCCCCAGGAAGTGATGGTACAACCAAATTCTTGAGTACTTCATACGCTTCCGCCCCGATCACTGTCAAAAATACTGAGAGTTTCTTCTCTTGAGCTATGTCATTCGCACTGACAAAGTGCTCGAAACGCTCCAAGTACGAATCGAACGTCTGAACCTTGGCGTCAAACTCCTCTATCTTGCCCAACCTCGACATGGCTGTAGCTAAATGAGAGTCAAAAGGCACTTATCGTATTGTAGCCTTCTCGACGTTTCAGCGTCCGTTGCTGCGTTGTCAGGCCCGCACCATTTGCCACTTGCGAAAACGCCTTACGCGTCACCTGCAGACGCCTGCTGCGTTGGGTAGACGGCCGGTGCAATGTCCAGACATGATCTCCAACAGCTTTCACGTCGCAGGAACGCATCCCATACGTGCCGGCTCCCGGTGGCTAGTCGACGCTCGGCAAGGCCCGAGCAGACGCATCCCATCCTCGTCGCCAATGTAGTAACTTGGACGCAGCACACAGGTCCAGAACACCAGAGCGTTTATTGCCGCGTGAATCCGTTCGAGCTTATATGCCCCAGCAACAGTGACGTCACGAAGTGCCGATCACTAGCAGACGCTGGCCAGCGTTTTAATCCTTCTGCTACGCTATAACAGTCTGCAAATAGCCTAATATGATATTGTACGTTTTCGTTAATCGCATTGATATAAAGTCAGAAAAGAAGGGGTCCCAGAACTGATCCCTGAGGCACCCCTGACGTAACATCAGTTATTGCAGACTGTTCGCCGTTTACAACTACGCATTGTCGCCTCTCACGTAAATATTCAGCAACCCATGCAATAACTTGGGGATTAATGTCAAAGCTTGTGGGAATCGAGCGCGTCCTTCCCTTTGGGCGCCTCGTTCCCCAGCTAGCGCGTATGTTGGCCCCGCGCGGGCACGCGTCTGGGCATGCCTCGACAGGCTCACATGCTCACGCACCCAAGCTAGCTTACGTCACTGCGCAACGCCTCTTCTCATTGGCCGCCAGTGACAACCCCCTTCCCCCTTGAGCTCGCTTCTGTCTCGCGCGGGCTTGCCCGCGGGGGATGCTCTCAGGCTGGCACGAGAGGTTGACGCGCTGCTCTAGCAGGCGGCTTCTCGTTCGTGTGCTCGACTGCTGCCCTTTGTGTGATAGTCGTAGCGCCGCTGGCAAGCGTACTCGATCGGTCTTGCGGAGTTGCCTTTACGGCCTGCAAGCCCGTGACTGTCGTACTGTGTTGCATCTTGGGTTAATAAACCCGTGTTGTCTGTTGACATCCTGCCTCGAGTGCCTTTTCTGCGCCGTGCCGGAGTCGACGAACCCGGCCGTAGCGTCTTTGTTCGCTGCGGCAGTGGAGAACGTCGCGTCCTTTCACGGTCGCCTCGTAGGGTAAGCTTTGTGCTAAACCTATCTCCACAAGCTGGACAGTTTTTGCAGTAATAAGTAGTGCGAAACGGTGTCGAACGCTTTCTGAAAGTCGAGGAAAATACAATCAACCGAAGAGTTATCGTCCAGTGCTGCTGCTAAAACATGTGTGAACTCTACCAGTTGTGTGACGCACGATAGCTCATGTCTAAATCCGTGCTGGTTTGAGTTCAATAAAGAATTACTATCTATATGCTTAACAATGGCGGTATATAAAACGTGTTCAAGAATTTTGCAGCACACAGAAGTGAGTGAAATGGGGCGGTAGTTATTGATAACGTTGCGCGGGCCAGATTTATGTATAGGAACAACCGATGCCATCTTCCAATCAGTCGGGAGAGAACTGTGTTTTAAGGACTTTTCGTAAATGACTGTTCGCAATCTCGTGAAGTGTTGGCGATTTAGAAATCCTTGTGATACCAAGCATGAACTATAGTCTGCAAAGGCCGGTTAGCAGTAAAAAAGACCTCAAGTCACGCACTTCTAGAGAGGTACACGGATTCATGCAAACAGAAAAGCAGAGTGCACAGAGTTCCACTTCGACTATAATTACACAGAAATACAGGCTTTTTTTTTTTGTTGCCGCTACAGCAAGAAGTATATTGGTTCAGTCGCACAACACCATTTATATTGTAGTATGGGCAGAACACAACCTAAGCACGTACAAATAAAGCAAGAAAAAAAAATCGAGCACAGTGGAAAACACGACTGTCGCCGAAGGCCAGTACCCCATTGATTGGCGGATTGCACTTCTCACACACGCAATAGGAACGTTAGGACGGCTTCGTGCATTAATGTGTCAACGCGCTTTCTTGGATATGTGCAACATTTAATTGGATATGTGCCGCCGACCGTCCATCCATACTACACTGCTAACGCCGCGACGGTGAGCCCAATCTCGCAACAATGTGTTGCGAGTAGGCCAAGTAGGCTGCACTAACATAACTGGACGGAAGGAGGCTGTCTAAAGACGACATTTATGTGTACACACGCGGGGCAGCTGTACTGATTGTTATTGTATGGACGTAACCCTAGTGGACGTGTGATACATCAACACGGGCACGCAAACCGTACTTACATCAGGTTCGATGGAGACCTGCAGTTATTTCACTAACCGTGATTGCCCCAAACTGAGGTTGACCGCCTCAACGAAGCTAAGGAAAAGGCAGCACCCGAGACGATGGCTGAAGGCAGCGTGGCTCCGGCGGAGGCCGAAATTAACGCCTTCCTAAAGTGCGTCAGCTGGTCTGTCTCGACAGCAGAGCTGCTGATACGCGAAACAATCTGGCAAAACAAACCACGCACGTCTCAATACACAAGTGATGCCGGTAAATCGGTGATACGACAGTGATGCTGAATGTATGGCCGCTTAATTCAGCGAGCGGCCGTGCTGAACGTCCCAATGGGCATTTAAACTCCGGCGGGCGTCCAGTGGACATCCGCGAATAGCCGATAGACGTACAGCGGACATCCGCTGGACTATCCGCCTCGTGCATCGGTATGGTGGCGCCACCGCTCGGCTCCCCTGGTGACTAGCGAGGAGAAAGGAAGATGTGCCCTCTCCCAACGCCCCATAGGATCCCATGCATTTTGATTGAAGTTTGCAATTCCGTTGCGCAGAAACAAACTAGCGCCATCTGTTGACAACACACCACACCGACGATGGAACACCTCTTCTTGCTTCCACCGCTCTGCAATGTCGTTAGTTAACCTCTCTCTGCTTTTTTATATTGTTTTTTCGTTAGCGTAGCAGCGCGCAGGGCTGTTCGCGAAGCGCTCAGAGGCTCAGACGAGCCGACGAGCTGCGAGTGCAGCGTTGCGCTGGTGGGACCCTTGCTGTGGTCGCGCATTGTCAATAGGTTTGGGCGTTTTTGCGGTTGTGTTTCAGTGCTCTCTAAATGTAGGACCGCGAGCCTTAATTCGTTTATTTTCGCGGTTAAACGCCGTTGCTTCTTCCGCCGCACGACGGAAATATCGTTGGCAGATAAGAAGGGTGCATCGCAGCGGAGCTCTTTGTTTCCCACGAAGTGCGCGCTGCATATGCGAGTCTCGCCCCGCACAGGCTGCCAAAGCTGCCTCTCCGGCCTAAAAGAAAGGAATACATTTGATCACATTACGAAATACATCGTATAAAAATAATCTACCAGAGAGCAACAAAGAGAACGGCCGCTTACCTTGTTCGTTGCACAGCCCTGATCCACTGTCCTCTTCTGTCATTTTCGTACTTCCTCCAGGGGAATCGGTAGAATATCACCTTTGGCAGCTTTCCTGCGGTGTTTTTATAGCTGTTGTGGCACTCTCCAACACAACAATACACAGAAGTGGCCTTTTTCGACCGTTTATCACTGCGGTCCGCCATGGTGATTAACCTAGTTTGCAGTGGTGAACCGGTCAACCGTGAGCCGGCGCCACCGGCACATCTGTGTTTTGCCACTTTTGCCGTAGATGGCGCCACCTGTCCGTTTCAAAGCAGCAGCGCACGAGGCGGATAAGGCGCACACTAATTGGCAATCCAGCGGGTGTCCCACGGGTGTCTAGGTCGGATATTCGGAGGTTCAACGGACGCAGGAGCTCTTTTTTATCGTATTTATATTTCCATTGCCATGGAGGGGAAAAATGCGCGTGGCAACCGCAGATCAACCGCATACTTCGCTCCGTCGCTTGCAACGACCGAGCAAGATTTGCGGCTTCAAAATATGTGTAATTTGTTTTAAAGGGCGTCGCCACCTCGGCGTGACTTAATTTGCACGCCATATCGTCAAATATTAAAGACGATAGTCTTTCTTAAACGCAGATACTTTGATGTCCGTCTGTCAACCGATATTCAGCCACCCTGCTAAAGTTTAACTGCTTTCTGAATGCCCAGCCATCTTGAACTGGTAGCGGGGTTCATATTTGTGAACATTCTCGATCAAAATCAAATATTGCGCATATCTGAGGCGCAACATCAATACGTATGTATTAGATGGTGCGTTCCTTTAATAGAAAATATATCGATACATAATTCTAAAGACCGTAGTGTTTCTGAGGCTGCGCTGAAAATGCTCGTGTTTTTTGTGCTGTGCTGAAAATTCGACGCTGAGCCAGATGCGGCGATTCAATAAACACCCGTGGTGGCCATACTGGCAGCATGCGGGTTTTCTCGGGCGTGGCGCGCTTTCTGCGCTGTAAAAAATGACCGAGGAGTTTTTGAAAGCGATATATAGGTTTGGCTGCTGTAATTAAGTATTTGAAAGGGGTAGTGAATTATGTACATCACATTTTCTGTTGAAAATTCGACCTATCGCCTGCATGATGGCCCTCGAAGACATATCCTTGATTCATAAGTACCGAAAATCAGAAGTTCGCAAATAAAGCCCGAAACAAGTTAAAATCGTACGCGACTGGCGATATATCCTGCACATTATGTCCCGAGGACGTCCGATGGAGAAAAGCAAACGGACTTAAACACTTAATCCGACAATGATATCCATCGGATGTCCCCTGGACAACTGCTTAGGACGTGGACGTTCGGATTTTATTCGGATGTCCGAGGGAGTTTCAATGCCCATTGAGTTACAGTGGCTAGGTGTAAACGTCTAACCTTTCACACCGACCACAAGGTGACCACCCCTTACGTCAAATATTCTCAGGGACAGTAGATTGCAAACAGCAAGGAGTTGTTTTAGTCTGCGCATAGGACGCGTAACCACGGAGGAAGAATTGCACCGTGGACCCCATGGACGTAACGCTAGCGGTGGCTACAGTTACGTCTGGGCGTAACGATAGCGACGGCTACAGTTACGTCTGGAAGTAACCCTAGCCGCGCACCGTTAAATAAAAGTGATGGTTCAAGTACACTTCGCCCAAATGACTTTCCAACTGTAAGCGATCGATCCACGCAAAGCACGCACTTACCACACATACACGTCCGCCACAGTACAAGCTGTGCGTCAGACAGACATTCACAAATCACGTAACTCATGGCCTTTATCTCATGCTCGTACAGCTCGTTATCATATCTTATAGATTTGGCAATGGTCCACTGAACAGGGGGACATCGCAGGAACGAAAGCGGCAACGACTTGCTACGACTTCTACAACATACACAACGCGATCACGTCCCTACGGTCAGAGGCGGTTCTCGTTAATGCGCACAGTTCACGCTCAATATCAACACCAGTACAGTAGTGCGTAGTGCCGTGCCTTTCCTTCCAGCACCCACCACGCAAGCCACACAAACGGGCCACGCAGAGCACGCACTTACCACACATACACGTACGCCACAGTACAAGCTGCGCGTCAAACAGACACATTTCACAAATCACGTAACACATGGCCTTTATCTCATGCTCGTACAGCTCGTTATCATTGCTTATAGATTTGGCAGTGGTCCACTGAACCGGAGGACGTCGCAGCAAAAGCGGCAACGACTTGCGACGACTTCTACAACACACACAGTTCTCGTTAATGTACACAGTTCACGCTCAATCGGCTCAATATCGACACCAGTACAGTAGTGTGCCTCCTCTGCCAACACTCACCACGCAAGCCACACAAACGGGCCTGAACGCTACTCTGCCGCCACCTACTTATACACTTCAAGCCAAGTCAAACCGGTTTTAAGCGGCTATATGGGTGAACCGAACGCTTTGCCCACCTAACGTCTCCTGCCACCCGGTGGCAGGAGACACTGCCGGAAAGAAAATCGTAGTCTGTACCTAATCAGACCCGACCCCCTCCCACAACCGCCTCTCAGAAAAAAAACCAGAACAGGGAAGTCAAGTTCGGAGTTTCATATGGACGACTTTTACAGAAAGAAAATATCCCAAAATATAGGGCAGTACGAAAGTGAGGGCTCATAGACAAACTCATAAGTTTCCGGAACAACAGCTTTGCTTCCTGTATCTTGTCAGGGTCAAATGAGCGTAACAAGATGAACACTGCAAATTTATCCGATTAATTGTGTTCGATGGGTATAAACATCGAGAAATTAATTGGCGTCAATCTGCAAGCGTAAACAATAAGGTGGGATATGGATTCATCCAGCTTCTGTACCATTTTTATTGTGGTAATGTGGTGTAAGTCCGCTGCTTCTTGTACACAAACAATCCACTGACACACGTCACAATGCCTATCGTGTTTTACAGTATCCGCTCCATTGTAAAAAAAAAAAAAAAAGAACCTGCAAGAACGACAGTCCTGGTGAAGTTCTAATTCAATATCCATAAAAATGGCTTTGGAGAGCCACGTCCGATGCCCGCCTTTCCAGTTAATAGACGTCCGAGTCATTTTGACCCGCAAGCTGAAATTGTGGCCCGCATTTTGAGGTGTTCAAAGCCGGCGCCACGTCTTGTTGTGGTTCCATCTCATTTTTCGCTATCGCGAGAAAACGGTCCCCCAGAACATCATTGTTTTTTGTTTTTTGTTTCTTTTTGTTTATTCAGCCAGCTGAATTTTGTTGCGGAGAATCAGCTTCACTTCGGGTTGTCTCTAACGAAGAAAGCCTACAAATAATTATTTTGGCTTTCCATAGACTTGAGAGAGAGAGAGGAGAGGGTCCATTAACTTCATGTTTCAGTGTAAGCTTATGTTATCCAAATGTGGTAGCCTGTCTGCCTACAAACCTTGAACTACCACCTCTAGATTAATGAATTGAAGGTATTTTTTCCCGTCATACAAGTACCATTAGAGGATTTTATGTCATGCGGATATTTATTACGAAATGATTGAATAAAAGAAGATGTTGCAAATTACGCTTCACAAAAGGCGAAAATCCTCTTTTATGCTGCAATAACAGAGCGCAAAGGGCAATTCATGGACCTTGGTTCGCACTGTAACTTAGCGCTCTGGCCGGTGTGTGAGCATTTTATTACTAAAGCCGTTGGGTCGATCTATTCTTAAATGATATTTACAAGAAAGTGTGTAACTTCAAACAATTAAAGGCGTAATATTACAGCGCGTAATCAAGTGGTGTCATATTCTTGGTCAGTAAAATTGAAGCGGCCCGTCGGTCTGGTGTGCTTGGTGGCCCGCTTGAAAAAGAGCCCCATCTTCGACTGACGTGTCCGCTTGCTTGTTGTGGTCGGGAGCTCTGCGACCTCAGTCGTGAAGTCCTTCAAAAAAAAAAAAAAGAAAATGAATAAAACTGAGTTATTTTATTGAAGCTGAAGAGGTGCAAAGTTGCATTATTTAGACTTTTTGAAGTTTGGCCGCCAGGCCCTATATCTCGTTTTTAATTCTCTTTGCTCTTCGTAATGAACTTATATTTTTTTGTTCTTATTTTTGTTTCGTTCCTTTGTTCAAATCTTGGCTCTTCGGTGAGTTTGGTTTTTATTGTCTCGATGTCTTGCATTCGCTTGCTTGTTTTGGTAGAAAGTGGACATCCCACATCATACCTGGCTAGATATTACAGGTAGAAAGGTCCACAAAGCCATGGGGCCGAATTCACAAAACTTGTCTTTCGTAAATGCGTTTTCCTATTGCTCAGCCGACTTCGCTAATATGACCACATTGTGATTGGCTGGGAATTATCTTACGAAAAATTTTAGCATAAGACGCTTTGTGAATACGAGTCATGGTCTTTAATAAGGAAACACGTTTACTGAACACCTGGCTTAGCTTGCATTGCCCCGTAATGACCCGCTTTTAATAGGCTCAATGCCATTCAAAAGGCTCAAATCTGCGTAAATATAAAACCAGGCGATAAGGATTTCAACAGCTAAATAGCGCAAACTTCAGGGACGAAAGACGGGAGAATGCGACAAACACAAGCGACACACACAAGCGCTAAAAGCGCTTGTGTGTGTCGCATTCTCCTGTCTTTCGTCCCTGAAGTTTGCGCTATTTAGCTGTTGAAATGGAATACCAACTAGCCCAAACACGCACCTCGATAAGGAATTGCTCCATATATTGCGTCAGCGAGCTAAGGTTGACATCATTGCAGTGATGCGAAACTCTTCATCTCTCATCCCCTTACGTACGACCTTCTATTGCAAGAACCGAGACTGGTGGAACAGCCAGCAGTTTCGTCAGAAAACAGGGTAGACAGCCGCTCATGAATGAATAACCTCGCTATGTGTTCAAGCATGCTTCAGATATTGTACGCTAATTGATCATGGGTACCTTTTCAAGGTATCTTTAACAACTTGACCTAAAGGTGGAACGATAGCCCTTCGCGTTTTACGATTTCACTTACCACCTTTGTCTCTAACGAGAGGTATAGTGAAAATAAAAACAAACAGAAATTCGCTCACGTCAAGGTCGTCGTTGATGCTCTCGACGATATCTGCTCGTTTTTTCTGCATTCAAAATAAAAAAACAAAAAAAACGAAATTAAAACGTTTCCTTCCGCAAGGATTCACAGGTACCTAAAGCGTCCTCACAAATCACAGTGTGAGTGACCACACAGCGACCTAAAGAATCCCATCTGGCCCCTCGCAGCAACTTCTACTGAATATGCTATATTTTTTAGAAGAGGATGCCAGGCAACACCTACCTTCCAAGAAGCCGCCTTCCCGCCTATCGAATGCCTCCTCGAATCCCTCAACCTTTCCTCCCTAAATAAACAGATATTTGTAACAAGAAGAAATCGAACAAGATAATGCGTTTGTTTTGATAGTTCACTTTCCGTGCGGCCGGCACCTATCGCCCTGGGTTCGACTCCGGGTCACTGAATCATATACACATTTTCTTCTTGTTTTTCTTCGTCATCTGTTCGTGTGAACTTTACCGACGTCACTTCCGTGACAGAAATGACGTCTGTGAAGTCATGGTGGACCACTGCGTAAAACACTCTCGCGTAAAAATGCACGCTCCACACAGAGCTTTGAGAGCTCGCTTTATTTTGCTACTGGCTCTGGTTTCTCCCGCACTCGCCGAAAGAGCGCTGTCTTCCTTACGCTTGGCCACGCTGCGGCATTGCATGGCGAGGTGCCGGAATCGTTTTTATCGAGCAAAATTACTTGCGCCGTAGCGGTGGCAGTTCTCGCAGACGACTGCGCTTTTCTAGTCGATTATACGGATCACAATTGGTCGCAGTCTACCGTTGTGGCTTTCTACTACGCATCCACGAAGAGGAGACAAGACAATGCACAGTGCAGTCCGCGTTTTCGCAGTGACGCCACCATGCGGCCAATGCGCCCATAAGTTTCAACGTCACCAGATATCGAGGAAATGCAGCATTCCGCTGAGTAGTTCAAGCCATTTTAAATGTGGTCAGAAGCCGCGACACCGAGACACCGACGGACGACTACAACTTCACTCTGGCTCATTTAGTGCCTTCTTGAGGTCGGGATCTGTGTCAACCGCGGGAGAGGAGGAGTGCATGAGACAGTCTTTGATAATAACGAGTTCTACGGGGTGTTTTTAGACAAAGGAGATTTTTTGTGAAAATCCGACGACAGTGAGGCTCCTGTCGTTTTTGCGTACGAACTCTAAATAGGCGAAACACTTTGCTGCAGGTAAAGTGTCCTTGAAGTGAATATTTAAGAAAAATTGTTAATTTACTTTTTAATGAACGATTTCAAGGCACTTGAGGTGAACCAGTGACATTGCCTTCCCTGCCTCTAGGGTGCACACATCTGTTTTTTTTTTTTGCTCTGAACGTAGTTTTCTCTTCGCCGATTTTATGCTACGTCTGCACATTATACCTTCTTGTGTCGACAACCTTACGCCTGTTAGATTCGAAAGTTCTGCCAGTTGTATGTTTTCTGTTGTGTTCGAGGCTTTTATGCTGTGACGTTTCATAATGAGTTTCGGCTCTGGGAGAACTTGCCAGCGTCCTGTCTCAGGACCTACGTGTTCCGAGAATCTGTTCTGGAGCAAGATTCTGAATTCTTGTACTTTCCCTCTTTGCGCTAATTCGTTGATTCACTGCTTCTCGATACCAATTGCTGCCACTCCTTCCTCATGTCTAGGTGAATTCGAGACTTTACCATCCAATGGTCACTACATCGTACCTTTCCAAGTGCCTCCGCATCCTGCACGATGTTCAAAAGCGAGCGCATGCTGATATTAAAGGAGATTATGTCATCTCCGCACGTAGAAAAACACATGAGAAAACTGTCAAGCCCTTCACAACTCGTTCGCGAAACGAAGGGTAGTTCAGTCGCGTATGCCGCAAGCGCCGTAAAACGTCCTGACTTTGGCCGGCGAAACCCTCGGTCTTTGGCTTTGCATGTTAAAATTTGTTCACGCTGGATAGTCGCCACTGCGGCACCGAACGACTCGTTCGAAAACTTCCATCGTTTCGGCACGAAGGTAAAACGCTGCTGTGAACGGGCGGCCGAAGATTTTTGGGCCCGGAGCACCCGTGGCAATGAAGCACAGCATTACCGTTGTCAGATGAGCCGTATTGCGCGACCATGGGGAAAGAAAACTAGCCACCGTACCCCCTCTGTGAGGAAGTTAGGAGTGGCGCTGCTGACTGGAATGGTGGCTCTTCTATCAACATGCTTGCGCGCTCATAAAAACTGAAACAAAAGCCACTCAAACAAGTGCGTAATAAAATTGTCGACACGCCGTAGCGTCCCTGATTTTTCCATTGTCGTGTCGTAACTGGAGGTACACATTTCGTGTAAATATACTATTGGATATTCGATTCGATATTTTTGGCCACTGTTCGGCACTATTCGATTCGAATTCGATCGAGGTGAAATTTCACTATTCGCACACCCCTACAAATGAGCCTCGATAGCATACGATGTGCCCGTTCCTTTTGCTGTTTATATGCTTCGTCTGTCGTCCTAACTTCACCGAACCCAACTGCATTCCATTTCGCACCCTCTAGTTCTTCTAATAGTACTAATCGACTCGCCTCATTAGATAACGTTCTAGAATTACACGTTGCCAAAGTCAGATTCCCATGGCGGCCTGTCTGGAGACAGAGATTCTTAGCACCCTCCGCTGCGTCACAGGTCTGACTGCCGCCATGGTCAGTTGCTGTGCAGCAGCTGGCGATTGAGGGCCGGAACGTTAACTGGCGCATTCGTATCGGTCGCAGCGGCGAAGTACTGCACCAGGGTGGCCAATCCTCGTCGGCGAGGGAGTGCATTACCGGCCGTGGTCACCAGCATGAGGCTGCACACCAGGTATCTTTAAACAATTGTACAGCTAGCGGATATTTTTTAATCCGGGAAGAATTTCGCGGCACCAGGGATTCAAACCTCGGCCCTTTTGCGTCTGAGGCTAATGCTATACCTCTACGCCATCGCTGGATCTTTTAACAGGAAAGAGTTTTATACCAGGGTTTACGAAGACTTCACTGACGTATTTCCGTCACGGATATCACGTTGGTAAAATGCCCACTAACAAACGGCAAAGAAAAAACTAGGAGAAAAAGTTCTGTCGCCGCGAATCGAACCCAAGACATCTCGGTCCGCGACGATGTGCGCCCGGCACTCTACCGACTACGCCTACGACGCTCATGCCCGAAGTTCCGAAAACGCGCCTTATATATCACACATTTTCTCTTGCTTGGGGATCTCTGTTGGCGGGGCTAGAGGGCCCGGGGCGGTGCCGCCGTCTGGGAGCGGTGAAGTAAGGTACTGCTTTGGGCGAATGCAGAGTAATTCTCACGAAGACAGGAGACATAGAGAAACACAGATGAGCGCCGTCTGTGTTTTTCTGTGTCTCCTGTCTTCGTCAAAATCGCGCTGCATTCCTCCAAAATATGTAGCAACTCAATCAAGTGAAAGTATTATGGGTAAAGTACTGCGTCGTGACACTAACGACCGCCAATATGGAGCGAGTTGGAGACGACGCAGAGCGTCTCCATGCCAGCGATGGACGCAGTTACGTTCTTTGCCTTTCGCTTCGCGTAAGCGTGCGACGGCTCGTTGTGGGAGTAGTGCAGCCTTCACGTGCACCATCGATGTTTCTTCGTCGCCTACTGCTTCAAGTGTGATAGCACCCACTAATAAAACTGCTGCAATAAGGGCCACAGAAAGGCAACCATGTCGACGGCCGAATGTCGTGCCTTCGTGAAGAGAGACAGAGGCCAGCGGGACGTGGAACGTCTTCGCGCGTTTACGACTCAGTACGAATCTCTGCCTCCCGTGTTGCTGAAGCGCATTGTGGTGGGGTATGCAGGAGCACAGGCGTAGGTTATCCTATTACTCGGGAGCTCACACCCTACCGTGTCTTTCCTTAGCGGCGTTTTTAAGAAGTGCATATCGAGTACCAGTGCTTATTATGTGCTCGCTGATGCCACAATTGCGCGGGATTAACGACATGCTGTGTCCAAGTATATGTTAGCAACTTCAGCTACAACAGCGGTTAAATTATGATCATGGGCAGTAGTCGTCGCGAAGGAGACGTGCCACTAGGCGTCAGCGTGGGTACATCCACCTCAAACGGTGCTCTAGCTGCCAAGCACCAATATACAATGTACAAGCCCTAAAGATGAACGCACAGTAAACAATCAACTACTTCTGTAAATACACGTTTCACTTTCGTGTTATACCGTTTCCTATGACGGAGGGATCAGCATGTTTTTTGGAATGTCTGTCTCTCTCAAGCCTGTCTTTATTGTATTGTTTTTATTGGTACATTTTCTCGTACGCCAGCACGAAACTTTAAGGACGTTCCGGGGCGCGTTAAAAAATTGGCTAATTGATTGATCGATGGATTGCTTGACTGATGGATTGTTTTTTTACGGGACGAGCAGCAGTAATAAACCACGCACTACGATCTCTCTTACTCTGCGGTTCCAAGAGAATCTTATAGGAAGGAATAAAGATGATGAAACTTAATCGCGTAGAATAAGAATCTGATATGTATGAAATCGTGACGGAGGTCACTGACGATAAGCGTGAAACTGCTCTCTGTGAGTCCAGGATGTAACATGAAGGTCAAGAGGTCACTCCAGTGCACTTACCTCTGCAGAGACGGGCGCTTCAGTTACGCTGAAATATGTAAGACGAAAAAGGACGTTTCATACCGTCGTACGTTTATGCTTCGCTGAAAAGGCAGGTGTTCACGAAAGAGAAATTGCGCAAAAGGATGCTCTCCGCTTTAAGAACCCGGTTTCTATGTCGACTCCTCATTTTGATATATTACTCACTCCAATAGTAATGATATTTTCGCGTTGGATAAGTGGACGCCTACTTGCTAGTAATTAGGCTACTGGTCCTTGCTAAGGGGCTACAAAAAATTCTGACGTTCTCCTGCGCCTAAATATTTATATATAATGTCGATCAACGCCAGTGGGTGTTCTTTACTAAGACAATGTAGAGATCTGTCAAGTACCTTTCCTGAACCCTGAGTATTTAGAAACCTAAGTTCATGGTTTACCTGCTTTTCAGCTTGTATTACACATATAGATGATGCAACCTCCTGCAGTCATGTCAGAAGAAGCGCGTGTTGTCACATTCTACATTCTGCATCAAGAAAATTGCGCATGGCGATTCAGAAGACCTCACAAATAATTAAACTAGAAATGGCAGAGACAGTACAAATGTTCAACACAGGTGAAAGAAGCCCTGCTGCAAGCATTAAGGGCTAACATTACATCCGCAGCCCCTGTGTAAACACGTGGAAATCAAGACGTTTTTCTGGCCATCTGCTGCGCCGATTTTGATTAGTTTTTTTCCATCCACGGACTAAACTCTCTGTTTAAATTATACTGACTGAAGGTGGACCTTTCGTGTCGATACCAGAAATTTATACCATGTCTTTAATGGAGCAGTAACCAACAATATAAAAAAACTCTTCAATCCATTTATGAAACATCTAAAACAGAGGAAGTGACCGAATCGGTTGATTACAAAGCACTGTAAAATATTCATAATTGTGAAGCGGCGCCACGAAATAACACGAAATCACTTCAAGCATGCGAACACAAAGCGTCGAAAATCAATCTGTTTTCTAACAGCGGAGCCTTCAAGCGGACCTTTAGTCCGTGCAGAGCGAACAGAAAACTATCATCATCATCATAAACCGGCATGCGCTCTTTTCGTTCTCTTCATCTTCTGCTACGTTCCAAGAACAAGTGTGTAGCGGGCGTTGATGTCGGTGACCGCGATAATTTTATTTGTCTGCGCATACAATCCGTATGCAGCGGTGCACGGCGCATACGCGGCCAACATGCCTCATGTTATCGCCGGCGTGCCGCGGGAGATAAGCAGCCACGCCCCTTTGTGTTGGCGTTTTCGAAGCCTCTTTTTTTTTTTTTTTTGGAAAATAAAGTAGTTCTTGCCCAGACTTCAAGGAGTGTAGGACTTTGCTTTTCGCTGCTCCTTGGGGCGAGTACGCTACAAGTGCACCGATTGGTCCGCCGTGGGATGCAATAACTCTGATGGCCGAGGGACCTAGTACAGAGAGAGAGAGAGAAAGAGAGAGAGAACTAGAGAGAAAAGAGACATCAAGACGGGAAAAAAGAAACAGAAAAAGAGAGAGAATCAAAGAAAGACAGAAAGAAATACAGGGAGAAGAGAAAGAAAGAACAAGGGAGAATTACAGATAGAGAGAAGAAAGCGAAGAAAGAGAGGAAAGAGAAAGAAAGAGAGACAAAAACAGATAAAAAACAGACAAGAATAAAGAAATAGGAAAATGAAGCGAGACAAGGCAGCCAGCCCAGCTGCGCACGTCCTTCAGGCTTTGCACTGCTAGTGCCAAGTTGCCTGAATTTTTTTTGCACTAACTCCTCAAGTTAAAACCCGTTTACTGAGCCTGGGAGTTATTTTCAATAAATAAAGGCATAAATCAATACTGTCCATATTTTTCCTCTTGACGAAACTAGTTAATTAAGGGCTCAGTGATTCTTCCTATTTCGTGTCGGCGTTTCATAATTATTAATCCACACCTGTTACTCCAATTCACAGTCCTATAAGATATGGCACTAATTTCTGATTAAAACCTCAAGAATACCGTAAGCCTTATAAAAATTCCCCCGCACACACAGTATTCTCAATAGGTGTACCGCACAGTGCTGCCAAACCGGATGTGCGCGCCTGTCAATGGTAACGACTGGACGACGTGCACTATACCGTCGCTAATGCTTGGGACATGCGCTCCGCTGTTCGTGTTTCACTTGATGCCGTTAGTATATGTTATCGGGAATCTTATTTATACCAGTCAATAATAGCATCGTATCCAAACGGTGCCCTCCACTGTATGTGCACAGACATAAGCGGAGATTGATGTGTTCCTGACTGCAAGGAAAAGTTAGTTGCGGCTGCCTTTGAGCGCTGCGGAATCTTGACACAAGCTAACGTAGAATTTTCAGCGATCTTTCTTTTATGCGCAGGTGGAGATTTGCGGAGCTTCTGAACGTCTAATGTAATGGGTGCATAAGATTGAAGAGCTGTGAGCACTGCGAGCGATAGGGTATACTATTATATGGTATGATATTAGAGACTATCTCGGCGAACAAAAATTAACAAGTTATGACACGAAGTAATGTCCGCAATACACTTAACTGTAAACGGTGCTGTCAAGAGACGAACTATGCGGTGAGCAAAGATGTGTTTATTACCTTACACAGGATGACTAGCATACACTCGAAAGTCGCAAAATGCAACCCCGAGCGCCTTTTTCCGCAGTGAATTAAAATGGCAAGCTGGGCGAGTTGGTAAGTCAACATATTTTGCGATGTGGGCAGCGCGATCCGGACGCAGGACAGAAAAGAACGAACGCTACACAGCGCCAGGTCGTACCGCCCACACCACAAAATGTTATTCGAAATGAATATTCGAACTCTTGCAAAATTTTGTCATCGTCAAGGCACAATCCGAGTAAAACGCTATCCAAGGCAAATTCGCTACCCATTGCGCTTCGTACGCAGGTAACAGATGGTGGCTAAGGTGCGAATAAGCGACTGCTCTAAGTGTACAAATGCTGCTTAAGCTAACTTGTCCTCATTACTCTTAGCAACAGTTCACATTTTCAGTGCAACTTCGTTCTCCTTGTTTGTGAATGGCAACAATTCCCACATTCCGCAAGATCTGAAAAGAGGTGTACTTACTTGGTGTCTCCTTCATAAATGAGAGAAAGTAAGCAACGATTATCAGCGACGAGCTCATTGTGATGACGTCAACAGTTACTCATGTTTCACAGTACTGGTTGGCAGCGTTGTCTGTTCCGCTGTAAGCGTCTCTTAATTATTTTTTTAGAAGATCGGGCTACTTTGCCAATCCGGATCTCAGAATGTATTTCAGCTTTCTTTGCATTTTGTGAGATCTCTGTGTGTGACTTTAAGAAAGTTCCTAGCCTTTTAGTGGACGAAAAGATAGCAAGCTATCTTTTCGTCCACTTTCTTTCTTCACATTTACATTACATTTACCACTAATAACGTCCCCTATACTTTCCTTGGCATTACTGTCTGTTAGTGCTCATTAATATTGTGTCTAACAAAGAAAAACGAGCCCTTAAAATTCTCCACTCTTTCCTTCATTAACAATGAAGTGTGGATTTTTGAGCTACCTAGCGTTTAGAAGACGACGCGAAGATACTCGCGATGCACTGCATCGTATCACGAGGAGCGTTCCCGACATGCGAACCACGGGTAGCCAGAATGCTTTTTTCAGGCGGGAAATCGGGGGGGGGTGGGAAGGAGGGAGGGCTTTAACTCTTTATGTGTGTTCGTGAGTGTGTTTCTATGTATGCGTTGCGTATATAATACACTACCAAATTTAAAAATTTTAGGGGGTTGCCCCCCCCCCCCCCCTCTGCTACCTGGCTACGCCAATGGTGCGAACACGAGCAGTAGGCTATTACCTCGCAGTCCTTACTGCTGCGTTGTGCTGAGGTCACCAACTCCGCTGCTCACATTTCAACCACTGTGGATGCAGAATTTAACGTTGGCCACACGTGCTGGCAAGATCTTTGTGTCTCTTACATGCGATTTGACTTGTGATGTATAAGGTGGCTTTGTATTATCGCGGCGGGTTTGCACAGCACAAAGAGCGAAAGCGTAGCATTTGCAGCATGTAACACTTTCTGCCACTAATCTGACATTCGACTGATCGATTGGTTTGTTTGATTAACTGCTCTGGAGAACTCAAGGCAAAGTGAAAAGCGGAGTAGGCATGGAGTCAGTGGGGCTGTGCTGTTCATTGCTGCTACTTCAAGTGGAAGTTTTTTTTTTTTTACTTCGCGACCAAATGTTTTGTTGAACTTCGGTTTTGGAAACTCGAAGGAACTTGTCTAACGAGAAGTTTGCGAACTGCGACTGGCAGCCTTTAGCGTGGTAACCAAAAAAACTCGGCGGCACCTATGTCGAGAATTGAACAACATTTCGTCTCTTGTATTGATGCAGTTAGCACTCTTCAAGACGACAGAATCGAACTAGTATCTGTACAATGCTTGCGCACCACTCTCAGCTTCCTTGCTCTCGCACTACGGCATTTATTCGTTGCCTTTCATTACTTACATTTCTGTGTGATACTACTCATTTTACTAATATATGCCGCTTCATCTGTGCATGGTGTTTTATATTCTGCACAATGGATTCAGTCAGTGTCGTCTTCTCAAAGAAATGCTTTCGCAGAAATGGGCCTCCGGGAAAACGCTCATTGAAAACGGGTACGCTGCAAACGGCTGCCAGGCGTTTTTCTCTAACATCGCACTCAAAGCGACAACTCGGGGTCATGTTCTGGATCAAAGTATTTCGCAAAGGAGGCGAGCCTTCCATGATGCAATTATTTTCATGGCTTGTCCTTACCTCCCGGTGTACTCAGTGCCTCGTGCTTTCCGCCAGCTAGAAGGATGAATCAGAAAAGTGCACACCAGTTAAACTCTTCACGAATAAACCCATAGAGAGGACTGGGGGATATGTGGCAAACTATATTCGTGTTTCGCTGTAATACTGAGTTATCAAACATTAATATTTAGTAGAGAACTGGGGCAGAAAAGCAGAGTGCACAAAGCTCCACTTCAACTCATCGCGCAGGAATACAGGCTTTTTCTTTTTCCTTTTTTGTAGCCACTAGAGCAAGAAATAAATACTTAATTGGCTCAGTCACGCAACGCCATTCCTGTAGTTGTTTAGGCAGAACACAAGCTAAACACGTACAAATAAAACAAGAAAAAACACCCAGCACAGTGCAAAACAAGACTGTCGCCGAAGGCCAGCTCCGCATGAATTGGCAGATTATCACGCGTAATACGAACCTTAGGCCGGCTTCATGGATTAATGTGGAAATGGAGGGCATATACATTACCATTAGGCTGCAGTCAACGCGCTTTACTCGACGACAATGGCTCAAACCGCTCATGGCGAAGCGCCGCTGTGTACATTTGGATGCGTCCCGCCGACCGTCTATACACACTAACGCGGCGACGGTGCTGCCACTTGTAGCCCGATCTCGCGGCGAATCATTTAACATACAGTGAAACGTACGACGCCATAGCAACTCTAATGTGTCTTTACTAATACAAATTATCCTTAAGCCCCGGTCATCCTTGCTCGAAGCGGGTGCGTTTACATTTTCTGCTTATGAGATGTGATCAACTAGTATAGATTAACTTGTCTATTGCCCATACGGTACAGTATTTTTCAACCTCTCCTCTAGTCGTTTCGTGATAAACACCTTGGGTTACTTAAAAAACCTCTCACCGACAATGTAGACGATCAGGAGGACAGTCAGCAGGAGCGTCGCGGCCACGCCTAGCACAGTGTTGATGTTTACGTGCGATGGTTCGTTCACATCTTTCCCTTGCATCCGCTTCCTGCGTGAACAGCAATTACGGTGATCAAATAAAACTAAGAACCTTGGCTAATTGCTTGTTTGCTTGATGTAGCGCTCGTAATCTCGCTTATTATTGCCGTTACAATGGTCTTACGGTACATTGTGTTTACGCTTCATGACCGAATGTTTTAATCTTCCCCATCTGCCCTAGAAAAGCCGCTATGAGTTGACAGCTGAGGACACGGGAAAGAATACACTGATTAGGCCCACTACCCACCTATATCACGAATGTGCGCGTGTTACGAAAATCATATGCGTCTGTTATACACCTCAGCACCAGGTTGCACTGAAGGTGTAACAGCGCCCAGACCATCTATTTCGTGCTCTACTCACAGCACGAAAAAAAAAAAAAAGGAAAAATCAGCTATCTCATATTCTCATGTCACTACTAGTGGAGAGTATGCTGGGCATATAGTTGCTGACATGGGCACGCGTTTTTTTTACGCTGCCGGAATTAGGCGGCGCTATATCCAAGGGGTGTTTTGATTAGGAGCATCAGATGGCGCCACAATAGCCTTTGTGGCATGCCGCGAGTTCGTAGCACATTATTTCACTAGCACTTGACTACCTCGTAAGATTAATCTTACGATCTAGTATTACACGAGATGACACTAGGCTAACCATTCATCTTTCGGCGTCTATTGCTCATTTCCGCGGACAGGCAGAATGTGCTCCAAGTCAGCCCCCCCCCGCTCTTCTCTGACCCCGTGAATACGCATCACTCACCTCAAGACGACGAGCGAGTCTTTCCTCCCGAGCGCACCATCAGCTGCTGACATCTCTGCCTGAAAGTAGATACGAGTAAGTTAAGGGAAAAGTGGATAGTTGAACGCTGAATGCTGTACGAACCACGCACATCGGTCATCTCGAGATAGCGCCGCGTGCCGCGCAGTGGCAGTGCGCGTGGCCCACCTGCGCGGTGTAAAAGGGACAGCCAGCGCGCTGCCTGTATGAAACGCTATTTCGAAAACTGAAGCATTTCTCTGTAAGAGCTGAGAAGTCGTTGACTAAGAAATGTTCAAGTTAATATGTATGTACTTCAACGTGGCATCGTTCAGTGAATTCTTCTTATCATCATGATCCCCACCTTTATTATCTAATCGTCACAATGACACAGGCTGGTCTGCGTATAGCATGGTTCGCGAGCCTGGAGGGAAGTGAGCAGTCGGTCGCTTTAGAGAGGCAGGTTCCCAGCGGATTTCAATGTAAAGCCAGTGTGTGCCAGTGCACAGTCACGTGCATCACTATGTGTGAATTGCACAATGTGCTTGTTGTTAATCTCTTGGTTGAGTTCCCTGGAGCACTGGGTGTTGCTGGAGCCAATGTCGCGACAAGCGTACGTGTTTGAGCTGCAGCCTTGAAGAAAACTCCACTTGCCGAAACGTTGCCTTCAGCGACACCCCGTCTACCCAAGGATATTCCCGCTTCAAGATTCCATCTTCCCTGAACTTCTAGCTAATTTGGTTGAGTTCCCATAATTTCGTATTTTCTCTCATATGAGGATCCAAGCGTCACTACCAAGCTTTAATGTTTGCAATGTCAGAATCTGCACTGGGCTAGAGCACTGCACCGTACAGAGCACTGCACCGGCCCGGCCCGGGTCCGGAACTCGTTCATGTCTACCCGCCGGGACCCGGTCCGGTGACTCCAAGCGAGACCCGGGCCCGGCCCGAACCCGAGAAAATATTTCGCCTACCCGAGCAGGCCTGGCCCGGCCCGACCGCAGATCAGGCCCGACAGGGGCCCGAGCCACTAATCTAGGTGGTGTTGCCCGCACATGGAATTGACAGCAAGGTGTTTCAAGAGGCAAACATCTACGCTTTGTTGGCGCATGTTTTACTAACAACTATACTTTAACCTACGGTAATTTCTTGTAAAAAGGGCTCGCAGTGGAAACAGTTCAGCGGACATACTGGGTACAATGAATGTTTGCTCGGCAGTAGTATACCGTACCTATTTTTTTCTGCAAATACAATGGGGATCATCAAGGGCGTTTTGTAGCAGATATTCTAGCAAAGAAAGCGATTTGCAGCATGAGTTCAATTTCGATACGGAGAGCAATAAAAACAGCGTGACGAGAGACAACGGAATGCCCTCTTCACTTTGTTGTATTGCGATAGGAATTATATGGACAGTCTCGGCTGGCTTTTGCCGTCGTCGTTGCCGCCGTTATTTAATACACCATTTACTTCAGCGTGCTTTCTTACTCACCAGCGAGATGGCGCGAAGTGCGCACGGGGAGCGCTTTAAAGGTCGTCGCCCGCTACTGCGATTGGCTATGCTCTTCGCCCTACAAGGCGTGGTCGCCTTCGTGCGCTTGTCTCGAGGAAAGAAGGGAGCGGGGGAGGGGTGGAGCGGGGGTTTTTGTGTCTTGTGCTTTCCCCGCAAGGTCTGCGCTGAAGTAACAGAGCGTACGAAGGTCACTTCGCTCGCATCAGCGGCCACGTTTGAGAAAGGAGCGCGCTGTTCAGACAGAAATAAGTAACAACTGAGACATTCAGTTTGCACTCGCCCTGTGTGTACTGTTCGTTTGTTTCGTGCGCCCTGCTTTATTTCAGCAATGTGCGCTTCAAGTATCAAGCTGTGACGCATGATAGTTCGCGCTCGTGCTGTGTGCGTTCTTTGCGTGCGTCCTTTGGGCTCGAGCGACGCGCTGGCAATATCGAGCTGCTTTCCGTTCTTCGCGTTACATTCCAATTTGTTGCTATGGCATTTTTGCTTCGCCGTTGCGGCGAAACTGTGACTTTTTTAAGTTGCACTTTCAGTTGAAACTTGAAGGGACTGACAACCAATTTTTAGTCACCAGATTGGCGGGAGCTGCGGACACCGGTTTTGAGTGCCTCAGGGTTGTCTGACTTGGGGCTTTATAATCCGGAGACTTGTAAAAATCTCTCTCTTTCTCATGATGCCTCTATGTAAATAAACCTCTGTTCTCTCTAGTACGAACGCGCCTTCCTCTCTGCAAAAGGAGGGCTAACAGGTACTCCGGCGGGGGCCAGCTACCATTGACGTGACCCGCCAAAACCGAGTCGCGCCAGTCTGATAAAAGCGTTGGAATGCCGCTAACCCCTGGTCGCAACAGTGCACGCCCTGTCTGATAAGATCACTTTTTCCTGTCTATTTAGAAGTGGTAATTCCAGCTTCACTAGCATTTATAAACATTTTAGCAATCGTGTTCCGTTTATTCGTGAAGCTATCGTACCTGTCTTGATTATATACGTCATAAGTTATGCGACAAAACGGGGAAAGCATGAATACTACGTTCATTCTTCCTAACTCTCTGGCCATGGCGACCGCATATCGATGGGGGCTAAATGCAGACACCTGCGTACTTAGATTTGTACTTGAACATTCTTGAAACAGCGCAACGACGACGTCGAGGACGAAGAGAAAAGAACACATACCACAGCGCTGTGGTTTGTGGTTCTCTTCTCTTCGTCCTCGTCGTTGCGCAGTTTCAAGAATGTTCAAGTACGGTCACCAACTAGCCCAGCTTTCAATCCGTCTAATTAGATTTGCTTGCACGTTAAAGAATCCCAGGTGTAGAAATTTAATCCGGAGACCCCGACTACAGCGTGCCTAACAGTCCTATGGTGGTCTTGGTACGTGAAGCCAGCAATTACTATTATTAGTTCTTAAATACCATTGCCTATTATACAACGACTAAAGCTCACCACCGCAGTCCCGTGTTGCTGGCCTCGAAGCTCCGTCATGACGCCGAGGTTGCGATGAACCGGCTAGCAACGAAACAACGCCTTCTTTTTTCTTTGTCCTCACTCCGCCTCGAGGCACTCAACGCTAAAAGGTGAACGAGAAAAAGGAATCGGAGTAGCGCTCTTAGATACACCTATTGGTTTTCAATATTTTCTGTAGTGTGTCATTCGTAGAAGCTAAATAACTTATATATTGAATTCATGCACTCGGCCAATCTCCTGCATGAGTGCGAGCCATGCTCGGAGTTTTGAAACAACAACAAACCTATTTTATTCTAAAAATACAGGGCGTGCAAACACGGACACAGGAAAGAAGTCAGAACACCGCAAACGGCGACTAACAACTGAAGGGACGCACAACGGCGGAAAAGAAAGAAGGCACGAAAGCTCTGCACATGCCCATGCATTAGGCGAACCACGGTGTAACAATTATTTTTCTTAACCGTGAGGCGAACCTATCAATCCGGCACGCGTGGGGGTCTACGTGGAAGATAGCTGTTGAGGCATTTGATTTCATCTTTATTCAAGTTAATGGACGGTTGGCTCACGCATGCGCTACCACTATTCTCGATATGCCATGCCTCAATCATCAGACGCGCTTCTTCTTTTCTATGCCGGTACAACACTGCGCATTCATCGAATTTTGGCGTGCACTTGCACTCTCGACAATGTAAAGATAGATTAGAAGGTGAGCCTCCGGTTACGATCTTTATGTTCTAATAATCTCTGGTTAATGCAGCGGCCGTCTGTCCAAGACGGTACGTGCAAAAACAATACTACCGAAGTCGCCTTCCGGCACCGAAATATACTACAGGCGACGAGGTGTGGCTGCAGCGAGGTGTAGCATTGTCTTCAAACAAACTGCGCCCAAAATACGAAGGTCCTTTCGTTATTTCCGAGCGCCTGGGAGAGAACACTTCGAGAGTTGGAACACTTGGAGAACACTTGGAACACTTGGAGAGCTTCTGATGCGCGCACAGACAATAGGGAACGAAATAACTTTGCTGTACATGTGTCGCGAATTAAAAACTGCGTCCGTCGACAAACGTGACGTTGGCTTATGTGCTTTTTCTCCCTCTCTCTCTTCTCTCTCTCTCTCTCTCTCTCTCTATATATATATATATATATATATATATATATATACATGTATATATTAATATATATATATTATATTGTTAAGCGGTTTATTGGACGGGACTCGGCGACAATTCGCTATGGCGACAGTCCAGGCCAAAAGCACGGGCTCCGAGAGCGAGCGGCGTTTACAAGAGGACGACCCACTAGGAGCGCTGGAGAACGCAGCCGTTTAACAGTACCAATTGCTTCGCCACAATTACCCGGGTACGAAAAGGGAGCCGTCCGGCGACCTAACAGCTCGTCACTATGAGTGGGTCATAGTAGGCCTTGAGGCGCTCCACGTTGACTATGTCGCGCCCTTGACGGCGCATGTCCGAAGCTGGTTAGATGGGTTCGATCAAGTAGTTGACCGGGGATGTGCGCTCGACGACCCGGTATGGGCCTTCGTATTTCGGCCAGCAGTTTTGAAGAGAGGCCACTTGCAGTGGTAGGGACCGAGAGCCATACGAGCGCTCCAGGGAGGAACGTGGGCTCAGAAGTGGTGGTGCCGTCGCGATTGCTCTTCTGCAGCTCTTGTTCCTGCGTCGTAAATGTCTTGGCAAGCTCGCCACACTCTTCAGCAAGCCTGGCTGTGTCGAAATAGGCGCACACTCAGATGGATCCGGCTTGTATGGAAGTATCGTGTCGATGGTGTGCGACGGGTGCCTTCCGTACAGTAAGAAGAACGGCGAAAAACCAGTAGTGCTCTGAGGGGCGGTGTTATAGGCGTAGGTGACCAAGGGCAGAATGGCATCCCAATTGGTGTGATCGGCGGCGACGTACATTGACAGCATGTCGCCGAGCGTGCGGTTAAAGCGTTCAGTTAGGCCATTCGTCTGCGGGTGGTAAGCAGTAGTTTTGCGGTGAACAGCATGGCACTCTTTCAGAATGGCTTCCACGACTTCCGATAAGAAGACACGGCCTCGATCGCTGAGAAGCTCTTGGGGTGGACCGTGACGCAGTATGAACTGTGTAGTAGGAAGGAGGCAACATCGCGCGCTGTAGCCGCTGGGAGGGCGGCGGTTTCGGCGTATCGCGTTAGATGGTCAACAGCGACGATGGCCCAGCGGTTACCAGATGAAGTCAGAGGAAGGGGTCCATACAAATCGATGCCCACGCGCCCAAACGGACGGTTAGGGCAAGGTAATGGTTGTAGACCTGCTGGCGACACGTGCGTTGCAGGTTTTCGGCGTTGGCAATCGAGGGCAGGAGCGAACGAACTTCTGCACGTAGCGGTACATCCCACGCCAGAAGTACGGGCTCCGAGAGCGAGCGGCGTTTACAAGAGGACGACCCACTAGGAGCCGCTGGAGAACGCAGCCGTTTTAACAGTACCAATTGCTTCGCCACAATATCTATCTATATATATATATTATATATATATATATAGATATATATATAATATATATATATATATATAATATTATAATATATATATATATATATTGTAGCGGCCGGGAATGTCGGCTGCCGGAGGCAGCGAGAAAAGAGACGTGAAGCTGGTTTGGAGTTGCAGGGCAAGACTGTTTATTTCCACTCCGCGCGAGTGACGAGAGCTCCCCTCGACGAGGGAGAGAAGGAGGCACCCCCGCGTTCTTCTACAAGAAAGAGGAAAAAGGGGGCCCCCGAGCGAGCAGACGCAGCATGCCGCCGGTGCTAATTCCCGGAACCGCCCCGACAACACGTTGTTCCCGAACACGGAGAGGAGGCGCTGGCGCCGCGCGTAGGCGAGCTGTTCGACGGCCGGCTGGGGACGGGATAGAAAAGAATGCGGTGGTGCTGAGCAGCTTCCGCTACAAAGGGAGTAAGGGGCGGCTTCGTTGCGTCGTGTCGCACGAACACATGGGTAGCAGAGTCCATGTCAGGAAAAGTGAAAACTTTCCTGTTGCGGGCGATGCGAGGTGCTGTTGGCCTGAGTTGCGCGAGCCATGCGCGCAGCTTCTCGATGTGATCGGAGGCTGTTGGGGCGGAAGGTGTCTGGTCGGAGAAGAATTCTCCCGGGAGGCGCACTGTTGAGCCGTAGACCATTTCCGCTGCGCTGAAGCCGAGGTCTTCCTTCACCGTTGAGCGTAGGCCAAGAAGAACGAGCGGGAGCTTCTCCACCCAGTGCTGGCGGTCGAGTTTCGCTGCCAGTGCGGCTTTGAGTTGCCGGTGGAAGCGCTCAACCATTCCGTTGCTGGCGGGGTGGTAGGCGGTTGTATGCTGCAGCTTCGTGCCGAGGAGCGTTGAAAGTGCGGAAAAGAGGTTGCTCTGGAATTGCCGTCCCCGGTCAGTTGTTATGCGGGCGGGGCAGCCAAAGCGGGACACCCATGTTTGAATGAAGGCCTGCGCGACGGTCTCAGCTGATATGTCCGCAATTGGTATAGCTTCGGGCCACCGGCTGTACCTGTCGATGCATGTGAGCAGGTACCTAAATCCTTGGCAGGGCGGTAGTGGTCCCACGAGGTCGAGGTGAACGTGGTCAAACCGCGACTCAGGAGTCCGAAATTCCTGTAGTGCAGCCCGATTGTGGCGAGTCACTTTCACTTGCTGACACGTTTCACATGTCCGAGCCCATCGTCGCACGTCCGCGTTGACTCCGGGCCAAACGAAGCGTTGCGTTATCAGCCGCTGGGTGGCGCGGACACCTGGGTGGCTGATGGAGTGGAAAGTGTTGAATACCACTCGGCGAAAGTTCAGTGGGACGAAAGGTCGTGGTGCTGCCTGGGAGGTATCGCAGGTTATCGTGCTCTGCACGTAGGGAAGTGCAACCTCCGAGAGCACGAGTGAAGATCCCCCTCCCTTCAGTCTTGTCAACTCGGGGTCGTCCCGCTGAGCTGCGGCCATAGCTTCGAAGTCCAGGACTTCTGTGCCGGAAGCGTTGACGCGAGACAAGGCGTCAGCTGCTTCGTTTTCGACCCCGGGAACGTGGCGGATGTCTGTAGAAAACTCGGAGATGAATGAGAGCTGACGGATCTCTCGTTCTGAGTAGGAGGAACTGTTGTTTTTGAATACGTAGGTGAGGGGCTTGTGGTCTGTCAAGATGTAGAACTCACGGCCTTCGAGGAAGTAGCGGAAATGCTTAATGGAACAATAGATTGCGAGCATCTCCCTTCCAAAAGTGCTGTACCGTGCTTCTGCAGGCTTCAGACGTTTCGAAAAGAAGCCCAGTGGCTTCCACTGGGCGCCCTCCTGTTGCTGCAGCACTGCTCCGACCGATGTGGAGGAAGCGTCCACCATGAGGCGTGTAGGAGCTTCAGGCCGATGAATGAGGAGGGTAGCCGCGGCTAGCTCGTCCTTAGCTTTCTGGAAAGCGTTCTGGTGTTCGTCAGACCAACAAAATTCTGGTGCCTTTTGGTCGTCTCGGCGCAGCAGGTCGGTCAATGGCTGGAGCACTCGAGCACAAGACGGAATGAAGCGCCGGTGGAAGTTTAAGAGCCCGAGGAACTCCCTCAGCTTGCGAAAAGATGTTGGAGCTGGAAACTTCTTGACGGATTCCACCCTCGATTCCAATGGCATAATGCCCTCAGCAGTGATGTGGTGGCCGAGGAAGTTGAGCGCCTCTACTCCAAACACGCACTTTTGAGGTTTCAACACCAGACCGTGCTCATCCAAACGCTGAAAGAGCTGGCGGAGGTGCTCTTCGTGCTCCGCAGGCGTTCTGCTGGCCACCAAAATGTCATCCAGGTAGACAAAGATGAAAGGAAGACCCCGGGTGACTTCATCCATGAACCTTTGAAAGGTCTGTGCGGCATTTTTCAAGCCGTAGGGCATGCGGACAAACTCAAACAGGCCGAACGGAGTTGTTATGGCTGTTTTTGGTATGTCCTGCGGTTCGACGGGGATTTGGTGGTATGCCGCTACAAGGTCGATCTTGCTGTATATTTTCGTACCTGCCAGCCGCGCGCTGAAATCGTGAATGTGTGGCAGAGGATACTGGTCCGGCGTTGTCGATGCGTTCAAGGCTCTGTAATCACCACACGGGCGCCAATCGTCGTCCTTAGGCACCATGTGTAGCGGCGATGAATGGTTGCTAGACGAAGGGCGAACAATTCCCAGCTGCAGCATGTGCTCGAACTCCCTGCGTGCAGCTTGAAGCCTTTTGCTGGACAGCCGTCGTGGCCGGGCGGTGACTGGCGGCCCGGTGGTGACGATGTGGTGAGTCACGTTATGTTTCACCGGCTGTTCCGTGTTGCGGGGCTTGGTGAGCGAGGGGAATTCGGCCAGGACGTGGTGGTAGGCTGATACTGGCTGGAAGGCGCAGATGCCAGATGAGCAGATGTTTGACTCCAAACCACGTACTTTGAGGGATGTGTTGTTATCCTTGAGGCAACGGTCACGTACGCTCACATCCAGGTTGAAGTGGCTGAGAAAATCTGCTCCGAGTATGGCGAAATTAACATCCGCCACCACGAAGACCCAGCGAAACAGGCGCCTGAGTCCGACGTCTATTGTCAGCGAGCGGAAGCCGTACGTAGCGATGGCAGTGTTGTTCACTGCCTGCAGCGACGATGTGTTCTTGCTACGTCGGCGATCCTCGGGGGTTGCCGGGACAATAGAGATTTCGGCTCCCGTGTCGACTAGCAGGCGCGAGTTGCTTACGCGGTCGACTACGAAAAACAGGCGGCTGGGTGGAGGGCCGATGTCGTAAGCCGCCGTTAACGACTGGCCGGAGCGTTTCCCGGAAACGAGCAAGGTTGAGTGCAGCGGCTAGCACCCGTGCCGAAACGACGGTGGTACCAGCAAACTCCGTCCTGTGTATCTCGTGCATGGCTTCTCTGGGAAGAGCTTGGGTGTCTTGAAGGGGATCGGTTGCGTCGTTGCTCGTCCTGTTGGGGAGCGCCAGATAGCACAAGTTTCTGCATGGTCTCGGTAAGGTGTTGCAGTTTCTCCTCAAGGCGCGACAGTCGATCTGGTTGCTCATGTGTTCTTGCAGCAGCTATGGGCGCAAAGGTTGGAGTTGAGTATTCCGTGATGCGATCGGCAAGTTGCGCTAGTTGATCAAGGGACGTCTCATTTGAACCCGCGAGAACCACGCGCACCGACTGGGGGAGCCGTTGCAGGAAAAGTTCACGAAGAAGTGGGAGCTGGCCGTCCTGACGCGCGTGCACACCGAGTAGTTGCCGCATACGGTGCAGCAGTTGGGAAGGTCGTTGGTCGCCCAGCTCTTCGCGACACAAGAGCTGCTGCAGTCTGCTTTCTTCAGGCGCCTCGAGGCGGTCCAGCACCGTCTTTTTGAGGGTGTCATATTGTTCTTGCGCGGGGGGTGAAACCAAAATGTCGTCGATAGCGTCGGCGATTTCGGGGGGCAGGGCTGCGACGACGTGAAGATATTTTGTCGACTGCGAGGTGATATGCCGGAGCTGAAAACGGGCCTCCACTTGGCTGAACCAAACTCTTGGATTTTTCGGCCAAAAATTTGGTAGCTTCAGTTCTGTGGCGATGACCGCAGGCGTGGAGGCAGCAGCGTTGTCGTCGGAGCTCATCGCGGCGTGTTCGTTGAAGCGTTCGGGTCACCAATTTTGTAGCGGCCGGGAATGTCGGCTGCCGGAGGCAGCGAGAAAGAGACGTGAAGCTGGTTTGGAGTTGCAGGGCAAGACTGTTTATTTCCACTCCGTGCGAGTGACGAGAGCTCCCCTCGACGAGGGAGAGAAGGAGGCACCCCCGCGTTCTTCTACAAGAAAGAGGAAAAGGGGGCCCCCGAGCGAGCAGACGCAGCATGCCGCCGGTGCTAATTCCCGGACCGGCCCCGACAACACGTTGTTCCCCGAACACGGAGGAGGAGGCGCTGGCGCCGCGCGTAGGCGAGCTGTCGACGGCCGGCTGCAGACGGGATAGAAAAGAATGCGGTGGTGCTGAGCAGCTTCCGCTACACATAAATATATAAGATATATATGTATATATATATATATATATGAGGATAACTTTTTCACTACTCACACTGGTCCACTAAAAATGAAGAAAATTATCGTCGTCAAATGGGCATGTGCCACTGTGCCGCCTATCGCAAAACTATCATCTTTATAAACGGTATGTGCCACTGAAATTGGGTAAATCCCACTAACCACTAGCAACAAATTGCCTGCGAAGCGACGGCGGCGAGCCGAAGAACACGAGTACGTGCAACGAGAGAATACTAGGGAACGGGAAACGCAACGGCGTCTGCGAGAAGACCCCGAAACGATGGAAGGCCCACGCCAACGACGACGTGCCTGTATATCTGTGAAAGGTGCGAACGCTTGGTTTCATTGCGAGTTCTGTCTCTGGCGTTTTGACATCCGTGTCGTGTCTGTGACTGTCTGTGGTTTGACTCGAACCTCTCGGCGCTGAGAATCAACGTGCAAACAACCTATCATGACCTAACTAAAGCCACGCAACGACCTAGAAGCAACCTAGAAACGACCCTCATCACCTAGCTAAGGCCTAGAAACAACCTAGAAGCAACCAGATTAGTCTTCAGAATTGTCCAATTTCGCTGTTTGAAGCCTTGCGCGGCCTAGTGCAAGCTTCGCCATTTTTTTACGGCCGGCGGAAATAGCTTTGCTGTTAAAGCTCACAGGATGCCAATGCATTAGCCCATGAAGACTCAAAGCCGAAATCCATCTTCTCGTTAGTCTCAGTCAATGTGTGGCTCCTCCCACTCCTCTCCGAAAGCTGTCTCACCTAACGCGGTTTACCGCTGTTTCCAGGAGCGGAGGCAGTGCAAGCCTTTCTGCAACTCACCTGAATTTGCACTGGCTCCGTGATTGTCGCAGGCTTGACCAAGCGACAATATCATAATGTGACGTCACAAATTTTGCCGATCTTTTACGTCGTAGTGGTGTCATATGGTGACGTCATCACGCGATCATGACTTTTTTTAGGGGCGAAGCACCTTAGGGCCTCGGCTTGTCGGCGGTGCATCGTCGTCTGCTGTCGCCGCGCGCATCATCGTGTCCTGTGCATTTTCGTGAGCACAAAAGAGGGCGCCACCGCCTCAGCGCTCGCCGTGTGTCGAGAGGGAGAGAGCGCGAACGGCGCGCGTTGACTATGGAAATGCTCTTTCTGCGATGGACGCTAAACTACCAGCTTGTGAGGAGCGAGAATGCGCCCTCGCCCGCGAGAGAACGCCGACGCAGGCAGCGGCTGCTAGCGAGTTTCTTGAAAAACGCCGACTGCTCGAGCTGCACAACCGTTCACCGGCCGCCCGTATATAGGCACTGGATCTTGGCCTGCAATGTAGTGCCGCTGCGAGATTTCTCTTATGCGTAGTTGAACAATAACGATTACCAGCGTGCACGTTAACTAAAAGCGGACTGCGTGTATCTGTGTCTAAGCATTCTTTTGTCTCTCATTGTCCATTAGCAGTGATTTTGCTGTGGGAAAAACCGGCGCACACTTCATGCTCCGCCCTCCACGGGTTTCACGTTAGTGGAGCTGACACACCCTTTCCTACATACTTCGCCCCTCCCCAAATTGTTTGCATCACTGGTGTTCACGCTGACGCTGCGGGACGACGGTTGACTTCGACGGTCTACTTTCGGGTTTGATGAGGCATCTAAGGCTTTCGCCTTAGTAAATTACTAACGTAACGTCGCGAAGCCTGGTTAAACAACGGAGCTGGTGGCATCATACTGCTATTTAATTATACGTTTAGTGAACCGGTTGTGAGTAGTGGGGCGTGACCAATATCTTTGGCACATACCCGCTAGGAGCTGCTCGGCGCATACTCGCTAGGCTGTTACAGACAGCTTCTGCATTTTTAGTGCACCGGAGGTGAGCAGTCCGGCTTTGCCAATTCCTGTGGCACATACATGCAAGGAGCTTTCTTACACTCCGCAAGTATTTACCCCGACATTTACCATGTCCACCGCTAAAGATAGCGGCATCTGGGCTTGAGCGCGGAAAGCCAAGAGAGCGACGTACAGTAATCATGACGATTACTTGCTCCTTCCTGCACGCAACCACTGTTTGAGATGGGCCATAAGGAAAGTGGTATCTTGAATAAGAATCTCAGTTAGGAAAGAAAAACCGTTAATAGCCGAAATAAACTAAAAGGAGGAAAAGCAAAGCGCCAATTGCACGGAACACAGGACGAAAAAGGGACGACCAGGGGTCTTAGTACCGCTGCACGGAGGGTTCCAAAAGCCGAGAAGGGCAACGAAATGTCTGTGGACGCTCAGTCACTTCCTAACCGCATACAACGTTCTTTAGCTAGGCGACCGTATTCGGCATGTCAGGTCATGTCGCCAGAGCCGAAATCTCGCCGAGCAGACCTGTCTTTGTCAAGGCAGCCTTCTCACATCCCTCCGCTGCAGAGGCGGAGTCATGGACGGAATGTCTCACTGGGGCGAAGACTTCCCAAGAGCCACGGCATCCATCGGAGTGGACGGCCGAACCCACCTCTGTGTCGTGTCCATAGGTTGGCAAAAATTGGAGTTCACTCATTCTCACTCAAGAAATAGATTTTGCTCTGAGGGTTCACTCGGACTCACACGCACCAAAATTTCCTCAACCGTACTCACTCGGACTCAGACTCACTAAACGTTTTCTCAACCCGACTCACTCACACTCAAACTCACCTACATATTACTCAGCCGGCCTCGCTCAGATTCAGACTCACGGTTTCACCTGAGTCTGAGTGAGCCTGAATGAGTCGCTCATGAGTCCGCTGAAGATCATGGTGTCAATCCTTTACGCCTGTAGCGCCCTCGTTCGGGCGGCGTGCAAACCAGAGAGCGCGCGATGGCGAAAGAAGAAAATAGGGAAGGTGCTAGGCTGTGGCGCGCGAAGCCACGGCTCACGTTCCTTGCTGGCATCGATTATCGCTCTATCTCTTGATACTTTACTCGCAGCACTAGATCATCAAACAACACGCCTTCTGCGGTCGAGCGAACGATGCTATCACTAGAAAGACATAACTTCTTCGTTGACTAACTTCTCACTGACTGACTCTCCGTCGCCGCGCGCTTGCATTGCCTGTATCGGATCGCGCCTGGGTTCGTGAAGGGGGAAGGCGCGTATGATTCATCTGTGCGTAGCACAGTGAAAGCTATGAAAGGGCGAGATTCTCTCACCGATTCGTCTGCGGAATCAGACGGCGTGCTGGCGCTGCTTTGCTTTCTCGAATATCCCGATCTTTCGCGTACGTTGGCTGTGTCGGTGGCGTCTTCTGCGGATAGGGTAAGGGGCGCGCTCTGGGCGCCTTTTTATACTTGTTTTTTCGATGCGCGCGCTCTGTCGCGCACAACCCGTCGGCGCCAGGCCAGCCAGGCTTTCATGCCGTCGTTCGAAATCGGCGACGTGCGCTTAGTTAAGCGCTCGTTCGTGACAAACATCGTGCACAAGTCCACTTTCGTAGAGGCCCGCGCCTTTCCTGCAGCTGCCAGTGCAGAATTAGTTGTCTAGCACCCGCACAGGGGAGATAGCAGCCGCGACATCATCCATCTCCTCACAGCAAAGCTGTGCAGAGCGCTGTCGTCTGCTCGGCTTCCCGCACGTACTGTCGTCGGCGCCGCTAGGTGGCTATCAGTGGCGCCTCTATAGGCGGTGCAGAAGGCGTATATTCGTCAGTCTGAGTGAGCTCCAAATCTTTTTGCCGACCTCTGGTGGTAGCTACTCAACTTCAGCATTACTATCAGCGTTATGGCGGCTCACATTGATACTCACTTCTGCTCACAGACAGGCACAGGGGCGGAAGGGGGCGCCCCACCCTATTCACCTAAGAGGGGTGGGGCGCAATGTCAGCGCCATGCATTGACATAATTGAGAGGGGGGCGCTGCGACAACCCTTCGCCCCCCCCTCCCTGAAGGACACCCTGCGCACGCCTATGCTCACAGATACTTAACACACTAGCGTTCATACGCCAGCTCAATATTTACTGATCAGAAGCGTGCCTTCACTCTCGCCCCCCACGAAAAATTTTTCAAAAGAAGTTCTTCATAAAAATAATTCGTGCGAGTCGCGTCTTTCAATAAAAATGTCCTTAGTAGCTTGCAATTAGAGATAACACGTATGCGAAAGTATGAGTAGTTCAAAGGGAGTATCGTAGAGTACCGGTTATGCGAGATATTCGCGTTAGGTGCTGTGACATCCTGATCAAAAAATTTTATTCTATGCTAACGGACTCATGAGTCGACTCACAAGGACTCAGATCTAGTCGTGAGTGTGAGTGAGTCCGACTGGTAATACTTAAGTGAGTTTGAGTCCGGTAGAGAAAAAGTTTAGTGAGTTTGAGTCCGAGTGGGTCCGGCTGAGGATATTTTGGTGAGTCTGAGTCTGAATGAACCCTAAGGGCAAAATATATTGCATGAGTGAGTCTGAGTGAGCTCCACATCGTCGTGAGGGCTCGGCTTGCGATCGAGCGCTGCCGACGCAACTCGTCGAAGCTCTGACACATGAGACCAGTGCAGCGACTGTGGTAGGATTCCTTGCGAGGAGCATCTGAAAAGCATCGTCCTCGATGCCGTTTAGGATGTGCTTGCTCCTCTTCGGTCATGGTTGAGTTCACGCGGTTGCAGAGGTTCAACGAATCCTCAATGTAGCCCATGAAGTTCTCGCCGGGTTGCTGCGCCCGCTGACGCAAGCGCTGCTCTGCCCGAAGCTTGCGAGCCGATGGCCGACCGAATACGTCCGTAATGGTAGTCGTAAGACGGACCAAGTGGTAAGTCGCCCTCGTGGTTGTATATACACAGTTGGGCCATGCCCGCATGGGGAGAACTGGACGTAACCAGCTTCATTTGGTTGTCCCATTTGTTGCTGTCACTGACACGTTCGTATTTCGACAGCCATTCTTCGACGTCCGAGTCACCTGATCCGGTGAATATGGCGGTTCTTGCTTGCGATACACGGACGCCGCAAGTGACGTGGACTGCCGAGGTGAAGAGGGGTCTCTTCGGCCATGTTGGCAATGTGGTCACGAACCGGGCGGAGTTTCCGGGAGCGAAGGTCCAGGTTGGTACTGGGAATCCACGTACCTCCACTAAATATGACGTGGTTTATTGACGCGTCTTCAAGCAATGTCGACATACGTCTAGAGTAGGGGTCGGAGAGCGGCGGGCATCAAACAGCCAAAAATCCGGGCAAGCGTGAGCTGGTGTCCCTGCTACTATTCACACTGCGGCGGCTTGCTTGCTTGCTAGCTTGCTCGTCTGCTTTCGTCGTCGCCCTCTCTTCACTACACAATAAACACTTTATTATCCTCTGCTGACGCCTTAGCCTTCGCGCTCAGCCTCACAGTACGCCCTCTCCTGTTGTTATCGCGTGATTAGTTGCCTTTGGGGAGCTACTACTCGAGGTGCTTTACGGCATCGCGGGAGCTCCGTTGAAATGTTACGCATTTAAAATCCACGCAAAAAGTTCCTTTGGTGGTTGTCAGTTTGATGCGAAGCGATTTACTGTGCGAACTCATGTCGCGGCGGTGCCTGGAACGTAGTTGCCTGGCGGCAACGGCACGGAGTGGTAGATGTATTATTCGTCTCCTATAGAACCCGCGATTTTTTTTTTCACCTTTACTAGCCTCAGGCTCACCTTCACAAGTGACATTAGTTCTCGTTGGTACATAACATGTATAACTGAGTGGTGTCCCATCAAATTGTATTCGCCGCAGAAGTTCAGAGGCCGGTGCCCTGAACTACTGACGTTACGCCAATTTCGCGGTTAGTCTTTTCTTTTAAAGCACGGAGGTGCATTATTTTCTGTGACTCTCTGTTCGTAGCATCAGTCTGTAGTCTTGGATTGCGATTAAACAGTGAAATGGGACTTGGTATTGACACTAGAGTAACACTGTTCTCTCCCGATATGCGCTGCTTACAAAAATACCTCAAAGCTTGCACTAAGCTGTGCGAAGCTCGATACACAGCGAAGATGATCGGTCTCATGCTTATTTATTGCTGTATCCAGGCAGAACTTCGCTGTTGCGAGGTTGAACTTGGCTGTAGTGAGATTGAACTTGGCTTGAACTTTGCTGTTGCGCGGAAGAACTTTGTTTGAACTTGGTTGTAGTGTGGTTGAACTTGGCTGTAACGTTGTTGAACTTTTGCTTTAACTTGGCTTGAACTTAGCTGTAACGTTGTTGAAGTGTTGCTTTAATTGGCTTAAACTGTTGCTTCAACTTGGCTGTAGCGGGGATGAACTATGTGAGCACGGGCTCGATCCGCTTCTCGGTAGGCTGGATCTTGCCGTCGAGCACGCTTATAAGAAGCAACCAGCTCGCGTATGCGATCCCTGTAATCAAGATCCTGCCGACGCTGTTTCTTCTGTTCCCATTCCCAGGCCACGTATTCCGGATCTGTTCGGCGCCGTCGATTTCTTTCTTGCGTAGCGCCATGACTTGCTTCTCGGATCGCGGCTTCTTCCTCGAGAGTGCCATTTAGCTTCTGGCGACCCTTGGCTGCGTATTGATCGGCGCGAGCTGTACACTTAATTTTTAGTGAGCCAGTGGTGAGTATAGATATTTGCCCAATTTCTGTGGCACATTTGTAGGGCTATCTGTTACCTTCTTCATTTTTAGTGGAGCATTTGTGAGCTGTGGGATGTACCTAATTTCTGTGGTACATACCAACGCCACCTAGACAAACTTCGTCAAGGCCGGGAAGCTAAACTCCATTTGTCACGCGTCGTCAGAGGTAGCCGGCTGACTTTTTAGATTCGAAGCATTTCTTAGCGAACCTTTGACATTTTGAGCGTTTCTATCTACGTATCTATCTATCTATCTATCTAGCGCCTACGTCTAGATGTTCTCATGATCGCCCCCTTAGCTTGGTGTAGAACAAACTTGGCATGGGAGGGTAAGTGGATTTGACAAATATGACTGTCGGGTAATGACGTGAATACCTTGAAAATCCTGTCGCTTACGTCGTCAAACCATTTCCCCCAGACACGTGTGGCACATACCCGTTTACCACGGGCCGCGGTGTAGGGTATGCGCACAGGTGATTGACAGTTTATATCTACCCAGGAACGGCGAGAACAGACATTGGTAACAAAATGCGAGAGCGTTAAGAAAAACCGACATCGGCATCGTTGACCCGACGAATGGAATGAAAATTAGGTTCCCAGCAGGAATTGAACCCAAGCATTCTGAGTGACAATCAGGTATTCTGCCACAGAGCCACGCCAGGTCTATAAACTGGTTTAGAAAAACAGCCTATGCAGGCGTAAAATGTCGGTGAAATGTCAATTGTGGTTGTGGTGCTGGCTATCTAATTTCGCAAGCAAAACACCATGTTTATTGCTCCTACCATGTGTGCTCCTACGATACAGGCGTCATAAGATTAACGTCGGTGGTTCTAATGTTGGGTCCGCTTTTATAGCAGCCTAACAAACATTGAATTTGTATTCCTATGATTCAGCCAGCTATTGAAGCATTGCTCGACCCCGGAGGAATACATTAACGAAAGTACGTATGATATTCACATCATCGCACCGTAACGTGAACTTAGTCCGCCAGTACGACGCAGCGTCCTCTTCATTTCTTACAAGGCTCGGCGTTGGCCTCATGCTGACTGAGGATGGTGCCAGATTGATTGACAGCCGCTTTGTAGACTAGGCCACGTAGGCCACATACGCCCAGGTAATCTACGAATACGACAAGCGCCATCCACTGATGTTGGTCTACGTAGCATTATCCAGGCCTACCAGCCTCGACGGCCTATATCGACAGACAATTTGTCGACGAAATGACAGACGCATTCACAATTTCCCACAGCTGTGTACCTCATAATTCACTACACATGGACCCTTGGTCACCGTTATCACGATAACAAGTCATGACCAGCTGCTGGCCCTCACTGATCACGGTGATGTTGACCTCGTTCAAGGACTGTCAAGAACCTGTTCCACACATGCAGACGGATTCGTGAAATGTGCGGGCGTTCTCCATCACATGGGACAAGTATAAGCACCACATATCAGCTTACCGCTTCTGATGTTGGTAATACCCACGTTGCCGTTGGTAGCGTTAGCCAACTGTAAACATCTGGTTATATAACACACATGCGGCTCTTCAACATATATGTGTGCGTATAAAATTTATACAAATCTTTAGCGTCATTTTGTAACGTTTCGCTCAGTTAATAAAAAAATTACGCCACAGTCACCTTCCCGCCGCATGCTTCGCATAACCGTGGGATCTGCCGAATTTTTTCAGTGGGCCGCTCTTGCTCGGCGGACGCTAGCAACCATGCATCACTACAGGGCTGCGACGCTGGTTGCGCTGTGCGCTGTGCTTGGTGGCGGATCATAACCTACGCCCGCGTTCGGTGGCGCGTTCGCACATTTGGTTCGCATCGGCGTTTTGGTCACTTCCAAGAGTTCGAAGCTGGACATGTATCGAATCTCTCATGCGCTTGCCGCCATCCGATGCCGAGTTCAGTTGAAAGCAGTGCGAGAAACGCCAACGCTGCGTTGTTCTGAGTGCCGTCGGTTCCTTCGAAGCTGTGATGTGTGCTGCTTGTGTTTGTGCGCGTGTTGGTCGTTGAGCGACTAGCCTGCGATGCCAGGGAAGTGTTGTGTTCCACATTGTTGTGGCAACTACGACTCGAGCCCCAAGGTACACCTAGTTGGATTTCCAACCGATGAAGACACGCGGAAGGCATGGATACGTGTTGTCCCAAGGGATAATTTCAGCCCGACAAAGCATTCAAAGGTAAATACACACCTTCTCTTTTGTTTTTCGTGCATTCCGTTTCATGTAGTATGATGGTATTACGTTTCATTTTTGTCACGTGCGTGCGTTTCGCAGTATGTTAGGGTGAACTGCAGAAACGCGAATCGTAAAGTTGTCACTTTCTTGTCACTTGCAGGTGTGCGAAAAACACTTCAGTCCGGACGATATTCTACGAGAAGTAAACCACACGGACGATAGCACCGGACGTGAAGTGTCAGTACCTCTTTCGCGTGTGCGGCTTCGACCGGGAGCAATTCCACGCGTTTTTCCTGGATGTCCTCGATATTTATCAAAAAAGAAACACAGACGCGAAGACCCGTACTCCAAGCGACAACGTTTGGAGGCATCCGCACTGCAAAGAGCCAAAGGGGAATCTCTTGTGACTTCGCGTAATGAGGAAGACGCTCACAAGATTCATAACTTAGGAGAATTGGCTCACTACATGAGAAACTCGCCGTCTGCGTTTTGGCATGTTGTGGAAGCAAATGAGCACCTTTTACTGCTTCACTTTGGCGGAGGTACATCGCCGTGGATAAAGTACTCCGTCGTGGTGCAAGCTGACCTGGTCAACACACTAAACCTCGAAAAAACGGCAGTGAAGCAACTTGGCCGTAGTGTAGTTGTACCATCTGTAGCCAACAGCAAACGCGCCCTGGTGCAACTCCTTGAAAGTGTGCAGGAATATGATCAGAACCTTTTGTGCATTTCCGATACCTCGGAGGCGGAGATCTGCAATACCGTAGCACATCTGCTTGCCAAACTAGCTGTACCTCAAGAAGAAGACCGTTCGTGTGTACAGTTTTTAATAGAGCAAGTGAAACTTCTATCCGAGAAAAACATGCGACGGCGTTATTCTCCGGATTTTATGATCTTCTCCTGTCTTTTGTCCACTGTCTCGCCTCACGGGTACAGGTACTTACGAAGCCACGGTGGTATCACTTTACCGAGTCCTAGAACAATCCGTTCTGTAAGTTCGTCATTTCGAATGAACCCTCAATAGGAACAGGAGGGTGCAGCTTTTCTAAGCTGTATGTCGAGAATATGCGACCTAAAGAACAATCAGCGATATGTCACGCTAATGGTGGATGAAATCCACATCAAGCCGTTCTTTGACTTCAAAGCGGGGAATATTGCTGGCGTCGCGACAAACTGCTCAGAGGCAGCGCAAGGTACGTTCGTTTTTATGGTTCATAGTATTATGCCAAAATTCAAAGAAGTAGCCCACATTGTTCCTGTTCACAAAGCCAAAGCAGATTTCTTGCAGAAGCTGATGCGTGATGTCATTTGTGGCTTGAAGGACATTGGATACCGAGTCATGTGTGTTGTGACCGATAACAATCGCAAAGCCATGCTACCCTTCAAAAATTGTGCAGCCCCAACGGCTCACAGAACCCTCCCGAGGGCTCCCAACGACTTCGTATTTCCACACCCTTGTGATGCTCAAAGGCCACTGTTTTTCGTGATTGATCCTGTGCATATACTGAAATATGTACGGAATAACTGGCTCAAGCAAAATGATCCGTCTTTGTGGTATCCATAATTTCAAATAGATGTGACTGGAGCACCCCGCATGCTATGCGCGTACTTCAAAACCATTAAGGACGCTTACAGTTTAGAGTGCGACCAGCTCCTGCGGTGTGGCTACACGATATCAAGAAAGGCTATTTCGCCCACTGACGTTGAAAAGCAGAATGTGGCACTCGCTCTGCAAATATTCACTGAATCTGGGTCTAATGCCCTCCGTGTCGTGGGTGCAAAGCACAAGCTAAATCATTACGAAGAAACTGCCACATTCACTGATATTATTGTGAAGTGGTGGAAGGTAGTCAACGTAAAAACACCCTTTAAAGGATTCCGATTCAGGGATGAATTCCAAAAGTCGGTGTTTCCTTCCTCACGCGACCCAAAGGCTTCTTTCCTCTACGACCTTCTGGACTGGCTGCGCGCACGGCAGGAAAAAAATACTAATCCCTGCAGACTCACCGACGAGACCCACGGTGCTCTTTACCAGACAACACAGGCACTCGTGGAGATCGCGAGATATACTGTTTCGATGAGCTTCACCTGTCTTTTGTCCTCCTTGGCAAGTTCCAGACAGACCTTCTTGAAGATCGGTTTGGGAAGTACAGGCGCCTGGCCGGGTCCCATTACCACGTATCTATCAGGCAGCTATACATACGAAAGCGAAAATAAGCTTCGCCTGCAAAGCACCCAGCCACGGGTTAGCACGTCCACCGCAAACCACACCGACGAAGACCAAAACTGGGAGGTGTTTCAAGAACGAGCAAGCACGCACCAACTTGACTGGAACGTTGTCGAACTAAAAGACGTTTTACCGGTGATAGCATACGCTGCAGGGTACGCAGTGCATGTGACCCTGAAGAAGGTAAAATGTGACAGCTGTAAAGATGCCTTAACCGAGAACAGGACAATAATTGTTTCATCCGCACTTCCTCTCTACACTCTCGTAAAAGAAATGGACAGAGGTGGTCTTGTTTATCCAGCAATCTCAGCCGTGAATGCTGTTGCGCACAACTATGTTGTTGTGGAGCAACTCGCAACAAAGCCAGAGTTTTTAAAAGCACACGGGCAGTGCCAGATAGCGACGGACTTAAGACTAGACTTGTTGGCAGATCAAGAGTTCCCAGACTTCGATGAATGTGAAAATGGCCATGACAGTGAGCTTCTGCTAAAACGTGTACTCTGGTGCAGCACGAACATCTTGCTGAAAAATTTTTGCCGACGCCTTAATGAGAAACAACGAGACACAGAAGACAAAACGAGGAAAATTAAACTTTCCACGCTCACCAAAAAATCAGTGCACAAGCGTTTGCAATAAACAAGGCACAAAAGCGGAACGAGATGTGTATGCTTATTTATATACTTTGACGCATGCGTTGTTTTTCATTATTAGAACATTTGGCACGCAAATAATGGGGGTTCCAATCGAATATAGAAGTCGCCATATGTCACGCACTGTGGGAGTTGATGTAAAGCGTAGCAGTCAGCAAGGAGCTGCATATATCGCGTTATTTGTCTGTGAGGCAAATGAAGGCCTTCATGTCATAACAATGGGTTCACTACTGAATGTGTCGCGCATTCATGCATGTACATTTCGTTAAATACCATGCTATAGAACTTACATTCTGGTATATACAATACATGGTTGCTCATTTATATTCGTCACGCACTTATTTCACGTCCTACCGCTTTTGGTATAAATCCAGTTAGCGAAACAGCCGGAAGTGTACTTAGACAATATCATATAATTCACGCCTTACTTGACAAATATGTCATGATTTGCATGCTAGGACCTGTCACTTATGCTCCCTCATACAGTCACGTCACGGCATACCAGTTTTGATACGCATCTTGCTAGGCAATCGGTTGCGAGCCCACCAAGAGCGTGGCATGCAAGTCATGCCGCACGTGGCATGACTGTCATGATTTTTACCTTACAACCTGTCATTTGCGTTCGTCATACAACCATGTCACGCTATACCAATTTTGGTATGCATACATTTATTGAAACGGCAGCGAGCGCTCCAAAAGTGTCATGTAAATCAAGCCTAACATGACATGCATGTCATAATATACATGTTTACATCCTATGAGTCCTGTTTGTCATACACTCCTGTCCCGCCATACCGATTTCGCTGTATATTAAATGAACTAAAAGGCCGCTAGAGCACGAATACCGTAGCTCACGCAGGTCGAGCGTCAGCCCACTAGCGACACGTCACTCGAACAGCTTCCAGGCCTTGACGAAGTTTGTTAGGTGGCGTTGTAGATACCCGATTATGATGATGGAAGTTTTCGGTTCGTCGGACAAGGAACGACTTGCTAAGCAGCTTTGATGTTAAAATCCAGAAATGAGTATTGCCACAAACCTACAATTTTAAGGCGGAAGACTCAAATATTGTTTCAAGGTCGTGCCAGGTACATAATTTAGAAAAGTACGTGAGCGCGCGAGCTGCGTATCTGCTTCGTCCACCTCCTCTTCGCATGAGTGAAAAAAAAAAATAAAGCACGCAAACAGATACGACGTCTACTTCGTCCACGTCGTATTTGAGCCGTTCGAGCGAGCAGCAGCGCAACAAAATTTGATACTCCAGAATTCCTTTCATTCATTCGGTAATTATTTTCATATTGTGGTATTATTCTCCTCCGTATTCCATATCGACTAGTCATTCTTAAAATTTCGTTTATTCCTGCGGCAATTGATTTATTCCTCATTCTTTAAAAAATATTATTAAATTAACCGCCGGTTTCATGGTCGATCCCCCGTAGTGGGTAAGAGCCAATAAACGGGCACAAGCAAGCAAGCAAGCAAGCAGCGCAACAGTGACGTGAAGAAGGGCAAGAGGCGTGCTCCACACCGCTGCTGCGATCATGGCCCTGCCAGGCATGCACGGTCTGGACGGGGAGGTCGGGCGAGTCGCGTTCGCTTCTAGCCAGGGCTGGGCCCGGTTTGGCTGCTTCTGCTCGCTAGGCAGTGGGTAAGGTCCCAAGATTTGTTGCTTCAAAAAAAGAATCTTACGACTTTATTACTTAGCTGTGGGTTCTTGCGCCACTGTATTATTCTTTTTTTATTTTGTTAACTTCGATAGGCATAGTATATTATGTCAGAGATACACGGGCAGAGTTGATTCGGTGCAGGAAGTGCAATAGTGAGCTATGCAAAGTCCGTCGATCCAATGCTCAAGGTCGGCCTGGCCCGAGGCCTGTTGCATAGAGGCGGCGAAGACGGCTTAATTGGAGACCTGGGAAACTTATGGGGGGGCTTCCAAATCTGCTTTGATACGGCCCGGCATCAAATCTCTATTGCACCGTGCCTCTGCATCGCCAAGTGAGCTCAAACCTTCATTCGACATCGCTATGGGTCGAACTAGACTTTAGCCTTCGTATAATTAGGACGTAATCTTACAATGTACTTGAATGGAACAAGGCCAGAGAGCTGTGCATATTTGCAAAAGCTACGGTGTCCATTTCAACGCGATAGCTTTAAAGAGTTCTTTTCGCAGAAATTCCGGTGTCGGCGTCGGTAACAGCGTCGTTTGTTGTGAGCGAAAAATCGTCATTTTGTCCGCGGCCGAAAAATCGAGACAGATGCAAATAAAATAAATTATAAAAATCTTCAGGTGCGAGTGAGAATCAAACCCAGGCTGTCTTCGTGGCAAGCAGGTGTTCAACCACACAGCTACGCTATTTCATGAAACTGCTTCGTAAAAAAACACTCTATGAACGACATGCAGTGGATGGGGTCTCCTTATTGCATAACATTGCGTGGCAGAAGCGTAGAATCGCGCCAGGGGTCAAAACATGTGAATAGCGCAACGTCTGAGTGCTTTAAAGGCCCACCCATTACAAAGCGCTGACATATTTAATCATCATCAGCAGCAAAAGCATCAACAAAGTGAACAGCTGCGTAGCTTCGCGTGTTGCCTTACGGACGCGTAGTGGGCCCTTTGCTGATTCGCAAAAGGAATATTATGGCGTAGTGGGCACTTAACTGTACCTGCAGTAGGCATTCTAGGATACTTTGAAACGACCAGCGTTACGCACACAGTCGTTAGTTTCCTTACGGCATGGTTGAAGCATGCACTGAGAACCGAAGCTAGGCTAGGAATTGAGAAGGCGATGCGCACGGAGCCCGATGAATCTATGGCGTTCTACTCTTGAAGGCGGAGCTCAAGCCTCCTCCAAGCTTTCTTCGCTGGAAAGCTAGTGTTTGTATATATATTATGTACATGGTAAGGTGGTTCTGCGGAAATTTCACTGAGTCAGGGGACTGGCACCACAACAATAGGTCCTTGTAAATGCGACGCATTTCATTGGGAACCACACGCACTTTCGCCGTTTCTATATAGCTATACATCTAGCCACCTAGGTCTTGCTCGCCTCCTTAGCTTGGTATATAACATTGCCACACAAGGTACGTGTATGACAGACATGACCGAAGTGTCATGGCAGAATATTAGGCACCCCTGTCGCGTACGTCATGAAAGCCTTTTCCAGTCACGTAGGGGATATACCCGCATGCCAAGGGCCATCGTAGGCGGGTATGTGCGACAGGCAATTCACAGTCTGTATCGACGCAGGCCTGCGAAAATAAGCGTGCAAAACTTATAAGTGGCTGTCTGGATTAAGCAAGAGAAACATACACCGTCGAACTTGGCGATGGTTATTATACAGTTGATTAGGTGGCGCACCAAGGCTTACATACGTACTTCGATTCAAGCAGCATTAGTCTAGCGTGGCTCTTCCTCGCGGGAATATGCCAACAAACGCTGCTTACACTTGCTTTTAATAATGTGACGTCTGTGCTATAACGTGACTACCGGCGCTACGTCATGCAATAAGCAGTCCCTTAGAGGCCAGCAACACACCTAGTAATCTCAAGATATGCACACAACTACTCAAGACGTCGATACAGCTTGCGAGACTTTGCTCAATCTGCGGCATAAGCAGCTCCTCGCCGATTGTGCTCATAAAATCGAATAACACAGTGCGGGGGATCTGACGGAATTTTTCAATTGTGACCCCGTTTTAGTGCGCTACCTTTACGGCTTGGCAGCTTCTTTTTTTTTAATCTCAAGATATGCACACAACTACTCAAGACGTCGATACAGCTTGCGAGACTTGCTCAATCTGCGGCATAAGCAGCTCCTCGCGGATTGTTGCTCATAAAATCGAATAACACAGTGCGGGGGATCTGACGGAATTTTTCAATTGTGACCCCGTTTTAGTGCGCTACCTTTACGGCTTGGCAGGCTTCTTTTTTTTCGAAAGTCTGCCCTCAGAACTGTTTACGGTGGACAGCACCAGATTACCCGTTCATATTCAGCAGTAAAAATATCTTACAAGCTTCCCGACCGATCCACAGAGAGGAGAGAGAGAGAGAGAGAGAGAGAGAGAGAGAGAAATAAACTTTAATGAAAAATAAGAGTTTATTTGGATGGCCACCGAAGAGGACCTTGCTAATGGTCGGGGCGTGTAGACTCCAGGGCTCCGTGGCTCTTGGAGTCCTCTCCGCTCTCACGTTCAGCTTGAGTTGCAATCTTGGCCATAGTCAGGGCATACCAATCCTTTCAAATGAACATACACAAGCTTAGGCTTTTTAAAAGCAAACACGCGGACGCTTTCGGCCGACACTTCATGTCATATGGCTCACGTAATGTTTTTCGTTCCTGTAAGCAGGAACAAAACATGGATCACGTTTTTTCTTCACTGGTGGCCAAAAGGTCATTTCTGGGGCGTTTCAAAGCCTACATCGTTCCCTCTGATATGGCAGATGGTCGAAGACCAACTCTTAAGTATTCTCGGACGTATAAGACCAGTTGTGCTCTTATATATACGTCCGAGAATACTTAAGAGTAATCTTCGCCACGAACAGCATTGGGGATGACCATGGCGAAGCCCTTGTGTGTCGGGCAGTTGGGCTGAAAAGCAAAAGTCAAGGGAAGGCGATTTCTCAAGAGGCACAGACAAGGAAAGCATAGGAGACATTATTTGTTGTTTTTAACTGTAGATCAATGATTACGAACTAAATTGAAAGTAGACGAAAAAGCACCATTTCCGTCTGTGGAAACCGAACACACAGCCTTCGAATAACGCTGTTTCGTGTACTTCAGGTCGTTATCATTATTCTTCAGTTAAAAGTAATCTATTTCCTTTCCATGGTTTGTTACTTGTTTCCACTGTTTGTATTTAACAAAGAAACAAGCCTCTCGAACAACTGCCCATCTTTCGTATTGTCAAGAGATAGTTATACACAACTACAATCGGGTGTGATGTATAGATGATGCCTACAAGCAACAATTACAGCGTGTAATCTCCGAAAGAGCTCGAAAAAGAAGCTACCGCTAGAATTTAGAAGCCCGTCGCTCGAGTTCGCGCTGCGCATTGCTTAGAAAAGGCTGCTCAGTAGATAGAGTAGGTGCAGTATCATGCTGCAGAGTGCGACATTCCCGTAGGCACGGGCCGCTCCAGTAGGAATCGACTACGTAAGTGGGACAAAGTCCAAACCGGGACGACTTGATTTTGCAGACGACATACCGAAATACGGAACAGTAGGCACTAAATAAACGTCCATATCTCACACAGCGCCTCTTCTATCGTCTTTACACGACATTTGCAGCGAAGCACGCAGATACGCGGCCAATATTTATTGTGTTTTCTTTTATTCATTGATGTTTACAAACCTACGTCATAGCCATTTTTTTTCATTACTAGCTTATTTATGACGTTCGAGGAAGAGAACCGCGTGCATATTTTCCATTTCTGTATTTTTGTACCACGTTTGCTAAGCCCGAGTACAAACACCTGTCAAACCTGATATATGGCTTGTTTTGCCTGCACCCACTATGCGTCGTTCAGTCTTTGCAACTGAAATAAAATTCTGATTGATTATTGATTGATTGATTTTGGCAATTCCTGGTGGCACCAGCAGTCTCCTCTGTTGAGTCCCTCCTTTCGCTATTGCTACATTTCATTTTTAACTATCGCCTTCCACTCTTAAATGCGAAGCTTAAGTGTGCTGCAAACTATTCTACAAAACAATTCTCACCGAAGGGTGAAGCCTCTTTTCTCGAACAAAGCACAGGGTTTGACATTTATATGTAACGCAATAAAGGCTGCTTTTCGGTTTGACACCCTGATACAGTTTCAAAGTAGCCTCGTAAAATCTGGTACAATACATTTGAAAATACAATGGGCTACTTTTAAGGCGAAAGCCTCAGATGCCTAATGAAGCGCGAAATGACCGTCGGCGCAAACATAGCACGGTCCAAACGTATCACGTTACCACAGGTGACATCATATTTGGTGTCACAGTCGGCAGGCAAATATGTGAGGTCATCATGACGCCACTGTGACGTCCTGACATGACATCGTGGATTGGTCAAGGGTTCTCCGATTTCGTAGGGAGTGCAACAACCCGTCAGGTGCAGTGAGAGACTCATCTTCGAGGGACCGTGTAGCTTTGCCTGCCAACAACTTATGTTTTCGAAAAAAAAAAACACAATAATAAGATAGAATGAACTCGGAGCGTCAACTTGGTGTCGTCGCGTACCACTTGAGCACACATGGTTGCCTAGTGCTGGGCAGGTTTCTGTAAAGCACTTTCGGTCGAGCAGCCAGCCTAAATGAGTGCAGATATTCATAGTTCCACATATTCCACTTTTTTTTTCGCTCTTTAATCATGGGAATGTAGGACCTTCGCTCATATATCACGAATGGACCACCCTTTGGAAAGAATGAACGCCCGGTGTACATCATTATCGTCTCCAGGGACTTAGCCGGCGTTCCTGTAACGAGATTCCGCAAGAATGGTTAGCACACAAGGCAATAACGAACACATGTCCCGGCCCAAATTGGCGTGGCATCCCTGCAAAACAAGTATTCCACGAAAAAGTAATTTCACCGATTTCAAACAGGCGCCTACCGAGTTGTTTCAGCAAGCTGTAAAGCGAGAACACTTCAGGGGCTCTCCCGAGCCCTTGATGCTGTTCTTGCGTGCACACGTTGTGAACCGATGTTGCATTACAAGCGCGAGTAGGCTAGCGTCACGCTCGATCTTAACTACGAAGATGGAGCTATCATTACTTACGAGTACCGAAATAAATATATTAAAAATTCTGTATGCTTACTTACTACCGTTGGTAGCGAAAAGACTGTCAGGAGAGAAAAACATTGCATGAGCTTTACTATACAATAGCTCTCGCCTCTACCACACAATATCACACATGCAAGCATCAACCTATCGTGCCAGCTTTCATGAACACATCGTTACAGGATAAATATGCGCGCTAGCAGGTATTTCCTTTTTGGTGTAGAACCTCGAGCATGGAAAGACGGCAGAGAGAGTGTTCGCATTGTGTCAACCATTATGGTCCTCGTCCTTGCTTCGTTCTAGCTTCTACACTAAAACACTAAGGCAGCACCAACGCACTTATGAAAGAAAACGAATTTCCTGAGATCAGCTACTTATCCGAGTACCCCGTGCAAATAGGCTGTACCGACTGCCACTTTGCGCATTATTGTTGACTATATTGCAACTACCTGGCTATTTTGATAGTGGCAACAAAACAGTTTTTGTTAGTGGTAAGGGCATCGCACGCGTAATGCGAAGCCACACGGTTTGTAGCCTACTTGCATTCACTTACTTATTCCATTGCTTCATTAATTTAATAGGTAAGGTTAAATATTTTTCTTTCAGTATTGTTATAACCACCATTCTTCATTGGTTTCGTATAATTTAATGTTTCAAATTGAGCCCCTCATTTCTCCTTGTTCTGAGCTGGGTGATTCCACAAGACATCGACAAGGGTCCGAAATGGACATTTAGATTGAATGAGCATTTTATAGTTTGTGCACATACCCTCCGGTAGCCGTTTTTTTAATACAGAAGTTTGTTTTAATACAAAACTTTAAAAGAGAACTTCGTTTTGTTTTAATATAAACTGCATAATTTAGGAGGGAAAAAATATGGAACATGTTTATTAGGGAAGGACCAAATTCATCATCCGTCGTTCTCGAATGTTCACGATGATATCAGAACACAAATATTACCGTTACAAAGAAAACATTTTTCGTGTAAAGTGTATGCGTAGTGAGAAGTAAAGTAGCATTCTTTAGGCTTGTGGACAGAAGGAAAGTGTGCTTGAAAAATATATAAATATGCGGCAATTTATAAACGTTGCTGTATTTGCGATTTTTTTCCTAGGCCATTGTAGTTAACGTTTCGAAACTTGGTTACCCGTGAGAGCATAATGTGCTCAATAGTTTCTTTTATTTTTTTCTGTGCCGCAAATAGATATTTTTATAAATCGCCTAAAACTTACTATTTTGGCGGAAGTTAACCCTATTTAAAAATGAATATTTATGAAAACTCATCTTTGATTTTTCGTAAAATCCCGTAAACAGGCCCTTGTAGAACGTGGAAAAAGAATGCACAGAAACATCTTGCGTTATTTTGTTTGCAGTGACATTGTTGGTACAAGTCGGAGCTTTTCGGGGATGCACTGGCGCGATAACGTGATAAATCGGGATAAAAATGTGGATATATGCTTCTGACTAGTCTGAATGTGAGCATAATTGCAGAAAAAAGGCAGGTTTGGTACATAGGAATTACCGTGTCAAGCGCGACATTCTACAATGTGTAATATTTCGCTTTTAAGTAGAGTCTTGAGACCCCAAATTTAATGGCGCCTAGCTCTCTATCATCGGCGCTCTCGAATGAGGCTGCTGTGATAGTCATCTGGTTTAAACGTTTTGGTTAAGTGGACTAAAACGGGAATGGACCGCGAACGAAACAAGCGAAGCATAACAAATGTTAAAAATCAGTCACGCTGCTGCTGCCGCCTCAAACAGAACAATGTTTAGCGTCTGCTGTAGTCAGTCGTGCGGAACTGATTAATTACTACGCGGCCCATCTCGGGGCAATGTCTTAGATCATGGGGTTTAAAGTGTAGACAACGGTAAGGTTATCTCTAATTTCAGCGAAAAATATCTTAGCAGATCCAGCTAGCCCACCTACCAACTAGCCCAAAGCTTCACTTTATTTTAGCAGGTTATGAACTTCATTTGAACACAGTACACTTCAGCTCTTGCATCTGCACTGCGGATATAGCCGCACTCGTTTTACGTTTCGTCGCATGAATGGGAAATACCTAGAAACAAACGATGGGTCACTTTTGTGGTGCTGATTTCATGCATAGTCTATCATAGGGAAATGCCAACAGCGCTTTGGGCCGCTAGTTGCCTGGCAATGGCTCATACCTGTTTATGACAAATTTCACTAGCGCATACAGACGGAACACCTAGGGATCGAGACACACACAAAGCGCTGAACTCACAAATCATTTATAACTTTGAATGCAAGGCCTCCCTGGGATCGTCCTCGAGGCCCTGAAGCGGAATACAGACCTTGTCGCATCTGTCCTTGACAAGAACTGGCCACAAGCTCCAAGACATTCCGGCAACTTCGAGGTCCCTTTGGATCCTCAACATTGGCAGTGCTTTTCTTCTAGTCACAAGGCTGTGATATTTTGAAAAAAACTAACTCCTATAATTTCGACGCAAGCGTCGCATAAGTTGAGAGATGGAGTCAGAAAGTCAACCGGAAGATTTTTCTCAGATAGAACAAAATCGTCAAAGCTAAATGTGCTGGTGAATAGCAAAGAACCCTCAGCAAGGTCATTGCAGGAGATATAGTTGGGATCTCTTGCGGAGTGGAAATGGATAAGGACGAAGGGTTAGAGACAGGCAGCCCTGAAAACCCAGTTTCTGCTACAGGCGTCACAACAGATAACGTGGTCCCTCTGGTTGCTGCTGCACTCGGAACTCGGTCCAAGGATAAGGGGCAAGCCTCTGGGCCTCGAGATAGGGCCACTAAATAGAAGGCGTCAACTCGCGCCACCGGGTATCCAATCGACGAAGAACCCAAATCGGTCATGAAGGTCTCCTCTCAGGAGTCAGTCCTCGATGAAGGAATGGTGGTAGAGTCGGGTGAAGAAGGCAAATTTTCTTCTGTCTGAATGCCCCCTTCGCGGCTAACAGCCCTGGGTCTGGAGCAATCAGCATTCAGGAAAAAGTATTTATTCAAGCTTCCGACACCCTCTTCAACTTCCCGATTCTAGAAGGCAAGGGGAAGACGTTCTCAGTGTCTCCGAAACCCGGAATTCTTCCCTAATGTTCTATCCCTTTGGTTGCTCCGTCAGATGCAGGCGGTCGTTTATCGTACTTGGTAGGAGTTCCTGAACGAGTCGTCCAGCTGTATCATCTCCCACCGATTGAGCTCCACTTCAATAAACACTCAAGAATTGCGGATATAACCCATCCGACGCCTCACCCGCCGGTCAGCGATCTCGAAGCACCCAGGCCACACCAGCCCCATCTCCCAACGACCCAGGAAAGGCGGGATCTTCTAAAAATCCTCTCCCGGACAAACCTCCACAGGCCCCGGCCAAGGCGCTAACACACCCCTCAAGGCGGCCTCCTCCTCGCACAGACCTTCCTATGCTGGCTCCGATGAAGATATGATGCAGGAATACAGGTTAATTGGCGTCATGGGATTGCCAGCGGTCGAGACGTTAGAATGTTTTGGATTCCAACTCGTCTCGACATTCTGTTCCACTTCAGCCAGGAAACAGTTGCTTCACTCCTCCAAGACTGGAGATATAAGACCCCACTTGAGAAGCAGATTGATGATCACATGGCTGCCGGAATGGACGCTCTCTTGGACTCTCTGAAGCTGGATGCCGTGGAACCCATTGAAGCTGAGATCCGACAGTTTCGTCAGAGTTCTTCCTCATGAAAAAAACTAACATCTCTCCTACGATAAAGCCATCATGTCTTATTTAGATGTATTGTAGAACTTACAACAATTTTGCCATTTGAGTCGGAACTAGTTAAATTCCCAAGCTGATTCGAAATATCCCTCCTCTATAAAGAGGGAAAGAGTTTCCGACAGAAATCCTCAGAATAGCCATCGCAGCCACCTCTGAACCACCCAGAATTGAGGAACGTCCTCACTAGAGATGGGAGTTTGCTCAAGAGTACGGAATTTGATTCTTTGAACAGGATCCTGGGACGCGATTGTTGGCGACCAAGATTTATCAAATTTCCTCTACGTGGAGCGTTTAATCACAAAGGGTGATCATGATACTCCGGGCGGAACTGAGTAACACAAACCTACCCCCACAAGGTGTCCCGGAACAGGCCTTCCAATCATGGAAAGAGTGGGGACAATCGGTAGAAGATTGAGTCTTTGATTGTTATGATTTTGGCTCGACTATAGCCTCGAAAAAAAGTAACATCTCTCCCATCCGACCCCAACAACGGCACAGAGAGAAAATGCACTTGATCAGACTTTTCAAGTTGGGAGTGTTCATCTTCCTCCTAGGGAAGTTCAGGATGTGGGAGTTTGATGATCATGCTGTGCTCGAAGGAGAAATTTGGGATGAACCGAAGCAACTTGATCTCTCCTCCGGAGAGCCTGACCTTCTTGACTTGGTTGACCTCGGACTAGGGGAGTCGTATTATGCGCCGGAACCAACTAGCAATGTCTTGATGATCAAGCTAGACTACAACTTAAACTCTCCTCTCATTCCAGATGAAGTTGAGCACTCCCTTAACCTTCTCAAAAGGGACACTCCACTGCCGCCCCAAACGAGGAATTAACTATTCCAGCAAGATTCGATAAATGCGCTGAGGCGAGAGGGGCTCTCCTGGTCTGGATTCCTGGGTTTCATGACTTGGCATTCGTGGGTAGCCTCCCTCTTGGTAAAACCCGTTGTCGTACCCAAAACCTGTTTGACCTGTTGCTGAAGGCGTCCCTCAATTGGGAGCCATGCTATGAGGCTCTTGGATGTTTCTTGTCGAGATGGGCAAAATTTGAGAGTCCCAGTTATCGCCGCTTGACCAAGTTCACAAGCTTTGCTGATAGAGGGTTGGAATAAGAAACTCAATCCTACAAGGAGCTGGAGTTGTTTTGGATATGCCATAGGGTGAGTCTGGTGCTTCACAGTTCGCATTCAATTGAACGTGTAAACTTAACATCTCAAAGTGGCACTAATCTCGAGTGGTCTGTAGAAGAACAGAAGAAAGGGTTCTTTGTGGCAAAAGGTGTCTTGCCACATTTGGGCCTCAAAATCTATACCGTAGAACTTGTGGTTCTTCCAAAGCAAGGACGACTTCTAGACAGAAGCATGGTCCTAATGCTCTAAGATCTCTTTGCCGCCTGTTCCTGTTCAAAGTTGGCACTTGTTGGGCGGCCCCAGTACAAACTGAAACTTCAGTTGAAATCGCTTCATCACTTCTGCAAAGAGGCTAGCTGCTCATGCAAAAACATGGGAACGCCTTCTTCGAAGTCGTTAAGCTGACTGAGCCCTGCGTAAACCACCGGATCATCATACTAAGTCAGACATACCGTCCACGAGTAAATACTTAAGACGATTTCGAATCCCTTGTTTATGGCGCGATCAAAGCACTACAAAAAAAAGACGGGATTAAAAGCCTCCCTTTCTTGAAAGTCATCCTTGACGAGGAGAGTGTACAGACCATTCTTCTTTTCGATGGGTCTTGCCGCCACTGGGGCCATCCGTTCATAGATTATACAGCTGGTCTTCGCAAGCTGTACGAGCGAGTTCACGAAGTCAAAGATATCGACGTCGGATATGCAAAACTGTTGGCTAGTGGTTTAGCCCACAGCGTGTTGAGTGTCGCATTCGGCAAACAGAAAAGATGGTTTGTAGATCTCTCAAAACTGATGAGGAATCTCCCATTTCATGAACACATAGCAAACAACACTTGGCCGACTAAGTCCGAATTCGAGGACTATGGAGACATGGCATGAACTCCACCTGATGAGGTGATATGTGAAGTCCCAGACTTTTTAGACCCTAGTCTGATGTATGGAGATAAAAGCCACTCCATCACCCGGTCCGAGCTATTGCAACACCTACGATGCTTCCCTGGGACTCCCATTCCCTCTAAGAGGGTGTTAGAAACCGCACTAATTAACCACCGACGAAGGTTAGCGAAATCCCAAAAGAGATTGATGAAAAAGGATTGGAAGGGGATCACCTAATCATCGGGTGGAAACCGAAAGAATTATAGATGAAACTCGAGGGAATTTTTTGCCTTATTGTCTTGGAAGCTTCGTGAATACTTTGTTATTACTGACTAACTAGGCGTTTTTACCAACCCCTCTTTCCTGGCCTCACCATGGCTGACGATTACGTTACTGTTGTAGGAAACTGCTCACCTCATCATATGGACAAGGACTGGCTGATTATTCTCGGGTCTGTTACTCAAATCACTTAAGACTACAGCGCGTGGAACAATCAGAGCAAGGCAGCCACAGACCCAGTCTTTGAAGTCATGGGAAAGTTCTTTGACTATCCAAACTTGTTATGCAGAATCCATGAGTTTTTTTGTAATTCTTGGGTCTACTTTCTGGACAGAGGAGACGCCATGTACTTTATTGATCGTGGAGTCCCTTTCCCTTGTTCAGACAAGAACCAGTTCTTTTGGGACGGGCAAGCCGGCGGGTTAGAACGTTTAAGACAGAAGGCGTGAACTCTCGTCAACCTTATCTTACGCGAGTCACGGATCCGCAACACTAAAGTCACCGTCCTAGCACAAGGCGACAGCCAAGTCGTGAGCACAAGTTCCAGATTACCCACACGACTTTTCGGCAATCAGTTGGAAAAAGCGCTGAGACAAGTGTTTGTTAACAACGAGGCTATCATGAGTGTGGTTCGTGCTCGGACTAAAAAGTTAGGTCTAATTCTCAGCCGTGAAGAAACCATGATGTCAGAATATCTCAACTATGCAAAGGTCCCCTTCGTGAGAAGTCACGTGCTTCCTTTTGAGACCAAGAGATGGTCACTCACGACCTGAGTAACCAATGACCAATCGCCAAGTTTTTTTAACATTAAGAGCTCTGTATCAGCCAGTGATCTAACCGTTTTCCAAGCGAGCCATTCAATCGTGGATCACATGATAAATTATGTGTTCTTTGGCCTCTTTGCCTGCTCAATCACGCAATACACAAGCCTTTGTTTCAAGGTTCCTTCTTGAATCGAGAACCACCGCCGGGCCGAACCAACTTGGAGCCTTTCTACTTGAAGGCCTTGTATTTGAACCCGTCCTTGGGCAGAATTTCAGGGACTCCTCTTACACGGTTTTTAATTAGACAGTTTCCTGATTCATTGACTGAGTCGTTGTCTTTTTGGAAATTTGTAGGAACTCACTGCGAAAAGAACTTGTCCGTGCAGTAGCTACACAGGCTGGTAATAGCAAATTGAAACGCTTCAGAGAGAAGGATTTTTTAAGACTGTTTGAATGCCCAACTTCCCTCAACCTCCCAAGAGGTCTCAGCGCACTGACATTGATGAAGGAACAAGTGAGGCTCAACTTACAAAAGTGAGTTCAACTTGAAAATCCCGTGTTCTGAGAAGCTGCAGAAAACATTTCCATGGAGTCCAGTTCTCTAAACATTTTTTGGTAGCAGTTAGTCCAAATTTCACAAGGTTTCTTTCAGAGTAAGTCTACATCATATATCCGTAGAGTTGAGTCAATGGTGTCTCTGTTCGAAAACTCACGAACAATCAGAAGCCAGTTTCGAAACAAATTTGCCGGTCGAGTCCAATTTCTTCATAGGTAAGTAAGAGATCGCCGCTGCAGTTTTGCTACATCCTCCTAGAAAAGGTTCCATCTAGATTTGTTCATCTCAGAAGGCCGACAAGTTACGACTTCTGTTGGGACCACAGTCCCTCACCCTTTTGAGTAATCGCAACTGGTTCATCAGGAAGTGAATCATTGCGACTTATGTCATGGTGGTTCCTCACGCACACAAGACAAAGTAACAGTATCCAGCGCAGGCCTCCTAAATGTGAACTTGTACTCTTCGGGCCCATTATCTCCCTACTTGGAATCTTACACCACAGAGACGAGCATCTTGTTCCGCTCTTGGGAGAAATAAAACTGCCACTTTTGACTCGGGCAACAAGGTTAAGGAATGTGATATAGGTCGGTTCGTATCTCCTGATTCCGACCTCGCACGCTCAATCTACATAAACTTTGAAGCTCTTACAAGAAAAGAATGGACACCGGAGACCCGATCAAGCGACCCAATAGGGACTGCAGTTCATTGATACCGTTCTCCCCATTAAAGTCGTGGAGGTTTTTCAAGCATCAATCCCAATGATCTCCGTTATCTGTCTGTCACCGCCGACACGATGAAATATTGCAAAACTCGAAGCTGGGATTTCATGTACCAGCCGACTCTACTCTTTAGTAAATTAGCAGTTTTAAGGACCTGTCTCACAAGTCCTGTGGAAGCTAATACGATATATCATCTTCACCCTAGTTGACCGCAGCGGTGGCTACATGGTGGAACGTCCGCTTCTATTGCGGTAGGTACCGGGTTCGATTCTCAGTGCCGACCGGAAACCCACCGTTTTTTTCTGAAGGGCTAGAGTACCTGACCTGGCACTCTGTTACTCACGGGTGCTCATCTACAAGGTGGTCCCACGCACCTTAACCCCCACAGCCTTGGTGAAATAGTCGAGCATCCACCGCTGCTGTGGGAGCAGAGAATCGCTGCCGCCCAGTACCTACCGGTAAAATAGGCACAAGCGCACTTCCGGCCTAGTGCTTGGCAGAACGAAGTACACAGTCCACCCCGGGGGAACTGGCTGAATGGGACCGGCACACCTAAAAATAAGGTCATTCTCCTTTTTTTCGTAGGTGCCCTAATATCAGTCGTAGAGGGCACCAGCAGAACCTGTCAGCGGTCGCGTGCAGTCATCTAGCAATGCACTGCCGCGATTGTGGCTACTCCCGCATTTTGAGGGAGTCACTGTCATAGCCAGGCATGGCGAGCAAATCGTTCGAGAAGATTTAGAGGCCGCCGTAATTGAGATTCTTGGTGCAAGATGTGTAAGCAGGCCCCTCCTTTCCCTCTTGAAGAAGGAAGTACACTACCTACAGCGCATATGTCTTTTCCATAGCTCTCTTAACAGCGAAGCTGTTTAGCAAATCGTTCCTTATTCGATGAACAAAAAAAACTACCATCATCTTAAACGGGTATGTGCCACAGCAATTAGCTAAATCCCTACTCACTACCGGTCCACTAAAAATGAAGGCCACAGATAGCTCAACAAAAGTGCCACAGAAGATGGGTAAATCCCACTACTCACCACTGGTCCAAAAATGAAGTGTACAGCTCGCGCCTAACCATACGCTGCCATGGGTCGTGCGAAGCTAAATCGCACTCCCGAGAAAGAAGCCGCGATAGGGGAAGCAAGGCTTGCCGCTACGCGAGAACGAAAGCTTGCACTAAGCTGCGCGAAGCTCGATACACCGCGAAACACAGTTATCGGTCTCATGCGCCGTAACAGATAAGTTCAACCCCGCCACAGCCAAGTTAAACCAAAAGGTAAACAACGTTATAGCCGAGAAGAAACTCGGGCCAGTAATTTCAGATAGGGAAGGGTATTTTGTAATTATGCCGGACAGTTTGTTCTCAGAAAAAGCATTAACAGCCATAGAGAAGAATTTTAGGACGGTAAAACTTAAGCCATCGGTAGTTAGGCAACGTGCTGTCGACCTTTTGTTAAGACATAATCTTGAGAGAATAGCTTGTAATGTCAAGAAGGCTAAATCACTTACTTTAGAATTGTTTTTTTTTTCAGCCAAAACACATAAGAACGAGATCCCATTTCGAGCAATGTTTCAGAGCAAGGCACCTGACAAGTCGCTGTATCTAGTTATTTGCAGAACTGCTTAACCTCTTTGAGTCTTTCAGACCCTTTTTGTATGCGTAATTCTCACGCGCAAGTTCAGTTCCTCTCAGAGGAGAACCCCGGCTGTTGTAAAGCTTTTAGTATGGATATTTAAGACCTGTATTATTCTTTGCCGCATGAGGACTTGTTAAATTTGTTAATGAATGTAAACGAACAAGCGCACCAGACGGTTTTCACCATAATCTGGTATTTCTACCGGGGCATTTCTAGAAATCCTTTCCATGTATTTAAAGTCGACGCTTGTAGGTTGGAAGGAAGGCGTTTATGTGGAGAAATCAGGGATATGTATTGGTTCTAAGGTTGCTCCGGTTATAAGTGATTTATACCTTGTGAGCGCGGAAAGTGAATGACTCTTCCTCCTCTTTACATATCATCATGACTTGTGCATCTTCGTCATCTGTATATATCATCATCAATGTGATTTCGGCTCGAGCACGGCTGAATAAAGCGGTTCCTCATAAGTGGTGGACGGTGCTTTTCGATCCTCAAGTCCTCTCGCCCGTTCTCGCTGGAGCTTCGCTCGGGTCGTCGCGTCATACCCGCGTCGCGGGTCGTCGCGTAGCGTCATACTTATGAGGAACCGCTTTATTCAGCCGTCCTCGAGCCGAAATCACATTGATGATGATATACAGATGACGAAGATGCACAAGTCATGATGATATGTAAAGAGGAGGAAGAGTCATTCACTTTCCGCGCTCACAACCTTAGCAAGATTGACAATCTTTTGGAAGGCGCCTTAGGTAATTCGGTTATTAAGGTTTTTCGTTATGTGGACGATTACTTGATCTTTTGTAGTGATGAGGACTTTGAAAAGGTGGTAACTTCCGTGAGCGAAAAATTTGAATTAAATGGAGGTGAGCTGAGCTTTACTAAAGAGGTGCCTCAGAATAATGGAATACAATTCTAGACATTTCCTTAACGTTCCAGAAGAACCACGTGTGCTGGCAGTATTCTCCTAGATCTTCGAAACCGCTGTTAAATTTTTCGTCGAAGCACTCGAAGGTTGTAAAAAACGGCATCGCCATGTCTTGCCTTAAATCAGCCCTCACCAAGTCGTGTGAGCACAAAATGAGTGATAGCTTTAACGCACAGGTTACGCGTCTTTTACATGTAGGGTATCCTTGTGATGCAGTGGCCATCGTCGCTGAACGTTTAAAGAAGTCTATTGCGTTAAGTCCGAGCATGGTTGCAGAAAGCGATATGAAGAAACGTGTCGTAGGTATACCGTACATTCATTGCGTATCTCACAGGCTAAAGAATGTAGGAAGTAGATACGGCGTTAATGTTGTTTTCACGGCTGCCAATAAGCTAGGTAAGATTTGTGCCGCTGTGCAGAGGAAGAATGAGCGAGTAAAAGACAAGAAACGGACCGATATTTGTTTCGTAAAACACACCAACAAATTCACTGATTACCGTACGAGTGTGGTGTAAGGTCCCTTTCAGCTGCGGCCGCTTCTACGTAGGACAAACGGGCCGATGCATTAACCACAGATTGTTGGAATATAAGCGATCGCTAACAGGAGGCTCACCTTCTAATCTATCTTTACATTGTCGAGATTGTAAGTGCACGCCAAAATTCGATGAATGCGCAGTGTTGTACCGTCATAGAAATGAAGAAACGCGCCTGATGATTGAAGCATGGCATATCAAGAATAGTGGTAGCGCATGCGTGAGCCACCCGTCGATTAACTTGCATAAAGATGAAATCAAATGCCTTAACAGTTATCTTCCACGTAGACCGCCACGCATGGCGGATTGATAGGTTCGCCTGTTGCATGGGCATGCGCAGATAAGTTTTCGTGCCTTCTTTCTTTTCAGCCGTTGTGCGTCTCTTCAGTTGTTAGTCAGCGTTTGTGGTGTCCTGACTTCTTCCTTGCGTCCGTGTTTGCACGCCCTGTCTTTTTAGAATGTTGCAGCCAAGTTCAAGCAAAAGTTCAATAACGTTACAGCGAAGTGCAAGCCAAGTTCAACCTCGCTACAGCCAAGTTCTCTAGATGCAGCAATAAATAAGCATGAGACCGATCAGCTTCGCTGTGTATCGAGCTTTGCGCGGCTCAGTGCAAGCATTTTTACCCCGTTTTTATTTTTGTCTCGTGTAACTGTCATGGCTTGTTTGGTTTGATCGTGGATGTCAGTCATTTTTAGGTTTAATTTATATTTTGTACTTTCGTTTTGTATATCGGGATCGTGCTTGATGTTCTAAGATTTTTAACTGCGCTGTCACCTTTGCGCTGTTACCTTTTCGCCAACCTGTTGTCACGAGGCTTTTTCATCGCTGCATTTCATCTCGTAATCTTTTCCGTTGCTTTTATGCGCGCCATAATAAGGCCTTGCGTTCAAAGCAATAAATAAGTTGTGAAAACATTACACCATCTCCCACTCAAGGGAACCATGAGGGATGCGAAGCAGCATTCGGGGCGCACACCAAGTTTTCGTTACGTTCACTCGGCGTTTTCGTTAGTGTGTGAGATTTGTATTTAGTGTTTGTGTTATCATTACGTTGTGTTTGTGGGTTGCTTTTCGATAGCGCCGAGTGAACGAGTGGCGCCGACGTTGACGTTACAACTCATCTGAACGGGAGCGAAGCGCGAATGACGGAGGCCGACCGAGCGCACGCGCTTATATACACATGAAATGTGGGAGGGAGAGTGGGTTACAGGCTGTATTTGGCTGCGACGCGGCTGCATCACGTGGGAGGAGAGGCTGCGCCATGGCTGCAGCGCGGGGTAGGAGAGGAGAGAAGGCGACCGAACACCTGCGCAAAGGAGGAGAGTGGGAGAGAGAGTAGGCGCATGCGCATAGGAGCGCGGACGCCACCACCACCGCCGGACACAGCCCCGAGCAAAAGCTGCTTCGCATCTAAAAAAGATCCGTCTTTTTGCGCTGGCAAAATTTGTCATAAACATGAACCAACTCGCCAAAGCAGCAGTTTTAGCTAAATGCGTACCTGTTGCTAAACAAAAAGAAGATAGCTTATCAAAGAAATTTCCGCAGGGTTGAGAACATCGGCCTCTATGTCCCGCAAGAGCTCTTGCCGAAAGCTGCCCGCAGTGCACATGACGACGACCAGGTCTGCCAAAATTGCTTCAGATGACTCAAAAAATACTTTTTGTGACGCCGCCTCAGCTGAACCGGCCGAGGAAGTTGTACAAGAGCTAGATGAAGTCGAAAGCCAAGCGCAACACGTAAAGCACACCTGAAGCATCGGCACGCATGAGGCCTGACAAGTCGTATTCGCAGAGCAGCAAAACCAAGTTCATAGCAGCTGTAGGGCGAGTGTGAAAAGTGTCTAAACGCCATTAGGAACCCTCAGATTGCAAATGAAGCGTGTGCACCAATGGTTCAGCAACGTGAAAGCAGACTACGAAGCGTGCTCCTCCTATGAAGAGCGAATGCGCTTGTTCACCTTCCTGCGGAGCCGAATCGAGTTCCGAGAACCTTGTCAGCCTACATGTTATACAGATCGCGACACCTGCGCGAGAAGTACGGGATATGGCACCAAAGGCCACGGCTGAACCCAAGAGACATCGGAAAGGTGTGTTTTATACTAAAGATGAGCATGGATGTTCTCGGCAGTCCCAACAAAAAGGATGTATCTGTTTCGATTGACGGAAAGAAGGAGAATGCTGCCAAAATGTTTATGACCCGTTCGGTGCGACAGGCCTGCCGTCTCTTCAAGGAGGCTAACCCTGATACAACTATACGACTCTCGCCGTTTTATTCCCTGCGGCCGAAATGGGTTCTCTTTGCCTCACAACAGAAGTTTGTCTTTGTATCTATTGTGCCAGTGCAAGAGAATGTGCTTCTGCGCTACATCTCGTAGATGGCCAACACCGGTGACTACACCAAGGAACTATGTCTTTGCAGCTCGTCTACAACTGATTGTTTCCTAGGCGATTGTTATTATTGTGCAAAGTGTAGTGAACAATACAGACGACGACGAAGCAGCCAAGAAAGCAAGCCACAGCGTTAGTGGTAGCCACGCGACCCGAGCTTGCGCTTGCTTGGATTTTGGCCCCTCGACGTTCCTCGTCGTTCCTTCACGTTTGTACGTGAATAAACCACGTGACAAAGAAAATGCTGACATCTTCAAGTTTGACCATCTCTGGAGAGATGGAGGTAGCCTATGCAGTGTGGGAAAATGGATATCTGGTCAAAAATACAGCACGGGCAAGCGCTCTTTTGCAAGAGCTCAGCGTATGGTTTGTAAAGTGGATTGCCCATGATTACAATGGCCATGCTTGAATGTGCTTGAAGGCACATTCAAGCATGGACAACACGTGATGGCAAAGAGAATCAACAAAAAGCATCCTGCGTTTCTCCTCTGATTTCGCGAAAATTGGACAGCCATTGTACCAAACGAGGTACAGTCGTATTGTCGGCACACACACACACACACAAAAAAAAACGAAGTATATATTACTTGTGTCGTCACAAGCAAGCATTCTACTCAAAGTTTGGGGCTCGACTGCTGACGAGGTCGCCGGATCGAATCCCGGCCGCGGCGGCTGCATTTTCGATGGAGGCGAAAATGTCTGCGGCCCGTGTACTTAGATTTAGGTGCACGTTAAAGAGCCCCATGTGGTCGAAATTTCCGGAGCCCTCCACTACGGCATCTCTCATAATCATCGTGGCTTTGGGACGTTAAACGCCAGATAATATTATTATTATAAAGCTTTGCCGTCATCAGTGACAATACACGCCATGATGCACCACGTGCTTGCTTTCTTCTAGAAATAATCCATGACTGCATGAACGAAAACAACAGCCTGACATGCATGTTACCTATGCTTCTGATGGCGCCAGCAGTCACTTTAAGAATAAGTACCAGCTGTAGAAGTTGTCTCAAAAGGACACATATCAACAAAGTGGTTTTGTTGATATGTGGTCCACGGGACGTAGCAAGAACTCTTGTGATGGTACAGTCTCCACGGAAAAAACATTAGCACAAGTGAACGGTGGCCGGAGCCGGAAAATTGCGACACGCGGCGCTGATGTTCACGAGCACGCCGAAAGCGAGATTGCCAAGCACATTCCACTTTCCAAAGCAGGGGTGGCCGGCGGACCGTCGGAAAGCAGCCCATCTCGCTCTTGGCCCATCTGAAAGCCCTTATCTTAAAGAAACGCTTGTTCGTTTGCTTATCGCCAGATGTGGCTATACACACGATATCCTTTTTGTTTTGTTTTTCGCTGAAGTTGCGAGCAACCGTATCTTTATCGCAGTTGCCCAGAAAGGCTGCTTGTTGGAAAGCTTTCCGCCGGCCACCCCTGTTTTGGAAAATGGAATGTGCTTGGTACTCTCGATACCGGCGTGCACGGGAAAAACACCGCCGCATGTCGCAATCTTGCCGCTCCGGCAACCGTCACTTGTGCCAGTCTTTTCCGTTGATGCTGTACTGATGGCCTTGTAAAGTGCCAAGCCACGCTCTACAACATAAGAGCGCGAGCTGTGCAGTGATTAAGTCAGCGTCTTAAATGGTGGCGAAATTGGACGTAAAGCTGAAGAATGGAAACTGCTGCATGCAAATGCAGGCGATCTACAACCGTTGGTTTTAAGAACCAGTGGAAATCGTTGCCGCGTGTTTCCAGGCATACGTTCTCGGCACGCTTGGTTAAGCAAGTCTCGACGACACAAATTATGGTCGTCAGTAGCGTAGCCGGAATGTTTGGTCGGAGGGGGGGGGGTTCAACTATATATGTAGGTTTCGTGCGGCTCTTGTAACTTAGCAACGTTGCTTGTTGGCGAGTTGGAACGAGTCAGTCATAGCGTAGTTTAGCGCAAAAAACAGGCAACAGACGAGTGAGAGGACGGACACAGCGCATGCGCTGTGTCCTTGTCCTTCACTCGTCTGTTGCCTGTTTTTTGCGCTAAACTACGCTATGACGGGCTCTTGTATTTGTGCGTTATACAGCGTGCTTTTAGGAGCTTGCTCCTTATGCTCGGGGCTTGTCCATCGCCGTAGCCGCTAGTTCTCATTGCTCCCGCTAGATGCGCAGCTGTGACTCTGATTTCAAGAGTGCTCACTAGATGAGCCTATATAAAGCGCTGGCTTTTGGCGCGCTTCCTTTCTTTTCGCCGGGAGCTCTCTGAGTGCACTTCGCTACCGCTACTAGTCATGAACACCCAGGAAGCTAAGGCAGCGGCGGTGAGAGCTCGCAGGCAGCAGCAGTGCGGGCTCGCCGTCAAGACCCTGCGGTGATGGCTCGCGAGGCCTAAGAGAGACGTCAGCGTCGTGCGGACCCAGAGATACAAGCCCGCGAAGCCGAAGCAGCGCGGAAGCGGCGGCAAGAGAATCTCGAAGAGGTGCGAGTGCGGATGCAGCGGCCAAGCGCCGAAAGCGGTCGCTACCTGAAGTTGGTGGCGCCGACGCGCGTATGAAGCGCGCTTTCCTCGACCACACGTTCGGCCCCAGCCGCAAGGTCTGCGACCGCTTGTGCATCAAATTGTAAATTGTGTATATACTGCATCAAATGTAAAATATATAGACAGTGTGTATATAATGCGATATATCTATAACAACGTGTCACGTCTTGAGATGACAGTAGAGGAATTGCACGGAACATTCACCCGATTATCTCCGAGCAAGGTCTTCTAACATCATTCACTTCGTGGATATGGTGGGAATTTGTTTAGGCAATGCAGATTTTTAAATAAAATTCTATCACAATCGTGCTCCTGTCCTTTTCGCACATTGACACTATGTCGAGGCGGAAACACTTTTCCGCACCTAAACAATCACGATGGGGTAATTAACAAAACCCATTAATTAATTTTTATTTATTGACTTGAGGGTGGCAAATTTATGGCATACCCATTTTTTAGAAATCATGAAGGTTGCGCGTAATTAGAGTTATTCTAAACGAATTTTAAGGGCGAAATCAAAACTGACGGCGTCCGGCGCGCAGGAAATGCGGCCCGGTCTCGGTTACGTCAGACCGGAACTACTCGTGACAGGAAAGTGACGAAATTTGAATCAAGGCGCGCCGCAGCAGTCTCTGGTCGACCAAAGAAAGTCGCCAAGCATTCTGAAATACAGAAGTAAACAGCTTATTGCGTGCGTGCGATGCACCGTGGTGCTTATCTATTTTATTCCTAAACTATGCAGAAGCGCGAAAAACTTTCGCCTCTTTGCAAGAAGAAGTGCCGCAGTGGCTGCCCCTGAATTTTATGCTTCCCAGACAGAGTTTCTTACAATTACCTAGAGGGAAAACTGGCGCTGCGAGCTTTTGTACGCATGGGAATGCTGGGATATGTGAGCTTCGGACTTGGCTCGGATTGGTATCGTTCACGAAAAGCCCGGACACTTGAAGACGCATCTGGCTTCAAACGCGTTATTGAGTCAAAATGGTTGATTTCGTACTAAAGGAGCACGTAGTAAGCTATTTCTTTCTGGTCACGGTGCAGAAACGCGTTTTATTAACGCCAGAAACTTCTGCGTCGGTATACAATTTGTGAAGCGTAAAAAGTAACGAACCGCCGCTATACTTCGAAGGCAGACGACAAGGCCAGCGTTCACTCTGCAACTGCTTGTCGTCTGTTTCTCTCGTTGTTTCGTTATGCCGTACATTTCAGTGACTTTTATTCTAGAATATAATACGCGTGAATACGATCCGTTTATAAAAGTTTTGTTTTAGAGAAGCTTTATTTGCGAAAATCGTATCCGCTTTTTAGCCGAAACCACCGCGCAGCACCAGCCAACGCAAGCCTTGCAGGCACATACACCGTCATTCCCATCGTGGTAGCGGCGCCCCTTAAGAATTCGCATAGAAGGTGGCGCCAGATTTCCCTCTAGGTACTATTGTGAGAAACTCTTATGCTCCCAGAGAAAGAAAGGTTTGATTTTGCGGTTTTCTTGCGCACAGCTCGAAAGAAACAGCGCCAAACACTACGCGCAAGCGTAATGCGACACGCTAGACAAGTGAGGCGACCTGCCGCTTTTCACGAAAAAGTGCGGCCGTGACGCGCCTTCATCCAAATTCGCCACTTCCTTGTCACGGGTAGTTCCGGTCTGACGTAACAGAGGGGTCACGCTTCGTACGCGCCGGGCGCCGACAGTTTTCATATTGCCGTTCAAATTTGACGATGAATACCTCGATCTGCGTGCAAGTCTTCCTATTTCTAAAAAAAAATAGGTACGCCATAAATTACCATGCACTACAACTTTCTGATTTTTGAAGTTAATTAACGAGTTTTTTGTTAATTAGTCTCCACAGTGTCATTTCACCGGCGGCAAAGTATTTGCGCCTGGACGCGGAGTTCGTGTGCGAAAATGACAGGAGCCCCACTGTCATGCAATGTTTATAAAAAAACTGTATTCTCTAAGGAAAAAACACCCTGTATATACACATGCAAAATTAAAAATTTCCGAAGGGGAGAGCGGAAGCTGAACGACCCCCCCTCCCCCCCCCCGGCTACGCTCGTGATGGTCGCGTTTTGTTAGTGTCACGCACTGCTTTAGGTCGCCTGCAAAACATGCAGCATTTTTGAGCGCGTTTCGGTTTTGTTTACGCATTTCTCGGCTAGGAAGAGGGGTACTCCAAGCGCTTATGCTCTATCTTCCGAGGCCCTACCCTGATGTTGGAGCATTTTAACGCATCACTTGATCTGCAAGTATACACGAATGGACTGCGACTGTTTCACTCTGTGTTGCGTTTCCTATTAAAGCTAAGCGATGCGCTTCAGAATTGCGCCTTTATAGATCAGTAGTCGTCACAGTGACAAAAACTACCTTTTTTTCTCTTGCTATGTTCACGTTCACACGAGTAACAAGCTTATACCCACTTTTTCATCCCAATTTCTCATGTTACCACCTCAGTGCATCCTCGAAAAGCTCTGACGTATAACCACAGTAATGTCGATGCAAATAATATAATGTAGTATGCTTCTTTGTACTCTGTTTCCATGGTCTGCAATGGTCAGTTTACGAATTTTTAAGAAAAATCAAAGAAGGGTTTTTTTATCTTCATTTTTCGATAGAATTACCTTTCGCCAAATTTGAAGTTTGAGGCCATTATAAGATATCTATTTTTGGTATAGAGGCAATATTTAAACAAACTATTCAACAAATTATGCTCTCACAGATCGTCAAGTTTCGAAACTCTAGCGCTTAGGAGATAAAAAAATCGCAAATATAGAAAATTTTATGAAATGTCGCATATTCAGACATTTTTTCAAAAATAGTTGCTTTCTATCCAAAAGCTTAAGACAATGCTACCTTATTCTTCATTACGCTTAAATTTTATTGAAAATATCTTGTCTTTGTAACGGTAACACTTACGTTTTTAAATCGTCGTGAACATTCCAGAAGAACAAGTGATTAAATTGGTCCCTTCATATATCATAGGTTCGTTGTTTTTTCCTCCTAAATTATGCAGTTAATAAATAGAATAAAGTTCACTTTTGGGCTACCGGGTGGTATTTGCATGAGATACAATACGCTGAGTATAATATAAATTTTCTGACCCGTGTGGATCTCTCGTGAATCACGCAATGTTATCTGCGTGTAGAGGTGTTTAAACGAAACGGTGAGTGATACGTCTATGCTTTTGGGGTCGATTCTTTTTTTATTATTTATTAGCTTGAACCTACGATGGAGTGTAGCGCTTGTGGCGCAGTGTAGTATTGAGCGATTATCTCGACATAGTGTTCGATTTTTGAAATTACGTAAATTCAGTTCATCCCTAAGGAACCATACAACGTAAGGGCGCCGTTCTGTATACGAGACTTAAAGCTCGGATACTGAATCACACTGTCAAGTAGGCATGATTGCTGTCGCCTGTAGGTGACCCTACTGCAGTCCTAGAATTACTCGGTGATAAAATTATACAGCTCAGATGGAACTCAGAAAATTGCTGTAGCAATGTGCAAATTAACGTCGCGCAGCGAAAAGTAGAGGAGCACTCACTGTCGTCTGAGAGCAGCGTGAAGAGGACGGCGAAGAGCGTACAGCTGATTAGCAGGAGCAAGGCGCTCATCGCAACCACAACGAAGCGCTCGCGGCTGTTGGTGACCGAGCTGCAGGAGAATTGCAGTGGGTGGTTATCGAGTTACAATGTGCACGCCATTTACACAGCAATAAATCACTATGTCAAGGTAATTAGGATGAGAAGAATGCACAGGAGGACTCCAACGAAAATAAAAAAAAAATCACGTATTCTTAAAAAAACAAAAAAGTGGGAAGGAGTGCCGCATGACTGATATGGTTATTGATGACTACACGGATACTTAGGATCTGTCATAATTATACTAACAAGTTATTTGCGTCCTACTGAGCGGTAAATGACAGATTTGAATGGTTTCACATTTAGACCCGAGTCAGACGTCCGTGCATATTGCGGAGAGTTCTTTATGCACTCGCGCCTCCTTTTAAATAATAATTTAACATTTCTTTCTCAAGACCGAAGTACTAGTAACATCCCGGATAACTATATGAATGTCAAGTAAACCAGCGCTTCGGCACAAAGTTTGGGTGGAGGTCAGTATAACCGCACATCGCCCCTGGTTCTGCATGTGCATGTTCGACGCTGGTTTACGTATCGTTGTTATCATCAACAGGTGAGGCCAAGTCACGTGTTATCAGCTGCCGGCGGCACAGTGGTTACGGGGCTTTATCGCTTGATGCTTTTAGCCATTATAAGGATGCATTTGTGATTCCACGTCGTCTGAGCAGATACTGTCCATCTCAATCTCAGTTTCATCCCACCCTTTTAGAGATGCCCCAGAGAAAACAAAAGAAGGACGCGTCCACCCCGACTAAAACAAAGGAAAACGCGGGTAGCAAGGTGTGCTCGACGTGAATAACGTCATAGTCGTCTTGATGTCACCACAAAGAAAATGAGTGGAAACCAACGCAAGTCAGCAGCTCGAACGGTCACAAAAGGTCAACTTGCGCTTACGTGAACTCTGGCGTCACCTCCACGACTTGCCTCCTGCAAAACAGAACACAGGCTTCATTGCGCACAACCGACTGAGTTCTATGGCTACCGGTACTTGTTCCCTAGCGCATGCAGATTTCAACGTAGTTGGGGCAGGTGTGTGCGTACAAGAGTCACCATTCGAACCGTGTAATATTCAGCTATGGTTACTTTTGTGCCTTTGCACACCTGCAATCGTCTGACGCCATTGCGGTAGTGGTTAGGGGGGTGACTATCACCCAGAGGTATAAAGATTCAACCAAAATGCACTAGCATAACAGTACCATTATTACTGAACTTCACGATGGAGAGCAGAACCAACCAAAGAGCTGAACAACAAGGCTCGAAGTGGCACGGGAGCGGTTGCAGCAACGAGGGACACTCTCAGACTAAGCAAACAGCGCGTAGTAAATGCCGCAAGTCTAGCGGCAGAAAGTATCAGTGCCTCGCACATTGACTCCGAAGTGAGCACTCGCCACATTTGCCTACAACGGTAACTCTGTCTTTATTAAATTATATGTGCGAGAGCATCACTGAATTGCATAGATAAAAAGTCTATGTTAGTCGTTACTGTGCTTTTAATGCACATTTCTGGAGCTACCTACGGGCTACTTGGGCCGACCAACCAACCATCGGACGTCAATCGTGAGCGACGTCAGTGAAGCAGAGATGTACAGCGAATAAGTATAAGCAAAGCTATTCCGACGGCGGAATGAGAACTGAAGGCCAACCACCGAACTCCTAAGCTCACTAACCGTTTATGGTATCCTTAAGTTTCCTTCGTGGAAGCAAACGCGTTAAGACATTCGGAGCATTCTGGCGAATGTGCGTGTATACAGCATGTTGAATATCCACCTCATCAACGACATTGATGTAGGTCCTCGACCCAACCAACCATAGCCAGACGGCTTCTACTGCTGTTTTCAAGCGAAGGTCCTCCTCACCCACAGTTGGTGGGTACCAAAAAATAAATAAGTAAAAATAAATATTCTTTCCGAGGCTGCATGGGGTTTGAAACTGGATGCCCCCGACCAGAAAGCTGGTGCCTTGACGACAAGTTCAGGCGTCCATGCTTGACCAATGGGAACAGAACTGAATCATACGAATACGTTCTACCGACGATGCGAAAAACAATTGGGAAGCAGCGCACTCGCTATGGTCACATTGAAATATTTCGTGTTGGCGGACACAAAGTGACCTGCTGGACAAAAGTGCGAGTTCCTTTACTTATCCGCGCATGCGATTGAACGACAACTGGAGTACACATTAAAAGCGTTGTGAAAAGGCGTCACGTGTGTCCACGCGCTGCCTTGCACGAAGAATATTCTAAAGAACACCACCAGCGTTGTGAAAACGCGCCAAGCATCTTAACGCTCTGCCTTGCATGAAGGAAACTTAAGGACATCTTCAGCATGGTGAAATACGCGCCAAGCGCCTGAACGTTCTCGTCTCCAAACAGGATTTCTTAAAAGGACACAACGAGAGAAACGCTCGCTATGTTGGCTTTTCACAATGGGAAGTTTCACCAAGGGAAGTTTCAAGCTAATTTGTATAATTACCTAAGTGCAAGATGTCTGCTAAGCGGGGAAACGCGTCTAAAGAAATGGAGGCAGGGACGCCACTTTTAGGTTGACGTATCAACTTAATGTGACGTCGTACATTGTAAGGCATCTACACGTCCAATGCATGTTGTTGAAGTTGAAGCATGTTGAAGTTTATACAAAATATATGCATTTTTGATATACATTCGTTTTGCATTGTGATTGAACAATCAGAGGTCCCAAAGTAAGAACTGTCAGGGGGACCTCCTAACAAAAATTTAACAGAGGATTAGTTCAACAATCAGCAACCAGTGGCGAAATTGCAGCAAAATATAGAAAAAAGTGCTTAATGCAGTGCTTAATCAGTAAAAATTATGTGCATTTAGCTCTCCGGGGGCCAGACATTAACCGTACCAAGGTTCAGAAAATTGTGCTGACTCAATACCGCCAAAATACTAAAGATACACCTTGACTTCTATGTGCGTTGTGAACGTGTGTGCGATATCATACACGGTTTGATGTCCAGTCGATACGTTAGTTTTGCCAAATGACCGGGACGCAGATAAAGAAATGCGATAAAGGCTAGGTGCCTACTAGCCGCCGCTTCATTTGAAAGCTCATACCAACGAGGTGTCATTTTCAAAGCTACCGCATGAAACTAATCTGCGACTAAATAATGAGCTACTAAATATGCAGAAGCTCCACGCTAGTATATTTACGCAGAAAGTGGTGCTTTGACACCAAGGAAGCGCAGGTTAGATGCCGACGAAAACACTCACGTGTATGCGCTGGGGCTGACGGTGTCGCTGGTGCTTGCACCAGCGGACTGGGCGGGATTGGGCACCACCACCTCTTTGACCGAAGCCATGGCCGTTGGGCCTCTTCTCCTTTCGCTGCTTTCCTCCTCTCAGACGTTCGCTGCGAAACACAATAACCAGCAGGAAGCCACGCCGTTACGCTTGGAAAGAACGTCGGCAATGAATTTTATTAAAATGGATCATAATGAGGGAAGTTCTAAACACCTAAAACACCGCATGAAAAACGCGCCCTGTGCTTCTTCGTTCTTCTTGCGGTGTTTTAGGCGTCTAGGGTTTCCCTCATTTTGAAAATAGCCTGCGTAACCCAGCCATCCCCAGTGCTCCATCGGTCTGGTCTTATGAATCAGGGGTCGGCAACCTGCGCCCCGCGGGCCGCATGCAGCCCACGGGGCATAACAATGCGGCCCCAGCAAGACATCACAACCACCCTCCTTCCATCCCCTTGTCACTTCCTACCTGAAGGCCGACATGGAAGTTTTGACCTCAAATGGTGCGAGATAGGAACAAAGAAAGATCGCTTTCAGCTGACCTTGGCCCCCATCTTCACACTTAATCAAATAAAGTCATCGTTTCCTTTCTTTGCACAGGTCCAAAAAGAGGGAAGAAAGATTCCTTGTGGAAATACTAGGTCAAGGAAGGACCTTCGTACAAGGAACCGCGAAACTCGTGTCTGGCATGCTCGCAGACGTTGAGGATTTTGAGCTGAAACTCAACCTTTTCCAACAGAAGGCTAGTGGGTCTTATCATTGTTACTTTCCTTGCTGCTAAAGCTTTTATGGGAGATACGAGCACACTGCTTCCCATAGAAAAAACTCTGTCAAATATTACGGTCTTTAAAGAGGGAGTTAGAAGTTAGGTTCTCGGATTTTCAAGAACATTCGAGTAGCATTCGATTCTTTCACAATCCTTTTAAGGCAGGAATATGTACTGTGTTAGAACTGGCTGATCTGGAGACAGACGATGAGTTAAAATACGCATGTGATGCCGAAGACACCGTGAAGTTTTAAGCTAGCCTCACAAACTCAAAATTTTCGACCTTGAAGAAACTAGCAGCAGCCATGATAACAGTGTTCGGCAGTACTTCCGTCTGCGAACAACTTTCTCGAGAATGAAGTTCATAAAATCAAGCTTGCGCTCCTGACTAACCCATTAACACAATCATGAATTTCTGCGTCTATCGGTGAGCAACCTTGATATAGGCATTTGCGATTTAGCTAACAATGATCAGCACCAGATATCGCATTGAAAGAGGTTTTTTTTTCTTGTAACCTATGTTTGTAAATTGCAGCCTTGTGACTTGCGTGCTCAAAATAACCATAATTGATACTGCAGTTTTATAAATTGACAATTCGCGGAATTTTTTCTCTTTGCCTGCCAAGCAACACCCCTCCCCGCTCCCTCAGTGCTTTTCCGTGCGGCCCCCGCCGTGTCGGCTTTATGCAACTGGGCCCTCGGCTTCAAACGATTGCCGACCCCTGTTGTAAATATGCGAGCGTAGTTTACTTGCCTTCGCGTTTTAGGTAGACAGACCATATTCTAAGGGATTCACCGATACTTGAAGTAAATCCGACGAATGCAATGCTTGGTGAAATTATTTTAAATATCTCCAATAGATAGCTTCCGTACCGGGACCCCAAGCCGTTGGCGCCACAAGCTCTTGCATTCCTAGAGCCACACGACTGCGAGGTAATGGCGGCATCGATGATTCCTTATGCCCCGCCGTATATACGAGATGCAAAGAACCGTGTACATTGTTTAGGCGATATTGAGCTAATCTACGTACACACTCATGATTATCACCGAACAAGCTAGTGCACACTCAGGTGCGGTGCGACGCCGTACTCCTATGTTTGCATAGCGTGCCGAGGTACAGTCTTCGGTTCCACATGCTACACGCACGCTAATGGTACCGGCTCGCAGCGGGTACTGACGATGCCTAGAGATCGACGTGCGAAGCGTACCTTTGAGAGAACTGTGCGAGAGGAAGATCTGCCGTGGTTCCTTCGTAGAGCACTGCAGTTGAGAGGGCAGTCTGGTAGCACATCAGGGCCTGGCGGCAGAGGATTGCTGAGCGCGGAGCCCTGTCTCGTGGTGCACGCAACCCGCGCGGCAAGCTTTCTTCTTCTGCCTCCACTTCAGTTCATAGAGAGAGAACGGCTGCTTGCTCCTCGATAAATGGCGCCTACCCACTACGGGTGATTGGTCGAGAAGACGGCGCTTAAAGGGGAACTACAGCGTGTTTTCACCATATTAGGATGTTGCTGTTTTGAGATGGCATTGCCAGGCATGTAGCGGCCAGGGTTGTTCAATTTGTTTAGAGAGTCGTAAAAATTTAAATAACAAATAAAAAAACGATGCCTCGAAACCGAAACGGGCAGATGCTTCATGCAACGTCCACAATGATGTCGCATCGTACCGCGCCGTAGGGTAAACCCACACAAAAGGATTTTTGCTGGGTTGCGAGTTGACGCACCGCACTGCACAAAGCCACTTCTCCCGAAGAGCGCTCTAGGAAGGAAAAGAGTGACAAAAGACACACTCGATCTTCGCTGCTGTGCTCTTGGAACCTTCAGCTTCCACCCATCGCTACGTACCGGACACAATGCAGCTTACAAAATACAACGCAGCTTACTATTAGCCTTCACAAAACTCGTCAAAACAGAAGTACTGCATTCTGACGCAAATGAAGGTGTCGTTGTGGCTGGCGTACACTTGCAAGGCAAGAAGCCGTTTCAGAGAGGTTGCTACACCAGTAGAGGCCGAGGCGTCACCTGACCTTGTGGCCGAGCTGAAGCTGTACCTTGGCCTAGGAATACAACCTATAACCGGGAAATGTGAATCATTTAACGGGGCTTCTTTTCAAAAACGTGCTCTTTTTCTGTCGACACAAATTCAGGCAGCCCATGTACCGCAAGTGCCAACGTAGCTGTTGTTGAATCAGTTTTCTCGACGAAGGCGTTGGAAAGTCACCGTCGAGAACAACACTGCCATTCTACGGACAGTAAGACGATGTGTTCTCGCTTGAAAGAAGTGAACATAAGCCTTAGCGAAATGCAACCATGAATGATCTGCTAACAGAAGATGCACTCGCAAGCTGATACGAACATCTGCCGCAAAAACAGCAAGCTCGCGTACAGCGTGCTTTGAAGCTGCCTGCCGAAAATAATAAATGCGTACTGATGCTCATGAAGAGTCGTCAATTGTATGAGCACTCGAGGAGACTCGAAATCCTACTGCATCCCGGTGTGAGTTGCATAATAAGGGCCATACAGCACTTCAGGAGTGGCTTTCGGTTGAGAAAACTGAAAAAAAAAATAACACTGGACCAGTTCAGCCGACACGGTGCAATAGCATTCAAAGAAGTGGAACAAAGTGAGCACATCGACGTCAAGTCTGCAGGTATGACATTTCGTACCTATACCCTCTATGTTTTACGTACGCTTTACTTGTTTTAAACGACATGCTGGTTCTAATAACGAAAAACGTGAAATTATAGAGAGGACCGTTTGCTTTTCGCTTCCTTTATTTAACTACATCTAGGTCTTATTGAAGGGCCTGTTGACCAAGCATAATTCGGCGAAGAGCACTCCGGCGACATTGCCGACCATGGCTTGTTCGTGTTATTGTAGCCTTTCATAGGTAAACATTCCTGAATTAAATTCTCGTGCATCCTTTACTTAAATACGTCCGACATTTATTACCTAATATTTCAAGTTATAATAGAAACATTGACGTGAACGTTGTATATTGTTGCAGGAAACTGGTTTCAAATACTGAGAGTTCTCACTTCCAAAAGGAACGCGAAGGCGCTTGCCCTGGCAAAAATCCTGCTGCAAGCCACGCTCCTGTGCCCGGAGGAAGGACTTCAAGCAGACGGGCTGACATGTGACGCGGCGAGTTCAAACAGGAGCATGTGGAAGATTTCGGGAATAAAATGTTCGCCTTTTTCTCCCTTTTTATATGTAGTATATATAACTTATTTCTATGCCATTCACCACATCTAGCGGTGCCACGGCACAGCCAAAGTAATCTTCCTGCCTACATGAGGGAAATTCTAAATCTAATACTAGGTGCAAGCACTCCCTCCACTTCTTTCCCCCTCCCCGGAAAAAAAGAAAGGACACAAATATATGTTTGCTTGACAGAATATGTTCCATTCGGTGTTGCGCAGCTTCTCAGCATTGCGTCAGCTGAATATTTTATTGCACGTTACATGCAGGTTCTACTGCAGACGTTTGGTGAAAATGTCCGCACCCAGTGGATGACAGCCTGGCCCTCCAGCTTTTCTTTTTCTGGTTTTGAGCACTTGTTGAAGAACGTGCCCAACGCGTTTTTGGGTATGGGTTTCAACAAACCAGAAGGCCGCGTTCACGCAGACTTCTTTAGGGATGCATGTATCAATGACAATAAGAGTTTAACACTAAAGGTCATGCCACACATCAATCGAGTACACCTTTTGCCAAATGCGTTCGAGAAAATGAGGGTTGGACCCGCACTACGCCTTTTCAGTGAAGTGCTTAAAGGCTAGGTCTTTTAGAGGAAGCAAGTTAACAAAGCATATGGTTCAGCGTGCGAAGCCGAAGCGTTCATTTAGAGAATGTCCAGACTTCCAACACGAAGAGTGGGCCAAGTCAGACAGACATTTTGCCCCTTCGTGGGTGTTTTGCGAAATGCCCAAATAAGTGAAATGAAATGAAGTAATCGACATAATGATGTTACGTGCATCAAAGATAGCTTTGAAACCTGATGCAGTCGAAACGGCTTTTCTGAAAGAGTTTCTCGTTTTCCTGAACACCTTAAAGACTAATCTCCAGGAAATCGATTGGTTTAGCAAAAACACAGCAGAAGGGCTCCTCCGTGTGACACTGTGGTCTACGCTTTATATCGCACAATACCTGTCTTTAAAGTGCAGCTTTCACCACGTCATCACTTCAAGATAAGGCCAAGACAAGCTGGAAAACCTTTTTGATATTGTAAGACAGTCCAACAACACGAACGACCACCCAACTCCAACACAATTTCTTTTCACTTCAAGTGCACTTACCTTTTTACAATTTGGCAAAGCCGTCTAAGGCAGAGAACTGTCGATCTGAGGTCGTTAGTTCACTGTTCGGTCAAAGCAGAGTGGCGGATCTTCCCGGGCAACGTGCCTTCGGCTCACTGGGCAAGCTTATCGATGAGAAGAACATGAGTGACGTTGAACCAACACTGAACTCTCTTACACCTGAACATCATGGAGAGTACGTAATCACCAATAGTTTTCACCGTCTTAGCCATTATATCGCGGGGTATGTGGACCGCACGACTCTGCAGAAAACCAGCTGCGGAGATCGTGCTGAATGTTTGTCTGTGTTTATAGTGGGTGCAACAATGGACGGAAGAAATGAATTCATCTAGCACCTCGGCGGTTTCATATACCCGCCTGGCTGGCTGGCGCGTCAAGTTGGCGTGCTTGAAGACTCGTTGACGCCGTTCTTCGCCGCAGTGATAATTACGGCGGCAAGCATGTCCGACTTCGCGTGCTTTCTCGAAAGTGTGAAACAGACCAAGCTTGGCTGCAGCGCACAGAACAAGAAGCTCATGCTTCAAGTCCTCAAATTTTATGTCTTGCTGCGCCTTCGCTTCTTCGTGAAGTCCCTAAACGAAGGATGCTCTTGCAAACGAGAACGAACAAATGAAGCACGTGAAGCTAAGGAGACCGAAGTTGGCGGGCGCGTTTAAAAAAGCTGAAACACTTTATGTCGATGTATAGCTTATACAGTTTCACCCTTTTGTATCTGTTCGTATGGAAGGTGGACCAAAGATGAACAACACGACTGCGTGAAGGCTTCGTGAACAATATTTACTTTGCTAAGTACTAAATATACTTGGTGCTTATGAATAGTCAAGCGATAAACAACATATGATATAAAGCCAGACATGGTAGGAATTCAGAAAATGATGACACACTTGAAGTGATGAAAAACTGTCAAACAAATAGCGTTGCTGGAATGTGGTGAAACAATGTCGCTATGAATGGCACTCATTGAGTGCATATAAGGTTGAAAGCCTGGGTTCATACCGAGCAATGCCAAGAAAATTTATTTGTTTTATACAATACCTTACGTAAAGCGATGATCGTGTTACATGACGGAGGAGCGGACGGACAGACAGTTTCCCCGTTGAGTCGGCAGAGACGTGCTCACGCATTAAAAAGCCCTCTCTGCGACAAGACGCAAAGCCGATATAGAGGGTTGTGCACATCAGAAAAACTTGTACTTTGCGATAATTCATTGTTCAACTCGCATTTTAGTGGTCGCGGAATGCTGCTCCTCTGGCACCATTCCAGACGCTGACGAATGCTATACTCTATCACCTTGCAGCACTGTGGAAGCTGCAGGGCTTGCTAGCCAATAGGAAAGGCGAAAGGCTCTCAAGACGCGTTCATCCGCGACGCGTCATCTGCTCCGCGTCTCTATGGCATCGGCTCGCCTGTTTTGTCCAGCCACGTAGAAACCTCTTCGCGAACACTACCTCGCCGTTTATTCGATGTTCAGAAACACATTTGTAGACGGAGTGTTTGCTGGCGTTTATGAAAAAACGCACTTCTTGTTATAATAGCGTTCATACTGGAGCTTTCGCCGAGTTCTTTTTTGACCGCACCAAACACATTTAGCGCTACTAACCTTGATTCTTTCGGAAAAAACTGGATCTTTGACGATAGCGCTACGGAGATTCAATCGACGCACTTTCAGCGGCCATTACTATCACCGGCGCTAATGTTGTGGCGACATCTGCTCAGTTGACATCAAACCACTTTACGGCTCGGCACCGCCTCATTAGTCCTAGCAGCGCCAAGACAACCTATTGATCTAAACAGCGCCTCTTCTATTTTTAGATGCGAGCATCTTATGGCGGAGCTCAAACGGTGTGCGGCGTGACCACCCTTGCGTGTGCGGCGTGACCATGCGCAAACCCCTCCACACCTCCTCTTCTCGCCCAATCCACTACACTTTCGCTCTCCACTCCCCTTTCCCATTTCCCGTTTTTTACTAGCGTCCAGTGCTGACAGCACTGCTCGGCGCCGCCGTTGAAGAACGGTGAGACGCCGTGAGCTGGTGTATATCATGGCGTCTGAAATATGGTAGCTGCACCGAAGCAGCTGAGTGAAATATAAAGAAAAATATAAGAGTATGACAATAAAATATAACGATTCCAGTTCACTACATACGCCATTAGACACCGCAGTTGTACGTCCTCACCCGAAAGCGGAGAAAGTGCGCATCAAAGCACCTAATGTGTCCGCTGCCGCGACATCGCGTAGTTGTAAATGCTTTCCAGATGTTAACTAACGTATTTCGGCGTGGTTTCTCAAGAAACTGCTTAGAAAATCATCTCGCGTGTGTCCATTTGTGAAGTGCTGCTATGTAGACATAAGGCGCACGATGCAGAAGAGGAAGACGGATTCTCGCTGTTTCGTTCCGGGATGCAGAAGCGGTTTCCCTGGTGCTCCTAAGGCGTCTTTCTACGCTGCCCCCAGAGATAGTGAACTGAGAGAAAAGTGGGAGCTCACGATAAGAAGGGGCGACAAGCCTTTCACAGAATCATCAATGATCTATGAGCTCCACTTTGAACTTGAGTGCATCCTGCGGGATTATGTGCACGTGGTTAATGGCTCCGAAGTGCGAATTCCTCGTGGGAAACCATTTCCATTGGCACCCAACCTGATGAAGCTCTTTGGACACCGTGGTGCATTAAGTGAAGATGAAAAATCTTTTAATTATCATTTAAGTGCAGCAAGGAGAATTGTAAAAAAAACGCCAGGCCTGCGCTGAAACCGCAGCACAGTCACAGCGAAAGCTGGAAGAGCGGCGTTTCTAGAGTCCGTTGTAAGCTCTCTTGGGGCTAGGGGCTACAATACAAGTATACTAGAAAGGTACCCACTACGCCATAAATCACAATTTTTGTGAAGTTGGGAAGCACCTACTAAGCCATTATTCGTCATTCTGCGCAGAAGCGAGGCACCAGCTGCACGTCTGTATGTGCACTTTGTTGACGCGACGACTGATGACGATGACGAATTATGGCTCAGCCCTTTGTAATGGGTTGGAAGCTTTAAACGGCCCACCAGTAACGTAATTTGCATTGGGTGACGCCCGGTCGCTATTTCCCTCTCCCGTCATGCTGTATAACATACGTTGACGTGGGAGAGAGACGGGGGGGGGGGGCGAAGAACTTCACTGAGACCCCAAGTAAATGGATCACGCGCTTATGGGCTTCCTTGACAACCAATACAAGTGTACTTGCGACTAACCCACTACGCTCCAAATCATTGTAATTTTACTGAGACCCCGAGGAAATGGATTATGCGCTTATGGCCTTCCTTGGCAACCAGTACAAGTGCACTTGCGAGGAACCCACTATGCTCTAAATCATTGTAATTTTACTGAGACCCCGAGGAAATGGCTCATGCGCTTATGGGCTTCCTTGGCAACCAAAAGAAGTGCACTTGCGAGGAACCCACTACGCTATAAATCATTGTAATTTTTGAGAAGTAGGGCAGCAGGCACTGTGCCATTTTTCGTCATTCTACGGAGAGCCGTGGTACCTGCTAAACGCATGTAAGGCATTATGCGCATTTTGTTGATGCTGTACCTGATGACGATGAAGAATTATGGCAGATCCCTTTGTAATGGGTTTGAAGCATTCAACAACCTACTCGTTGCGCAATTAGCATTGTGTGACGCCTGGTTACAGAATTCGCGTTGTGCGACGCGTTGTGCGATGCTTATTGCTAAATTTTACTCTTCTACCACGCTGTATTGCATATGCTAATGTGGTTCCTTCCCGACATGAAGCCTGTATAGGAGCTTTTTGCAAAGCAGTTTCAAGCACCGGCATGGCTCAGAGGTTGAATACTGGGCTCCCACGCAGAGGGCCCAGGTTCGAACCTCTTTCCATCCTGGAATGTTTTTCTTATTTCGTTTTTTTTCTTATTTGGAGCGATACTGGTTACGGACACCGGCGGCGGCAGCGGCGGCGGCGGCGGCGGACCACTACGGCGCCAAAAACGGCCGGTGAAATGATCTCATAACAGCTTTCGCTGTAAAAAAAAAATCACAGCATATCCACGGGGTGAATGATGATGAGTGGGGCGAAGCTACGGAGGGAATCATCTGTAAACCGTGAAACTCTTCCGTGAAATGCGCCCAGTACATAATATAAAGAGTGTGAAACATCGTGTATATATTAAACATCAAACTTTTATTGTACTGTTGGTTTACGTGGTCCCTTCATTATCACTTGTGATCGGTGAAATGCAAGGAAGAAGTCCGCTCCCGAGCGAAAGAGCGCCAAGAGCGACCGCATTCCCCGCTCGCCCTGTGCGAATAAAGGCAAGGGTAGAGGGAAGACAGGACGCGCGTTCCACGACGCGAGGTCGGTAGCATGCCCAACGAAAGCCAACGGAACGCGATCGTGCAAGTGCTCCGGCTTCGCATCGCCTCATGGTTCCATTTAGCGTCCCAAAACCAAACATATTGCTCAAGGTGTGCCTTGCGTTTTTCGTAGAAATAATTTCTTTATCATGTACATTAAGACGAAAAGTTGAAAGCTCACTAGAGTGTATCGCCCGCAAAGTATGTCTTTTAGTGTGATTTAACTCTCGTACGGCAGCGTCCTCGCGCCGTTGCCGGTCCACCTCACCCGTTGACGATCGGGCGAGGTGGCTACATGCAACTACTACTACTACACTTTAAGAAAAACATCTGGCGTTCTTTCGTTCTGCTTTTACAAAACATCTGGCGTCTTTCGTTGGTTTATTTCATCAATCAACGGCGTTTTGAACAAAATTTTTATTGTTTAATCACGCACAGGAGAAATCTCACCAGGCACTACCTTGGAGGTAAACAATGGCTGCTAATGGCAATGAGAGACAGAAGAAGTCGGCTTTTAGCTAACACTTACACTTCTACTTCTACTAACGTTTCCTACTGGAACATGCCAATGGCTGCTAATGGGGAATGAGAGACAGAAGAATTCGGCTTTTAGTTAACGCGCACGCTGCGAATTTTTTATTGTTCAACAACGCACAGGAGAAATCTCCCACCGGCACCACCTTGGAGGTCAAAGCGTAAGACTTGTTACTCACTACTACGACCACGACGACTACGAGGGACGAACGGGTGCCGCCTTAAGGAGCTTCGCCCCTAAAACGCCAGGCCTGCGCGGAAAGCGTAGCACAGTCACAGCGAAAGCTGGAAGAGCGGCATTTCTAGAGCCCGTTATAAACTCTCTTGTGGCTACTAATACAGGTACATTAGCAACGTACGCACTACGCCACAAAGCGTAATTTTTGGGAAGTTGGGAAGCACCGAGCACGACATTATTCGTTGTTCTGCGGAGAGGCGAGGTACCATATGTAAGCGATTATGTGCAGTTTGTTGATGCGGCGGTTGATGACGATGAATAATTATGGTTGCACCCTTTGTAATGGGTTGGAAGCTTTAAACGACCCACTAGTTACGTAATGCATATTGTGTGACGCCCGGTCGTTATTTAACTGTCCCACCACGCTTTATTACACACTTTAACCGGAGAAACGTAAAGCGAGAGAGAGAGAATTGACTTTATTGATCATGGAGCATGGGAGCCTTATGGGCTTCCTTGGCAACCAACAGAAGTGCACTTGCGAGGAACCCACTACGCTTAAATCATTGTAATTTTTGAGAAGTAGGGCAGTAGGCACTGTGCCAGTTTTCGTCATTCTACAGACAGCCGTGGTACCTGCTAAACGCATGTAAGGCGTTATGCGCACTTTGTTGATGCTGTGCGTGATGACGATGAAGAATTATTGCAGAGCCCCTTCTAATGGGTTGGAAGCATCCAACAGCCCACTCGTTGCGCAATTCGCACTGTGTGACGCCTGGTTACAGAATTCGCACTGTGCGACGCTTGGTGCTTACTCTACTCTTTTACCACGCTATATTGCATATGCTAATGTGGTTCCTTCCCGACATGAAGCCTGTATAGGACCTTTTTGCAAAGCAGTTTCAAGCACCGGCATGGCTCAGAGGTTGAATACTGGGCTCCCACGCAGAGGGCCCAGGTTCGAACCTCGTTCCATCCTGGAATTTTTTTCTTTAGTTTTTTTTTCTTATTTCGAGCGATACTGGTTACGGACACCGGCGGCGGCGGCGGCGGCGGACAACTACGGCACCAAAAACGGCCGGTGAAATGATCTCATAACAGCTTTCGCTGTAAAAACGCGTTCGGGAGGCTTAAGGCCAGGTTCCGTTTCACTGCAAAGAGAATGGAGTGCCATGTGGACAATGCCCGCTTGGTAATAAAGGCTTGCTGAATGCTAAATAACATTTGTGAACACTTCAACGACAACGTCCACGCACAGTGGCTAAACGAAGTGCAGAAGTCAAATATCGAGTTTCCACAGCCGTCATGCACCACGGAAGCTCAAGTTGGAAATGCAACCACCAGAAGGCGCGCACTTGTTGACTATTACAGCCAGGTGAACGGAAATGCACCTACATCCTAAGCCACAGAAGCAAGTGCTTCAAGTCGGATCACTTTTTGTTGAATAATGCTACCATAGCATCTACAAGCTTCTGCAACTTGAGTGCCTGGCTACGAGCCTCCATTTCTTCTTTGTGTGCTGCTTCAAACTTTTCTCACGGGTGCCGCTATTCCGTGAGCACCTTCTCCTGAAAGTCAACAGTTGTAGACTTTTTCTTTTTGCGTGGGCCATCTGAACTGTCACTTGCACGCTTTCTGCGGTCCTGGGCACAGCTTTCATCGTGGTGGCCGATTGCCAGCTGAGGTGCGGTGGACCCTGATGGCAGACATTCTTCGGGCACGTCAGCTTGAACACCTCCAGGTGACGGCGAGCGGGATCAATCATGCCTTGGATGAGCTGCATATCAAAAACTCAACAAAAATGCATTTGCAGTGTTTTGTGTTTCTTAATGATGTATGAGTTCTGTAAACATGGACATGGTGGCAAGAATGTTTTTTTTTTGTTATGACAAAGCGGAGGCCCATATAGGAGGGTTGCACGTGACGTCATCCGCTTGGTACGCTAGCGGCGCCCACCGTCATGTCTGCCCTACAAAGTACTCACCCTACAAAGTGTCACCCTACAGTGCTCTGAAAGTAGCTCTGAGATGCTATCCGTGCAGCGAAGCCAACTGCAGATCTATTTCAGCCATTGATAGCACGTAAACAAACACGCTCTTTCTTGCATGGCTGTTCTGCTTCGTACAAATTTTGAACACTGAGTCGACCAATGTGTTATCGGCTTTCTGAGAATATCATTGTAAATGCCTTTATATGTGCAATAATGTAACTTGTAAATATTAATTTGAACTTTTCTACGAAACAGGCGCATTCATTTCACTATGTTTACGTTCACAGTAGCCTTTATTCTACACTGCATTCAATTATTCTTGTTTGTGTGAAATTTGTTAAAGTGTGTGCCATCATGTCATATTAAATGATGCTTCATTGTGATAACGTAACTTACAAATATATGAAGGAGATGCTTTGAGAAAGTAATAAATCTAGTTAGTGATATCTGTTGAAATAACGGAATACGTTATGCAATAAGTCGTTAATGTGAATCGTTTACATGTTCTTTCTGTTTGCAATTGATCGAATTGAGTGCGCTTAGCAAGAACATAGCTGCCTTTGATTTTTTTTCTAACCTCCTCTACTGAGGCGTTGTTGCTTGCGGGGCTTGTGCTGATGCCAGCCTCTTGCATTAAAGAAAGGTCATTCACAGGTAGGGAGCCCAGAAACCTGTGCAACTCCAAGAAAAAGGGCCAGTTTGTCAGAGAGGACCCAGTTGTGAGCTGTTTCAGGCATTTTCTGAAGAATAAGAACATGAAGAAAACAGTAAAGAAGTTTTACGTGGCAGATATGATGCGCGCCCTGCGAAAACTAACAGTACACGGAAAACACAGCGCGATGTGACGAAAGCTAAGCACGAGAGATTCGTATCGCTAGAGAAAATTGTACACCTTACGTTTCACATCCACAACCCGCAAGTAGCCTGAGAAAAATTAAAGCGCCCTGGTACCTCGTTACGTTAGCCAGTTCCATACGAAATGAGAATTCCCTTCGTGTTGTATGACAGGTTTCCGGTCATGACAGGCAACAACAGACTTTATGCAGGTTTGTAATAGTTCAACGCGCGTGACGACAAAATAGCACGTGCTGCAACACTCTCTGACGCCAAACGGTTGCAAAGAAACTGGCCCTTCGCCCGCAGTTCACTTGAGTGGTGCAGCACTGAGCTATGTAGGGAAACGCATAAAAAACGAAAGTGTGCCGATTGCCACAGCCTATGTATTAAAACGCAAACAAGAGACCGCTTTGTGTGATCTCAGGTTTTACGACGCTTCAAGTTTACATAAATGATTTCCCTTACCTGTAAGTGTGCGCCAAATTCTCTATTTTTGTGTGTACTTGCTCCTTCATGCGGAAAACGCCAGCTCTTTCGAGCGCTGCTGCGATGTCGGCGTAGACTTCCCCGTTGTGTTTCTGCGAGCGCAGTGCGTGCAGGTTATCCTCCCATATCGTAATTAATGTCCAGGTGTCCCTCTCAGACCACTGTACCCGGGGCTTCTTTTTGTCTTGGGCTGATGGCACAACGGCATTTTCTTTTCCGCGCTCACTCGCGTCCATGCTCGCGTCTATGAGGGTGGCCATAGCCCCAACCCATTCGCCCTGTTTACGAGAGTACACAAAAAATAAAGTTTAAATGGTTTTCTTACGCTGCTTAGGACAAAGGAAATTTATTTTTATGTCGGTTTTTTTTCACCACTTTATAAATGCTGGCGCCCACTGGTTTCGAGGCTGCTCTTTTACCGCAATGAAAGAGTTCCTCGAACGCCGTTTCCAGAAAAGACCGCGTCTGAAAAAGAGATCGCTCTTTGTCGTGTGACAGCGCGTGGAACTCCTTTTCGGAAAAAGTCTTTTTGCTTAAAAGACTTTTTATTGTCCGTGTGACTCGGGTATAAGAGAAACTGAAGGCCTCACCGAGTGTGAACCCTTCACAGTAGGCATGCTTGAAGAAGTGAAACTTCCATCAAAGCTCTGGTGCCGCCTAAGTTGCGGCAGAGACGCAGGCGTGCTCTTTGCAACAACTTCAGTACGGAAAAATCCGAAACATGAAGTGTTTCACGATAAAGCCGTGCTATTCTGTGACGATGAAGGGAAGGTGCGGGCGCAAATGTTTCTATGTGGTGTGTTGTGCGGTGACTTCAGTGTACATTCAGTCGCTGTGGCGAGTCGTGTGCTTCAAGAAGCTGACTAGAGCCCGATTTGCAACGGGGCCTTGACGAGGCTGGAACTGAGTGAAATGTCGCGCATCCTAACACCGCAGCTACAGACTGCTACAATCACTTTTGGTGACAATGCCTTCAGCACTAAGTGCCTGGGAAAGGCTTTCAAGCAAGGTAAGTTAACTGTAATTGTACTGCTTTTCACATTTTTCGCAGTACTTGAAATAGCAGCATACAAGTGAAAGAAGTTTTATTTTTCAGGTGTTGTTTGCTGAGAGTGCAGGTCTTTACGCAAGAGACTTCAGACTAGAAAATCGCGGACCACAAACGTGAAACTTCATGTGTCAAATAATCAAGGCATAATTTGCAGATTAAGGCTGGTGAGACAAAAGGCAGCACGCCTCCAAAACCGCATATCAACCATGGAGATGCAGCTCGCAGCAGTGAAAGTAAAAAACGGTGGGATTTCAGAAGAAGTCTTCAAAGGGATAGAGAGCCTTCCAGCCAAACAGCGCGAAGCAGTGCATCATGTTTTCAAAGCTGCTTCACGTAAAAGTACCCATGGCATGATATATTCTAACGAATGGGTGCTGGAGTGTCTGTTGATGAAAATGAAGAGCCCCGCCCTGTATGAGCACATGAGAAAAGAAAAAATACTTGCCATCCCCAGCAAGACAACTTTGAGGAAGTATCTCAGGTCATACAAAACGGGGTTCGGCTTCAATACCAAGGTATGTGACGTACTAAACGAGAAGACTAACTCAATGGATGAGTTCAAGCGACATGGAGGCCTAATTGTTGACGAAATGAAGTTATCGGAGCATTTGTCGGTGACTACTGGGGGGCAAATTTAAGGTTTTGTAAATCTCGGCCCCTTTACGTCTGTGGAAGATAAGCATACTGTCTGCGACCATGGGATGGTTGTAATCTTTGTCCCATTCTTTGAAAAATGGACAGAGGTACTTGTAGCATTGGCCAGAAAAGGCAACATAAAGGGGACCCTACTCACAAAAGTGATGCTGGAAGCAGTAATTCCGTGTGAAGAGGCAGGACTGAAAGTCGACTTTATTACATCTGACGGCGCTACGTGGAACAGGAAAATGTGGTCGCTGATGGGCATCCGTGCGTCTGCCACTAACACGAAGTGTAGCGCACCGCACCCTGTTCAACCTGAACGACGACTCTATTTCGTCTCTAATTTCCCTCACTTGATTAAGTGTCTGCGGAATGGCTTGCTGGCTTCCGACTACCGTCTGCCGGAGGGCTGTGTAAGTGTCGCCGACAGGTTAAATCATATCTTTGTGCAAGCGTTCGCTTTTTTTAACTCATAACACTTATTTTCCACACTGCACTGCGGGTAAAGTAACTGTAATTGCAACCTATGTTTTACATTGCAGGTGTCACTGAAAATTGTGAGAAGAACCATTGCTCTCGATGGCAAAAATGTGGCATTACAAGCCCTGCACGGAATCACTTCGAGCCACACAAATCCCAACAGTTTTGAGGTCCAGAGGGTGTCTCTTGCATTCCAACTCTTCAGCGACAAACTGGTAAAGGGACTGCAATGGTACCGGGCTGGCACCGAGGAGACCTGCGGAGACATTTCAGCAACTATTCATTTTTTTAGTGAGTACCAAAACTGCTTTACCTGCTGCTTAAAATTATTTCATCATATTATAATTACAGGAAAGGCTCCTTGTTTAATGATTTCAAGCGTGTGCTAAAGATTTTATTTCTATTTCAGAGTTATCCGTGACCTCAATGAAGTGATGACATCCCGCTTCTCTGCCGAGGCTCTACGTCAAAGTTCTTCGTACGTTGCCAAGCTTTGTTCCTTTTTGTCGCTCCTGAGTGCGTGGGAAAGCCACACTAATAGGAAGCAGAGCTTTTTAGGCCAGTCGACGGCTACAGGATTACGTGTGACACAGTCTGGTGTGCTCTCTCTCTTGTCATACCTAACGGAAAGCATAGGTTTCAAGTATATGATCACTGCCAGACTGAGCCAAGATCCAGCCGAGCATCTGTTCGGAATTGCACGCCAATGTTCTGGTTGCAATACGCATGCAACTCCTCAGCAGTTCGTAATCACTGTGAATTGCCTTACATTTAAAAACCTCGCCCACTCAGTTGCTGCTGGAAACTGTGAGCCTGGCGTCTTCAGTGCCCATTTGCATGCAGATGATGGCCAGCAAAACTCACCCAGTGGCCGGCAGGAACTAATAGATAAACATTTAGATGCTGGTAACGTAGAAGCAGCAGATACGCTGCCAGGGGCGTAGCCAGAATATTTTTTCGGGGGGGGGGGGGGTCACCTCCTTGATCTGAAGGGGGGGCTGGGCAGGTAGATGTGATCGAGTGTCATTTTGAGCTCTGTATGCCATGGCGAAAAAAAATATCGGGGGGGGGGGCACGGGCCCGGTGTGCCCCCCCCCCCTGGCTACGCCACTGCGCGCTGCTCAAGAAAATACCACTTCACCATTTCACTTATGTTGCAGCATCGAGTGACAGCCGACTAATATTTTATATAGCTGGCTATGTCGCTAGGAAATGCGTGCTGAAGGCCGGGTGCGAAAGCTGCCTGAATTCACTTTTAATGACGAAAGAAGCAACAGGTAACCTGAACATGACTCAGTTCACTCGCATGAAAGACAATGGCAGTCTGTTGTATCCTGCAGCTCCCCTTTGTAAGTTTGTGACTGACTTAGAAAAAGCTTTCACAACATGCTTCAGCCTTTTAGAGCTACATGCAGACAGTATCCTTGATACTGTGAAGGTGGTTAAGGCGAAGACGGCGCTACGGCTTGGCTGCCCCGACTACTGTGAAAATGTGGCAGCTAAGCTCACTGCATTTGATATTACAACCCGCCTCCATTTTTTTCATGAAAAGTATCAACAGTTCCAATCACCAGAAGCGCCAAGCTTCGAAGTATTTGAAAATGAACCGCTGCACCTAGACATGCACATAATTACGTTGACTAAAACCACAGCTTTGTTTTAGTTTACGCTAGTTACAGCAATGCTTTCCAAGAAAACGGCTGCGGCTGTAGAAAGAAGCGCCTAAATTTTTCTTTCTTCTAATGTGTTGACTCGCAAATATAAAAGACTAAGTTATCATCCCCAGCGTATTGTGCACTTTTCGATCTCACGCACTCTCTGCGTGCGAGTTGCCTAAAATTAGAATGAAATTATTCTCAATCGCGGGTACAATTACGTGTATACGTTGTTTCAGACTCCAGACATTCAGACATTCCTTGGAAGTTAGTCGAAGCGAACGGCATACAAGTTCTCTGTTAAACGCGTTAGAGAGTTTTATTTGAGCATCCGCAGCAGCTCTGCGGACGCAGCCTGCCAGCCATTCTCAATGACAAGCTGCGTCCACATATATGTAGCGGGCGCTCAACTAAGGCCCGTATTCACAAACCAACCTTATCCTTACCTTTTGCCCTCCTTACCTTTTCGGCTCCTCAACGCGTTTCATAAACAAACCTTATGCCTCAATCCAACCTTTCCTTAACCTTATCACCGTGATAAGGTGGCGCTTCATAAGGTAGCCTGACAGGTACCTTAAGGCGGCACTTATGCGACGCAATATGGCGGGTCATGCAAGGAGTTTTTCCGATGTGATCGACTTCGTCGCGCTATTAAGAGAGGTTGAAGCTCGCAGTGCGCGTCCGTACGCGCAAATACCGCTGCGTGTGCTGAGGGACCGCGAAAATCCCACGGAAATCTTCAATGAGGACGAGTTCCTAAGCAGATACCGCTTCTCGAAGCGAGCGGTTCTCGAGCTTCTCTCCGTGCTGCCGCTGGAACCGAGCCTCGACGGTCGCGGTTGCCCTGTGCCGCCACTTCTGCAGGTTCTGGTGGCCCTCCGATTCTACGGCGCCGGCACTTTTCAAGTTGTGAGGGCGGACTTGGTTAACCTATCTCAGCCGACAGCGTCCCGCATCGTTAAACGAGTGACGAAAGTTATTGCGGGTACGTTGTTCCCTGGGCTCGTCAAGTTGCCGGATGTCACACAAGCAGGGCAAGTGATGGAAGAATTTTATCGCATTGCCAATTTTCCTGGCGTGACGGGATGCATCGACTGCACTCATGTCAATATCAAGAGCCCGGGAGGCGACGATGCGGAGGTCTTCCGCTACCGGAAGGGATATTTTTCCATCAACGTGCAGGTTCGTAAAAAGTGCATATAGTGTTTGCTGCTTTAAAATATTTGATGAAATATATATGTGCGGCTTCTAAAGCTATGTACGATATATACGCTAAACTATACGCTATACAGTATACACATAACAAACCATTCGCGGCACGCTTTGCCGTACTCGCCGTGTTTACTTAAACCATTTGTTTTCCTCTCGCCATTACAACTGAAGTGGGGCCTAATGATCCGATCGAGTGACGTATGCACTAAGGATAGAATTTTAGTGTCGAAGCAAGGGTGGTTTTTCATAATTGTAAAAGCTATGACATGTATTGAAACTGAAAACTAAGTTTATTTTTGACATAATACCTCCATTTGAACCGTGATTCGCAGTAACTTCAATGGCCTTACAGCATTGTTTATCGCCAGGGCTCACCAGCTAAATGAGTGACGTTATGGTTGCGCATTTATACGTCACCGCGAGAGTAGTTTACCTGATTGCTGTGATGAATGTGCACAAATAAAAAAAAATACATATTAGGATCGGCTTACAAGCAGACATCACGCCTGGTTTTTGCAGGCTATCACGGGACCTCGGCTGCAGTTTTTTGATGTTGTGGCCAGCTGGCCCGGCTCGAACCACGACAGCCGAATATTTGACAACAGCCACGCTCGAGTTCGCTATGAGCAGGGTGATGTTCCTGGCCTGCTTTTGGGAGACATGGGTTATGCATGCCGTCGCTACCTGATGACTCCACTTAAGGACCCTGAAAACGCCGCAGAGTTCAGGTAAATAAACTGGCGGTAGTAGTGCAAAGCATTCACTAAAATTTATGTGTAATACTTCAATTAAAAGTGCATATGTTTCAGGTACAACCGCTCCCACAAGAAAACGAGATGCTCGGTGCAGAGGGCTTTTGGCATTTGGAAGAGGAGATTTCCGTGCCTCGACATGAGAATGCAGATCAAAGCAACTACATCTGCTCTGGTTATAACAGCGTGTGCTGCGCTACACAATTTCAGCCGGCACCTGCATGACCCTCTTCCCCAAGACGACCAGGTCGTGCAGCCGCAGTCGTCTTCATCGCCCGCCCCTGCTGCAGCACATGGCTCTGCCGCACAGCCGAGTGATGCATTGCCGCCAGGTGAGCCAGTGGACACGGAAGACGGATTCAGAGCCCGCAGGCGCATTATTCGGGACTACTACTCTCGCTAAGGACACATCGAAAGCAAGCAGTCGACCCTGTCATAAATGAATGACTGAATAAACTTTATTCTATGTCACTCCGGCAGTTTCTTTCGGGCGGGGTGGGGGGAAAGTATGTAATTTATTGTAGCTGCTTCTTCAGCAGCTCCACTTTTAACTTCAAGAGAAGGGACTTTGCTTCTGCATTCTTCAATTTTTGGTCATTAATTGCCTTTCTTTCTTTTCCATCTGCTCGCATCATGCGCATGCGAAACAAGTGTTCCTTCCGCCTTTGCCTTCTTTCTTCCGCAACAGCCTCTAGACGTGCCTCGAGTTCTTCCTCCAGCTTTGATGCTCGAGCTGTCTTTCGTCCTGTGCGTGTTGTCTCACCAGAAGCACAGAGAGTACTGTGGGAAATTTTTCTGCTTTGTTGAAGTGCGTTCGAATTATTCGAGGATGGCTCTAGCGTTGGTGTTGGATGTGAAAATACGACTTCATTTGCTGGTTCGTCTTGTACATCCGGGTCGAACATATCCAGGTCCCTTGGGGTGTCTGAAAGGCTGCCCAAATCTTCGGCGTGGTTAGAAGCTGGAAAGAAATAAACAATTCTTATTTTAGACACATTTTTCTTTGCAATAAGCGTTCGCGTTCATTAATATTTACACAAAAATTGAAGTTGACATTAGCAAGGTAGCACCTCTTTGCAAGCATCACTACACAACATTACTGCAGCAGGCACTGGCCATATATATGGAACATGATTACGATGAGAGAAATATTTATGATTTGTTTCTGTGACGAGAACAGGTAGCAAATTGATACGGAGCGTGGATATGATTGCCTGCTGCATGAACACTCTTTGTCTTTATACACTTCCCAAAAGTGCACAGGTGTAATGATTTCAAACAGCTATCGGGCAGTTTGTGGCAAATACACGAAATACAGACCCCCGAAAATTTTCAATTTGGTTGCATATATATACACGCACACATACAAATGCGCCCCCGAACATAGATAAAGTATGGTTGAGCTCCCCCCCCCCCTCCCCTCCGAAAAAAATTTCTGGCTGCAGCTCTGTCCGATAGCATAAACGTGCATAACTACTGGTATCCGACGTGCAGTGCAATTACAGAGATTGCTTATTTATACATTTATTTATTTATTTATTTATTTACTTATATCCTACACGCCCGTGACGCACTACGTAAGTAAAATTTCTTAAAATTTATTGTATAACACAATATGACTATAAGTGCATCCAATGATCCAAATGTACATAAATCAAATCAAGTGAAACAATTATAATATTATAAGATCAAAAATCCCATTTCGTACGTTTCCAATAGGCCAAGGCGCGTCTTGTACGTACCGGTCGACACTCCACAGTCTTTAGCCGGCGAAATGAGTATCATTTGCGCTACGTTTAAATATAATTGTGATGTTACGTGCCGTTACAGGACGTATATTTATAATTGCTGAAAAACAGGAGGCGACGAAAACGACTCACCAGTTCGAAACAACTCCTTCGTGTCAATTGCCTTGGCCCTGCGCCACTTTTCTTTCAAATTGTCCCAGCACTTGCGTAGCTGCTGCTCGGTGCGCGGCCGCTCTTGCTGTTGAACTCTTCTTCTATCTGTTTCCATTTTTTTTTTCTTGTCTGTCAGTGACACCGCATCCGTCTTTTTATTTTCTATAACATTGCGATGCTTCTTAACCAAGTCGATGAGAAGCGCTCTCTCTTCTTCAGTAAAATTCACTTTTTTTTTTCTGCTGCCATGGCGAATAATTGACCAAGCAACGTCAATAAGAAAAGAAATGCCTGCGCGCTCAATAACAAAACGGAGAGAGAAAAACGTACGCGCGCAACACACACGCACGCTTGCCGGTGCTATAAATAACCCAGGCGCTGCGCCTTGCTCCCGACCGGGCTGCAGAAATTAGGCGCCTTTTCTTCTACAAACCACACCTACCTACCTATAAATAACCGCGCGTCCGTCGGTTGCCATGGAAACCGGCGGTTCGAGACGCAGGCGCGCGTCCGCATGGAGCAGACGGCATGGCGAGACGCGGCGCGCGGAATTAAGGTTGGCAGCTTGTTCGGTACTCGCACGGGCATGCTTTCCTGTATTTATTTTATTGTTTAGAGGAACATGCAGCTATTTTTTTTTTTGCTAATAAGCCATCAATAAGCCTGCAAAAGTTCATAGCCTCGCTCCCATGCTCGTTCCTTATCACGACAAGGCCGCCTTCCGTAAGGCTACCTTAAAACCGAATAAGGCGAGTTTCTGAAATGCACTGCGGCCCAACAGTTTTCAAACTTGTTTATACTGCGCGGAACCGCCACCACACTTGCTAGGTGTTGGCGCTGCAGTCGCATCGGGCTTCAAAATACCGCGCGCGCCGGCCAACGCTGCACAAGCGTTCGCGTTCTCTGTCTGCCTTCTGCAGCTTTTGTGGTGGCGTTTCGTACTGCGTTCGCATCATGTGTCATCTGTTCGCGTGTTCGCGTTCTCTATCTGCCTTCTGCAGCATTTGTGGTGGCGTTTCGTACATCGTTCGCATCATGTGTCGTCTGTTCGGGTGAACCATGCCAACTTGTTGCGTGCCGGGGTGCGCGAGCGGACACCGCAAGGACGCAAGCAGCTCGGACAGACATTTTTTCTACGCTCCGACCGACGTCAGTCTTCGCGCAGCTTGGAACAAAGCAGTTCCACGTGCGGACAAGGAATTGACAGCCCGGGAGGAAGAGCTGAGCAAGGTCATTTCACAGATAGAATTGCAGGAGCCATGACAGCTGATACACTTCAGCACAGTTACTGCCGCACGACTGCGAAAGCAAGCGCGCTGTACTACCTTGGTGGTTATGTCGTGAAGAAGGCGCGAAAGTTCACCAGTTGTGAAGATTGCCTTGCAACTTGTATATCTGATAACCACGTACCAGCAGCAGCAGCCTTAACAGAGATGCGATCCTTTGTGCCTGGTGCACTGCAGCATCCATCAGGTGCTTTGACATCTATGCTTAGCGGCATTGAACGTGTAATTCAAAAAGGACCAATGGTAACAGAGTGTTCGGAGATTTGTTCTGGACTATAATGGGAAAGCTGTCTGGATGTTCTCTGACTCGGGTAGGCCGCACAGAGCATTTTGAGGAGCTAAGTGCGCGAATCATCAAATTTTATTTGACCACACGGATGCATTTCTATTCGAAGTTTCTTCGCCAGCAGCGAGACTCTAGTGTGCCAGTGAAAGCAGCAAGAAAGCGTGCTAAATTGCTATGAAAAGGAGACTGTCAGCAACTGGGATGCACATGTGCATAATTTTTTGTGGATGTATAACTGTTAAAAGCATAAGTGCATGTATGTATAAATACCTGCATGATGTATAACTGCAGGTATTCAAAATAAATAAACAAGTGAGGTAATACCGTCGGATCTGCTTTGAAATGGAGTGAATGAGTACTTGAAAAAAAAATGTTGCATGTCACCCGTGCTTAATGCAATAGAGCGTACCATGTTTGCTAGCCATGAACGCAATAATCCCCGTATTCAGAAATGCTCCTTCACTTGAACTTGACTTGCCACAGCCTTCAACGCGTTTCGAACGCGCTGACTTTAGGCTGTGCCAAGGCAGCACAAACGCGTTTCGAACGCGCTGCCCAAAACGGTTGCAAGTCAAGTTCAAGTCGAGGAGCGTTTTTGAATACGGGGGTTAGTGTCTAAAAAAACTTTAAAAAACACTTAGCGCTATCAAGTAAAAAAACGCGCCTGCGCTGAGCAGACGACACCGCGCCGGCTGGAGCCCGATGCGACGGTCCCGCCATCTGGCGACAAGCACAGAAATGGTGCCACCTGCGGAGTATGGCGGCAGCGGAGAGTTTGACAACTGAATGTATCTAGTAACGTTGCTGCGGCCTTTTCTCATCCTTACACTTTTCCCTTCCTTATCAAAGGGAGCCTTATAGCGTTAAGTTAAGGTTGGTTTGTGAATACGGGCCTAAAACTGTCTATACTCGCGGACAACTTTTCCTGGCAATGAAGCGAAGGCTACAGAGCCACAATGCACGTATCCTACCGCTAATGAATGCAGTCCCACAATTGCGTCCGTATTTTCTGCGCGAGATATATAAAATGCTCCTTCATTTTATACATGTAGCTTTTTGAGACGGAACGCAGCGCACACAAGCAAGATATTTGCATTTCTTTCACTTTATGTGTTGTCATATTGCGTTTTTGCGTGCGTGAGAAAGTCGAGCCTTTTACCCGTAGCTTAGACGTTAAGCAGCGTTTGCGTCGAAATGCAACGCTAGCCATCACTTTCCACGGCGTTACGAGACGCGCGCCAAACCGGACTGCTTCGCGTAGCAGTAGATGTGCAGACGCTCCGCCCCCGTAGCTTTCCCTTCATTGCCAAGAAAAGTTGTCCGCGAGTATAATAATGCACGGCACCGCTACAACGACGCGGAACGCGTAGAAATGCACACAAGAAACGTACACAAGAAATGCACACAAGAAACACAAGGCGCTGTGTATGCGGGGCTTGCCGAGCACGTTTTTACTGCTATAGAGAACCCGAGCTCAAGTTTACGGCGCGACAACAGCGCCGCGCTGCGGCTCTGGAGAGAAGCTCTAGCGAAACTGGGGGCAGGTGCAGCCGACTCTGCCTGTTTGTCGGCAGCGGGAGCACGCGCGCGCCTGCGTTGCTCAGTCGGTGCGGGGAACTGGGGCGCCGTGCCGACAGCTTGGCACGCTGAACCGAGAGGCTTGCTGTGCGTAGCTGCATTTCCGCGTTAGTTGAAGCGACCCCGCGGAAGGTAGGCCCGAAGTATTGCTGCGTCGGGGCCTGCCACATCAGTTCAGACAACACCAAGGCACGCGATTCGCGTGTGAAACTATCGGTTCCTGGGCATGTCGCACGAAACATAGAGGCGAAAAGCGTGGATCACCGCAGTAAGGAGAATCAAGTATGTCCTGGCTGAGAGCGCTGTCTCGCTTTCTGTTTTGGCTGTGTCAGTTCATCGCTTTCGTTCGTTTCGATTACCTGAACCAGTACGTAACGCGGCGCATGCACGGAGCGACTACAGTAATGCCTACTCGCTGTCTTCTCGAATTGTGCAATTCCAGTTACGGTTGTAGGTGAAACAACACTGTGTTTTGATTGCGCGTGTTCGTGAGCCCTACCCGTCGTTGTTCAACATTCACACTCGCCTTATACCGCGTTTAGCGTTGCGCGGTTGGATGAAGTGAGCTGAACTCGGCACATTGTCAAAATTTCGGCGCCTGCAATTTACGCATCGGCAAGGCTGCTTTATCAGGGCGGATGGACGACTGTGCATTTCCAGCAAACCTTGACATCGTTTTGCTGGCTTGCTTTGTTTTATCACTTTATTGGGGTGATATATATTTAAGCCGCTAAATATAACAGGCACCTAATACATGCTTTACAATTGCTACCTTGCAGTAGCCACCTTATGAATCTGCTCGATTTTGTAGCCACGTTCGCGCAGCAGGTTTTATACGCCTGTAAAGTCAATATCCTCATAAAAAGAGAGCGCAAGCATGACGCGAGAGCCGAAAAAACGGGGCTAGCAGTTCAACTTGCTTCACAGTGGTTAAAGCTCAGGTAGCTGTCTCGCGTCTTAATCGGCGGGTGATGCTTCAGCAGCACGTTGGACTTGACTCTAACCTTCTCAGGAAAAAGTGCCATGACCGTGTAAGTTCTTTTTTGTGCACGAGGCAAACGTTTGTTCCCGAAAGTACACGGCTGCTACTGCAAGCATGCCGTATGAAAACAACAATAATATGATTCATTGTCCACAACGCAGAACATCGATAGCATGCACGGCTTCATTTCGGAGTCATATGGACCATTACGTATCTTTAACATGACATAATGAGACTTCCATCGAGGTATACGTCCTACACGGTGTAATCGTGACTTGGGAAATGCATTTCGCGTTGCGTCGGGCGTCGATATTCTGCTCTTCACCGTAAACCTCATTACCGAGCTTTCTCCTTTTATGAAGTTCGCTTTTCGGAAGTGCCTGTCCAGCTTGAAGATCTTTTTGAAGCCGCACTGCAGGCATTATATTGCGAGGCCCGTAAGTGCACCGCGAGAGCTCTGCACGGCACGGAAGCGAGCGGCAGCGCGCTGGAGAGAAGGGTTGTTTGCCCCCAGTTTCTATTTTTCTGCCAGAGATGGCGCTGCCTGTCAAGAGCAGCAGCACCACTAAGCGATGCTTGGGGAGCCTATAGTGTGGACGCGTTTCATAAGTTTAGACACATTTCGTAAGTTTAGACGCTGTCTGCGTTACTATGAACGGCCTCTGTAGTAGAGCGTTTTTCACGCGTACGAGTTCTTTCTTTAACTCGTACGCGTGAAAGACCGTCTGGAAAGCTCAAGATTTCCAGGGGTTATCTACAAGATACCATGCAAAGATTGTGACGCATCCTACATAGGTAAAACTGGAAATTTTAATAGAAGAATTCAACAGCACCAGAACGATGTCAAGAAAGGCAATGCAAGCTCGAACGCCTTGGCGGATCATCATTTAAACAGTAACCACATCATCGACTGGGATTCTGCGAGCATAATTGCGACAGAGAAGCGCCTATCGACACGGCTACTTTTAGAATCACTGCTCATTCAAACGACCGAAAACGCGATTAACCGGACAAGGGGTAATCTCCCCGAGATATACATGCGCACTCTGCGCCACCCATTCTATAAATAGTCACGCCCTCTTGCATGCTCTTCATTGTGAACAAGGGGCCCATAGCGGCCCCGAAACGTCAATATATGATTGTTTTTCCTTGAACAAGGCGAGTGTCTGTTTTATTTCTTCCAATGAATCCCCCTCGCCTGACGAGTTTTCGCCGAACCTTGGACTATATAGCAGTATTACTGGTGCAATGACTTCTCGAGCTGTTCGCACCAAAATGAAGGGCGGGAACGGCGCACGCGCGTGCGCTCACCGCGGTACAGTGCGGCCGGTCGTCTGAGCGCGAGCGGCATGGCCTCCGAGATTAGCCGGCAGCGCGGAGGCCATGCGAGCGGCTGAGTTGTGTTGCGACTCCCCGCCAGGCGCCCTTTTTCGGTGTGCCACCTATCCAGCGCTGGTCTCCCATAGCACCGCTGCGAAGGAGAGTGCAACGGGGGCAAGCGCGCGCCGCATTATATACGAGCGCACAGCTGTGACGGAGAGAGAGAAACGGGAGAGGAGAAACGAAGCGGAGGCAGCGCTCACGCCACCTCCTCTACCCCACCTCGCGCTCACGCGAGGAGAGTGAGAGAGTTGGCGCATGCGCAGTGGGGAGCGTACGCGTGAGGGAAGGATGGACACAGCCCTGAGCAAAAGATGCTTCTCATCTAAGAAACACTTCATTGCCTCCGCCTTTAGATCCTGCAACACGCTGTTGCTACGACCATCTCTGTATCGTATCTTGCGCGGCGTGCGCCTCGTGTCAAACCCGCCCCTCAAGATATGGTTGCGCGGCGAGGTTACGCACCGTTTCTCGTTCTGCCCGGCATATAAAGACCGCCCAATCAAGATATTCTTGTTCACATCAGACTGCCGTGTCATGTCTCGCTCGATCACCGAGCTGATACATGGTGTCAGAAGTGGCTAGCCAAGCCCACGACTTCACCGGACGAAGGCGACAACAGAACAATCATGGACTTTCTCGCGCCATCAGACCCGCTCCATCTGTCAGGAGACACCAGCAAGAATTGGAAGCTGTCCATTCAGAGGCTTGAGCTTTTCTTGATCGCCTCCGACCCCTCTGCAAAAACTCGATCGAACAAGATGAAGGCAGCTTTACTCCTGAGTGTTGCCGGCGAAAAAGCACACGAAGTTTTCAACACCTTCGCATTTTCAGAGGGTGAGAACAAGGATAATGCTACGATTGTAAAGAAGTTCAAGGAATACTGCGCTACACAGTACAGCGAAGTACATGAGCGCTACGTCTTTCGGAACATGAGTCAAGCCCCGGTGAGCCGAACACTTCCAACGGGATTTGAAAACGCAGGCCCGTGAGTGCAACATTGGCGCACTAACAGATTCTATGATCCGGGATCAACGATGATAAAAAACCCGCGAAAAGCTGCTCAGTGACAATAAGTTAACCTTAGATAAGGCCGAGGAAGTTTGCAAGGCAGTGGAGGCTACAGCGGCTCGCCGAGGAATATGGGAACACCAGCAAAATCATGTAAAAACTGTGCGCAAGAGAGGCAGGGTCAAGGAAACCGTACATGCCTCCAGTGCAGACGCACGTACGCTAAAGGAAATTTCCTTGCAAACGGCCGGACATGCCGACGGTGCCAACGAAAAAATCAATTTGCCGTATGTTGCAGAAGCGCAGCGCAAGTTGACGAGGTAGAAGACTGTGAAGACGACTTTGAAGTGCTGAATGTGTCCGTAAGACGTTGGAATAGTCAACGTGACTGGGCGGTTCAAGTGGAAGTCCAAATGTCGCAGTTACACTGAAGATTGACAAGGGATCGCAAGCAAATTCGCTGCCTTTCGGAGTGTTCATCAGGATGCATCCGAGGCATCACTGAAGCCCTCATATGGAGGTGGAGTAATCAAACACGTAGGGCTGACTCGTCTAGAAGTGACAGTGGACGACCACACCACTGCACTCGACTTCTTCACGGTGCACAAGGGACAGGCCAACCTGGGCTTAAACGCAAGCGAGCAACTCGGACTGATTCCTCGCATACACGCAGTATTTACAACGAATTCCGTCACCTCTTCACCGGTACGGGTAGCGTCAAACGCTCCTACAAGACGGTCCTCAGCAGGGGAGCCGTACCAGTGGTCCAACCATCTCGACGTGTACCCCTGACGCTCCAGAAACCACTTAAGGAAGAATTAGAGCGCATGGAACGGGCTCACATCACCAAAGTTGACGAACCGACGGACTGGGTGAGTCCACTTGCAATCGCTCGTAAAAAAGACGGGAAGCTACGCACTTGCATAGACCCAAGAAAACTAAATCAATGCCTGAAACGAGAGCACTACGAGATGCCTAGGCCTGAGGACATAGCCGTGCTGTCTGGCGCGATGCTGTGCTCCCGCTAGAGACAAACTCGGGAATCCATCAAATACCGCTCGATGAGGAGACTTCTAAAATCTGCACGTTCTCAACGCCGTTCGGCCGGTACCGCTTCCTGAGATTTGCCATTCGGTATAGCATCCGCATCAGAGGTGTTTCAGAAAACCTTAACAGGAATTGTTGATGGTTTTCCGGGCGTCCAAGTCTACGTTGACGACGCTCTTACCTGGGGCAACTCGGCAAGAACATGACGCGCGTGTAAGATCTGCGCTACAAGCAGCCGAACAAGCTGGCTTAACTTTTAACCCGGCTAAATGCACCGTCGGCGTAGGAGATATGTGTTGAATTCCAATGGCAGATCTGGATCAAGTTTTTCTGCTTTGCATGGAGCAATCACATTTCAATGGCAGATTGGGAGCGTGAATTGAGTGTTCCAATGACAGATTCAGAGCAGCCGCGGATGACGGATCGCTCCGTGGAGCAAGAATTCTTGCTGCGCCGAAATCGGCGGATTTGACCGGAAGTCAACGTGACGGATGTTGAGCGCCGGCTTTCTTCCCGTCATGGCTGGCTGTTTACGGTCGCGGGCCGCCACGGACGACAAGAAAAACGCTTCGCGCCGTGCGCTTGCGTTGTTGCTGTTAGAAAGTAGCACTTCGGACTCAGAAGCAACGAGTTCTGAGTCCACTTCGGACACAGACAGCGCGTGTGAGGCTGCTGTTTGCCAACGGGCATTGGACGCGATCTTCAGCCAAGAGGCCTAAGGTGGTTGGCTTCGTCTAGGAAGTAGTTCGGCGATATTCGGACGATGACGTAGCGTACAACACTGGTGGTGGTAGCGTGGACAGAAATGTTTTTTAAACGCCGTCTTCTTGCACTTTCGTCTGTCGCGATGTGTTGCGGAGCAACTCATTGCGAGATTTGCAGCTTCACCTACTTGCCCGTCAAGCAGCGACGGCGGAGTGGCCGCAAAGCCTGCAGAAACTCACGTGCTGGCTTTCATCTGGTGAGTTGACCTGTGCTTACATATTTTGCCTATGTCCATTTCTCGTGTTCGTGCCTTAGTGAAAAAAATATAAACAGCGCTCATTGGCTTATCCCAGAGGTTGCCCCTTGGCGAATCCGTTAGCTCAGGTGTAATGCGCCCCTTCTCGTTGAGAATTTGCGATTGTTGTGCGACGACATGTAAATCACTCGCATTGTATTCTTGAAGTAATGCTCGCGATGCATCAAGACGTCCAAGTCATATGCACTGCGCACGAATGCCATTTGGCGTTTGCTTCGCTGTCAATATTTCTTTGCCTGTTTTTTACTGTTGTTGCGTAATCGCCTGTAGAACGCTGAAACAATGCAGAAATATTTTTCGCACGTATGCCATTCCTATAATCTCTCAGCACCAGTTTCCAGACACCGCATAGGCGCGTTTACACCAGCTGGAATGTGAAACTTTGTTTTTCATGTTAGACTCTGTTGCGTGAGCGTAGAACAAAATATCTTATTTCCAGATGCGTTATCTCAGAAGCGTTAGATACGTTCATCTTATTATCAGATAAGAAGTTCTAAAGTATTGCAACCCAAAGCGGATTTTTTCTTCCCTGCAAATAACTTGATTTCTTAATTACTTGCAGGTACGCAGCTAATAAAACAAGCACGAGGGAGGTGGCAAGCCACTTTGATCTATCAGAGAGCTTCGTTTACAGAGTACGTCTGAGAGTGGCTGACTTTCTCCTCGCCATGGGCCCCTCTCTTGTGTCCTTTCCTTCCAACTTGGAAAAACTGTCCACTGAAAAGATGTTTTAAAATTTATTTGTGTTATAGCATGTTTTATTACTTTCGCACTTTAATGCATTCCTGTTCATATCGGTGGCTACAACATTTCTCTTGCCTCCAGGTGTCTGGAATACCTGGAGTTGTTGGCTGTCTGGACGGCTCCTATATTAAAATACGATGTCCAGCTTAGAAGATCGCTTCCACCTACTGTGACAGCCATCACTAATTTTTGTTAACCCTTCAAGCCGTCTATCACCACAAAAGAAAATTCACTGGCACCTCCATTGGAAGCTCCAGCCCTCATCGGTTTCAAAGAAACTTCCCAAACTATGCAAAAACGGTGCTTACCACTTGCTTGGAGATGCCGCCTATCCCCTCAGGCCGTACCTGTTGACTCCTTTCAGAGACTGTGGCGGGTTATCAAATTAGCACAAGAACTTCAACAGAAAGTTTTCAGCAACGAGGGTGCTGATAGAAAACAGTTTTAGCAACCTAAAAAAATTCCGTCAACTCATCTACCTTGAGCTTCGCACTATAGAGTGGCTGAAACAGTTCATTATTTCCTGTTGCATACTGCATAACTTATGCATTGATCACGGAGACATGGAGGCAGATAAACCGGGTGATGGCACAACATCTCAGGATGTCCAGTGGCACGAAGAATGTTTCACAGACAAGTAGAGCTGCTATGGGGGCTAGTTGGTGCGAACACATGGCTTGTTCGCGCTGCCAGGAACTCAACGAATTGACGCAGAAAAAGACACACACAGGGTGAAGTCGTCCAGTTCCTGGCAGCTCGAACAAGCCATGTATTTCACAGACGACTTAGACAAGACTGCTGAGGAAGCCTTGCTGCGCAGCCTAGAAGAAATTAAGAGGAACAAGATGCTGGAAGCAATGCGGCGAAAGCAGTAGTGGTGTACAATCAGTAAGAACTTTTGAAAACTGCAGGCGTGTAAGAAGTGCAATAAATCGTTAAACTTTTTGAGATGGCATTTCATACATACAGTGAAATTGTTACTGAATTCGAACATTTATACTGCAATAAATACAAAAGAATGATCAGCACAGTGTGCCACGTAAGAGAAATTTGTGCGTGGGAAATGTTTTTATTAACAATGAATAATTGGGTTCCCTTTGGGTTAGGTACATTTGGGTTACCTTTACTTCAGGTAACCCAAAGTTACCTTTTGGTTACCTGACATGGATGCTATTCATCCACCTCAAGTAACCCAAGTACGCGCTTGAGCAGTTGCGTTTTTTGTTCGTGTCGTGCAGCCTTTTCTTAGCTCCTCCCTTGACATAAGCGTATCTACCGGGGGGGGGGGGGGTGCAAGGGGGGCGCCAGCCATGTATTTCACGATCACTTTCGACAGTGTTTATTGTCGGCTGCAGACTGGGAAACTAACAAGTCAGGCAAAGTTTTCCTTGAACGCAGCAATAACGTAATTTTGTAATAAAATTTGTCCTACGATTCTGCTGTGACGACTGTCCTCCCTGTGTATGACCACGCACTGTAGGCTACCTGCGGTGCGTGCTGCATATTCCATGCTTGTGCGTCTTGCGCTCGAGCATTGCAGAGGAGGCTATCGCTCAGCAGGAGCTCTATGTTATGAAAGCTTCGATTACAATTAGAACAAGAATTTTACAGAATTTACAACTGTCTTGAGACGTGGTTCTTGGCTCGTGGCTCGAGAGTTTTCCCCGCGCGGGCCACTCTCTCACCCTTGTGGTATTTCTGTTTTGTTTCCATTTTCACTTGTTGAACGTCACGTGCGTAATCCCGATGCCTTTCCAGGAAAGCCCCACAACCCCGTTACGCCGTTTGTGCCGTGCCTGTGGGAACGGTGTGGTGTACGGTTACGTGTACAGGAGGCGAGGACTGCGTGCTTGCGTGGGGGGCTGGGAGAGACGCCTTAAGACCCTGTAGAAAGCGGACTTGCGTCCCAACGCTGAGATGTTTCGTGTTTGTGGTTGGGGACGCCGCGTGAGGCTACTGGTGGTTGGGGATCCCGCGTGAGGTTACAGGAAATCCTTAACACTCTGTAACATTACAGCAATCTGTCATTATTTTATTTTGTCCTACCTGGCCTGAAATTTATGTAATCCGCGTCGCAAATATGGGCGGGAACCAGCAAACGTTTTATAGCCCGATCAAACGCTCTCCTTTTTGAGAAAATTCAGCTCTTTGAAAACGAATAGCATCGCCACTGCTCCATATTCAAGCTGCTGTGAGTTGAGTGTGCAGAAGTGTCCAGTATTTTAGTTGTGCTCGCCAGGACAGCTAAAATAGATTCCCACTTTAGTCTCCGATTAGCCTGCTTCACTTGGCCTTATCATATGGTAGCCTGCAGCGATCGTAGCGGCTTGTAACAAGGCAGTGGGCTCGAGTAAATTGAGAAGCCCAGCTTTCTTGTTTGCCCCGTTACTTGTTTCAGCTCACCAGGGAGATGATCAGCGTCCACGCTTTTCTGAACTAGGAAGGCTGCCTACCTGGAAAGGATTGTGTCTGTTCCTAATATTGTTTATTTCTCTCTCTACCTCTTTGTCAGTAACGATGAATTCACAGAGAGTTGTATACGCGCAAAAACAGCTCAGCATCGTTATACTACAACTGAAAGTATCTGTCATACACATATGAATCCATCTCGCCCGCTGGTATAAGCAGCCGCTGCCAATGTGATTGGCGGGCAGCCTTCTTAATTTACGTTCGGAGAGAGACACGGTCTGACTATTCCGAAAAAAAAAAATGAGCTATTGTTCAGCAAAGTAATATGCTGCTTATTGTGCACACTTCATTTTAACGCCGCAAGTTTTCGCAGAGTTGTGACGTCGCGTAACAATTGGAGGCGATTTTATGGCACAATGAAAAATTTTGACGAATAGCGATGAACCACTGACAAACAATACGCCGTACTGAAAATAGTTCATTATTATTATTTTTTACGCAGTCATGCGTACGTGGTAATTACGCGGTGGATCTCTTACGCGTCATTTGTTGCGTCGTTTTACGAGCAGGCGCTGTGAGCATAACCCAGAATATTTCGACCAATCATTAACAGCTAACGACCTATACGGAAGGAAACAATGCGGGGTAGTTTAACCTTATAATCGCCCACATTTTTTAACTGGAAAATTTGAGCTTACACAGTTAACCCAGGCTATTTACTTGGAGGAACCGGAGGGGAGGAGTAAAGGACCACTTCACCGCTTTTCCGTCCACCCCCCACCCAAGCTGGGAAAAGCAGGAGGGCAAGGAACGACACCTAGTATATATATTTGTAGTCATTTATAATTTTATAACTATAGACGACCAGCTCAATGTGTTTTGCTTAAGTATTAATCGACTGAACTTGGTCTTCTTCTAAAGAAAGAATTTATATTAGAGGGCTCTAACAGCAAAGAAATTGCACTCGGCTTATCCTAAAGACTTCTGCGAAGTACCTTGCTTTGTCAGCCACATGTTGTGTTTAAAAACTTGCAGGATGCTTGAGCTACTTGCAGGGCACTTGAGCTTCGCCTTCAAGAGTAGAACGCGATAGCGTAATCGGGCCTCGTGCGCATCGCCTTCTCAAATGCTAGCCTGGCTTCGGCTCTTGGTGTATGCCTCAACCATGCCGTGAAATAACGAACGAGTGTGCGCGTAACATTGGCAGTTTCAAAGTATCCTATAATGCCTACTGCAAGTACAGTTGTTGAAGTGCCCACTACGCCATAATTATTCATTTTGCTAATCAGTGAAGGGCCCACTACGCGTCCGTAAACCAACACGCGAACTTACGCAGCTGTTCACTTGTTGATGTTTTTGCTGCTGATTATGATTATTACAAATGTCTGAGCGCTTTGTGATGGGTGGGCTTTTAAAACACCCACTCGCTGCGCCATTCACAAGTTTTGACGCCTAGAGGGATTCTACGCTTCTGCCACGCAATATTGCATACGTTAGACACACCTTCCACTACGTGACATCCATATAGCATT